>NC_069661.1:182734038-183044423 GCF_027244095.1 Hemicordylus capensis | reverse complement strand
CAATATCAGAGAAACATGACAACTAAAGAGTCCAGAGAGGCTTGGGGTTGGTCAGGGGACCAGAGAGAAGAACAAAGCATGTGCTGAGGGACACTAGGTAGAGGGAGACCATGGGGGAGTCAGACTAGATGACCACATAAGGAAGCGGCTCAACTGGCCATGCATTCCCAAACAAGTCCACGAAACAAGAGTAAGCTGAGCCCATCTGGACTCACAGAGGGCCAGTGGAGCAAAGTTGGAGGGGGGGAAGGAGTCAGGAATTGACAGGGACAAATCACAAACAACAAAGGGTCAAGGGAGATTGTGAAAGATAGAGACAGAACAGACTAACTGACATTGGGAAGACACAGCAGCCCATCTCCTTGTGGGGGAGTAGAAAGAAGCAGGGAGTCAAACAATAAGTCCACCTATGGACATAACGCTAAACTGAGGCAACCATGCCAGAGGTTCAATTTTGTGATTGTCCAAATGTGTGAAACCGCAGTTTTGTCACCTTACCAACCAATGGACTCCCCCCCCCCCCGAACCCAAACTGTAATCTGAACTTTTGGTTTGTAGTGAATTTCACTCATGGAATCTCCGGTTTGACGGCGGCATAGTGTCATCGGAATTCTGCCGCCATTATAGCCTGGGTTTTGTGCTGTGGCTGTTCCCAAAAGCATAGAGAGGGTGGCATAGACCAGTCCAGGAACTTGTCAGCTCTATTCCTGCCACACTTCTTGCTGGTCACCTCTCGGGTCAGTCGCCCTGCCCTCAGCAATCTCTCACTCTTCCTGCCATGGCCTGGCAACAGGGGCACCGTGTTGCCACATCCCAATCTTCAATGCATCTAGAGATAACCACATTGCAGAAAGCCGGCTTTCCACTGTCTCTTATGGTCCCCCCTTTGTCAATCCACACAATAAAGATGCGATGATAAGATGGACACATTTTGTGGGATAGGTCTCCAGTAATAAAGGACTGCGGAAGTATATGCACAAACACATGGACCCCTGGTGACACCAGGAACTGAGCAACTCGCTTGTTTCCCAACAAATATAACACATGCCAGGGGTGTGATACCACATTGCTTGGCAGAAATATCAATGTGCTGACCCCACACATGAACCTGAGGAAACCCCATCCGTGGAAACCTTCCTGTTGTCCAATCATATGATAACATGTATTCCCACAAATTTCTTGTGTCTATCTGTCCATTTGCTGGTGTTACTTGAGCAACCTGCAATGCACACCTGGGCATGTTGCCTGGTACGCAGCACCTTTAACTGCAGTTTCCATACAAGATGTTTTGAAAGCTTCCATCTAGGGAAGGGGAGATGGCACATGTGCAAGGAAGCTTTTTACTATTAATTTTTTAAAATTTGTTTATTGATTGATTGATATACCACTTAATATAGAAATCTCTAAGCGGTGTACAGAATTAAAACATAATATAAAATATAAAACATTTCAAATACATAAAAAGATAAAAATCATAATAGATAAAAACACATTAAAATTTAAAAATTTGGTTTCAGTTAAAGGCCTGGGAAAATAGGTACATCTTCAGGGTCCTCCTAAAAACAAACAGAGAAGGAGATGCTCTTATTTCAGCAGGAAGCGTGTTCCAAAGTCCTGGGGCAGCCACAGAGAAGGCCCTGTACCAAGCTGCCAACAAACAAGTTGGCAGCAACTGTAATCAGACCTCTCCAGATGATCTTAATAGGTGACAGGGTTCACAACAGAGAAGGTGCTCTCTTAAATACCCTGGACCTAAGCTGATAGGATGGTGGATAAGGGCTTAATAGCACCATTAAGGGCTTTATAGCACTGTGGATGGTGCTGCTTCCCGCAACTGTATAGAGTTGTTATTCCAAGCCCCCTGGCTTGGAAAAACACACCTAATCAAGTGTAGCTGCCCAGCAAGGAATGCTTTCTAAAGTGTTGCATGTGGAGTGTGGTTGGTGAGCAGGGCATTCATGTACCTTGATGGCTGGACAGTGCCTGTATTATTAAGGTTCCCGTGGATGGTGCTGCTCCTGCCAACTGTATAGAGTGGTCCTCTAAACACTGCACTTATATTTATGTGTATCCAAATGTCCAGCCTCACCCCCACCCCGGGCTTGGAAGCACCACAGATTGGTGCAATACCATGTGTGCTGGCAAAGGAAAGTCAAAGGGATAACCCAAAATTTGGTTTAAAAGGTAGCTCCAAGAATTCTGAAGCGGTTCTGTTCTAATTTTTGGACAAGTTTTTAGGGGAAGCAGGGCCCAGCCCCTTCCCCTTCGGTTCAAGTATGCAGTCTCAGCCATAGAGAAAAACTGCCCTGGGTTAAACTTGGATGATTCCTGGACAGGTAGAGGGACGTGCTCAAAAGCACTGTGTGATGACAACATGTGCAATAGATGTACGTCCCTCCTACCAGTGATCGCTCTTTCATGAGAGTGACAGCCCATAGAGGCGCGCATGTGAGCCAGAGGGCTGTTACCATCCATCCTGGTTGCTAGATCCTGGCAAGCCCTGGGAAAGGTACCTCGGCAACATCTTTCCCAGTCCTGGCAACTGCCATAAAGCAGATATCCAAGTGCTCCCTCTGGCAGTCTGCTCTCCCCACAATGCATGCCCATGTTTGTTTTTGTCCCGCACGACCAATGTCAGGGATTTCTCTAATCCTTGGGTGCTCTGCCCTGGGATGCCCTGCAGCAGCTGCTTTACATATGCCACAAGCCTGGTCACAGCCAGGATGTTTGAATGTGGACTAGGATCTATCCCTGGTGTTTCCCTACTCTGCCCATCTGAGACCACCTGGACCCATGGAGTGGCCTGGTTGAGTGGAAATGGGAAGGTACAGATTATGAGTTCTATTATTAACCAGATAAACCAAAGGCCCCACATCAGTGGGGGCCCCTAGAGTTGGATGGCCTGAAAATCTGGTTCTTTTATTTGCCTCAGTAGGCTTTTCATATTATCAAAACCTCAAAACCCAATGATCACAACCTTTTAAAGTTTAAAAGGTTTATTCAAAGACTTGAGGCATATAGAATGGCAATGAGCAGCAAAAGATACACTAAAATGGAAATGCATGGCAAAGATACATCAAAACATAAGCAGAAGCAAATTAAACCATCAAAATACAAGCATAAGCAAACTAAAACATTCTAAAATGTGTGATACTTTAAGCTATTAAAAATGATATTATGCATACTAAAATCTACCCATTAAAGGATCTTTAACCCATGCCCCTAAAATAAAAGTTATATTTATCCTCCTGGCAGCCTGAGGTATTTTCAGGTTTCTCTATAAAGGTTTTTGTTATTTTTTAAAAATAAAATAAGAAACCAAGTAAATAATTAACTATTTAATGGATAGATAAGTTTATAGGAAAGTAATAAGTTGTATAGATGAAGTTTGTATGCTTAGAAGAAGATAGAATACTTGAGACTTTTGTTATGAGGGAGAGAAAAAGGAAATATAGGTCTTGAGAGAGAAAACATCTTGGCTAGAGAGAGAGAGAGAGAATCTGCTATCCATGAAGAGCTATCTGTGACGAAAGAGAGAAAATCTCCTATTTCCCTGCTGTCCTAGCTTCTTTTTATACCCAAAAGCCACACACCTCTCCCCACCAGCTTTTCAGACTCTTGATTGTTTCCCACCTGTTGCACCCAGGATTCTCATTGGCTCTTTGGGTTCCAATCTTCTCACAAATATTGAAATTTAATATTCTGCTTTGATCATGGAGACCCAAAAAACACATATCCTCAAATCCTCCAACTTTTGACAGGGCTTGTTATTCCACCGCAATTAACTGCTACCATCAGGCCTAGTTTGATAAGGTGCCAAGAACCATATAGCAACTTTCACAAGGTGCAGATAAGATGGGTCTTCCAGACTCCTCCACCTTACACTTGTTGCATGACCTACAACCCCAAAATTCATTAGCTGTAATATCTTCAAAGACTCTCTGGCAAATTGGTGTCAAGCCACTTGTCTCTTGCTTGCTTAGAAGATATTTTCTAGGTGTTTAGCCTGACAGAATCTTTATAATACACAGTAAGAAGTTAGATTTTTAGTGTCTTAATTTAGTCCATATTCCAGTCCTTTGTTCCTTTTTAGGTACAGGCTTTGATAGTCCAACATAGTCAAAAAACAGGCCAGAGTAACATGACCTACCTCAGGAGAATGCAGTCCAATGGAGATACAAAGCTAATGAAGCCTTTCCTTCTCCGCAGCGGACTGGCCCTCTCATGAGAGGGCTAATTCCTATCGGGCAAGTCAATATGGGGGCAGCACTGTGTTGGGTCTTCCTGGAGTGCTTCGCCTGGGTTTACTATTCTAAGAGCATCCTTTGTCACAGAGGACCAAACTCCAGGATCCTTTGCCTGCCCTCATATGCAGTTTCCTTCCTAGGAAGTCATCACGACCACTTCCTGGAGTAATAGAAAACTAGTGCCCCTCTGCATCCCCCAATACCAGTAGTTATCCTTCTGCGAGATGTATGGCTGTGGGGCCCTTTCAAGGGCAGTGATGCAAGAGATTAGGGGTGAGCGTCCAAACTGGACCTGAACTGGACCAGGCCAGTTCAGCTGGCACCCCCACGAGCCCTTTCCAGTTCGGTTCAGGCCTGGGGGGGCGAGGTTCGCAATTTTTTAAAAAAAATAAAAAATTACCCCCTCCAGGGGAGTTGTTCAAGGTGGCAGGGCGGGGGATGTGTTCCAGGAAGGTTCCTCCTGTCCCCGCCAGCCTCCCTTATGCCATAATTTGCCTGTTCAGCAGCTCCTCGGCCGCTCCTCGGCCTTTCTTCCTCAGTGCAGTGGCCATTTTGGAGGCCACTGTGCCTGTGTGATGGGCAGCCACACAGAGGCAAATTTCGCAGGTGTGTTGGGTCATCCCAGGCCACACAGAAGCCCATTGCACATGCATGGCAGCCTCCAAAATGGCCACCACACCAAGGGGGAATGGCTAATGAGCAGCTGAAGAGTGGCTGAACTATGGAGTAACCTCCATGGAACCCACCCCCCCGCCACCTCGAACAACTCCCCCAGAGGGGATAAGTGTAATAAATAATAATACTTTTTTAAAAATCGTGGACCCCCCGAGGGCTTTTGGTCCGGGGTCAGACTGAACAGGGGGTGGGTCGGTTCAACCCTGAACAGTTGAACCGAACCAGTTCAATGCTGTTGTTGTTGTTGTTGTTGTTAATTTATTTGATTTCTATACTGCCCTTCGAAAAATGGCTCAGGGTGGTTTACACAGAGAAATAATAAATAAATTAGATGGATCCCTGTCCCCAAACGGCTCACAATCTAAAAGGAAACATAAGATAGACACCAGCAACAGTCACTGGTGGGTGGATAGGGCTGGGGGTGGATAGGGCCAGTTACTCTCCCCCTGCTAAATAAAGAGAATCACCATGTTAAAAGGTGCCTCTTTGCCAAGTTAGCAGGGGTAAAACATTGAACACGTTGAACACACTGAAAACGTTGAACACTTTTGATGTCAAACCTGTTCGCACATTCCTACAAGTGATGTGAGGACACATCAAATGCCCTTTTGCTGCCACAAGCAGGTGATTGATGCCCAAAAGGCGTGATCCGACTGGGCCCACCCCCTGGAAGATTGTGACCAATGGTTGCCACTATACTGACATCTTGACGCCTTGCCTGCAGTCTGGTGAAATGAGCACTACAGCGCTTGCTGGGATGCTGCCTTGGCAGACCAGGAAGAGAGTGGGGGTCCCTCTGCCCACAAGCCAGAGGCTGCGAGAACACCACTCAACAATAGTTTGAGGGATTATTCCCAGGCTTACAGATCAACCACAGGTTAAGGAAGTTCCTTAAAGAAGACTTCCTGAGTGGCTTTAATGAATGTACACCTCACCAAGTGTAAGACTTTGCACTTACCTGAGAAAAACTGTGTCTCTTCTCTTCTGCTATTTAGTAATGCCATTTCTGACATCCCACATTCTCTTTTATCCTAACTATTTTATCCTGAATGCAGAAATTGCCCTCCACTTCAGTTCCTTCATGAGGCTGTTCTTGCGTGTTTGCCAATTTCTGATATTCAAACTATTCTCTATTTCACGTTATCCTTTTCCCATTGTTCCTTCTCCAATGTTATCTCAGAAATATGGCATTTTTCCAGTTCATATAATATCCTGGGACATGTCTTTTGCAGTTTAATCTGGAGTAAGATTTATTGGTCGGGTGATGAGCTTAAGTGTAATTTTGCTGTGTAACAATCAAGCTGTACAACTGTGTATTAGTGTGTGGTCCTTGGTTTGGAAATTCTGTTCAAATCCTGAGCTCTGGAAAACAGTTGTACTTCTATTTTTTGGAACAGTCAGCACCCCACATCATAAAAAAAAAACATAAGCTAATGCTTTACATTTGCTAATCCAAACTACTCCCATAGCTACTGCAGCCATTGACACAAAATCTTACCTCAAAACAATTGTGTATTAATGCTTGAAAAGCAATGTCAAGTCCCTTTTTGGTGTATTTAATCCCCAGCATGAAAGGTTTCTCCCAACAAAACATCTCTCTTTTTCTATTTAGAAGTGTTTTCAATATCCCATGTCTGCTAGTGAAGATATGCAGCACAAAATTATGGTAATGAAGGGCCACAATTTTATTAAAATAAGTGGAAGGAAATGGCGCTCCGCCCCTTTACAGTGCAATAACTAGAGGTATGTCACCAGAGGTGCAAGCCCACCTAAAACACCATGGATGACACACCTTGGCTCCAGGCAGCCCCATGGCCCTATGGCAGAGGCTGCTCTTCTTAGCCGACCTAAGGTCAGGTAGGGATGTGCAAACATGTTCAAATTCGAACCAGTACAGTTAAAAGGTTTGAACTCGGACCAAACAGGGCATGGCATTGGCAATGTCGGTTTGAGTTAGAACCAAATGAGCCTGGTTCGGTTCAAACTGGTTTGAAGAGGCTCAAAGGCCTGAGCCTCCATTTTAGGTGCCAGTGGCCATTTTGTATCACTTGTCTTGCTTGATTTCATTTGCCGAGCTCCTGCTTCCCTGATTGGCCAGATGAGTCTGGCTCTCTGGTAGGCTTTCCAGGGCTGCCAGTCCTTGAGAACTGGCACCCAATTGGCCAGGGGGGAGGGCAAAGGTGGGGGCTCCAAAAAGAGGGAGATGCAAGTTCTATTTAAAGGCAAGTCTGCCTTGCAAAAACCACTCTTGCTGTTTGCTTGCTGCTGGTGAGAGAGTCTGGCTTCAGATTTGTGGCACCTGCCTGCCTCTGTGACTCGGTGTTGTTGGTGTTGTTGGTGGTGTTTGTGGTGTCTCCCCAGTCCCCTCTGATTGTTCACTTTTTCTATTTTGCCTCCCCCCTCCACTTTCCCTTCTGCTGCTTTTAATTCCGGGCTGAGTTAAATAGTCCTCAGCTCAGCAACCTCAGTTGCTTTATTTCATTTTGGATTTTTTTCGGGGGGGGGGGTGTCCTTGTTTTATCTGGAGCAGGTGCTTTTCTTTTGTAACCCTTTTCCTGCTGTGCTTAGCACATGGCCTGCTCCAGACTCCAGTGCAGTGGCTGCCTCCCCTCTGTCCTCTTTCCCTCCCTTCCTTTTTTCTGACCTATTCCCCACACACATTTTCCCCCACCAGCTTTTTATTTTATTTCATTTAGTGTTTCTTTTCATTGGTTTGTTTGGCTGGGTAGCCAAAAGGCTGCCCACTCTGCCCTCCCCTGGCCCTGGCTGAGTGTGCTTCCAGCCTGCCACTGGTCAGGTAAGGTTTCCACCCCCCCCCCATGACCAGTGTGTGTGGGGCAGAAGATTCTTCAGGACAATGAGGCATAAGTAGTTTCTTTTTGGTGCCCCCTTTGTCCTTCGTTTTCATTAAATAGGGACTCCTTCCTTTGGGCTGGGGGAGGTATTTTTTCTGTGCATTTCTTTGCAGGTTGCTTCTTATTTTTGCAGGCCCCCCTGAGTTGGCCCCCCTTATATTTGTATTGTGTTGTTGTGGGTGGAGTGGGTGGGTAGGTGCACAGTTTAATTTAGGGGTTTTTTAATGGGGGTCCCCCCCATTTAAAAAAAAGAATATCTTAATTTTTTTAGAAGTCCCCACCCACAAGGGTCTTGTCTGAGCACTGTGTGGTGAGCATGGCTCGCAGCAGGGTGGCAGGCAGAAATGGGAGGGGTCCCCAAGCTGGTGCAGGGAGCCAGGGTGGGGGCAAAGAAGATGCCAGCATGGGGTCCTACAGGTCCCCATTGGCGAGTTCTTTGCCCCAGGTGAGGTGCTGGCATGAAGGTTCTCCTATCCACAGGAGCCTTCTGCCACTGAGCCAGCAGGTCCATCGACAAGTGCACCACCAGTGTGGCTACCCTGTGTGGAGCATGGCAGTGTGGGGGGCTCTCCTGCCAGGGAAGCTGCTTCTGTGGTGGGGTGGAGGGCAGGGGCTTGAAGGCTAGCAGTACAACCAGATTTTCCCTCCCTTCTGCAAGCCCGCCCCCGCTCCTCTCGCCACTCAGTGGGAGACTCCCTGATAGTGCCCGGGTTGTGGTGGAGTCCAGTTCTGGGTCCCCCCAGTCTGGCTCCAAGGAGGAAGGGTCTGTTGCTGAGGCAGAGGCGACCCCTCAGCTGAAGCCAGGCACTTCTTCTGATGCACAAGGTGGAAGGGATTGAGTGATGGGTGACCAGCAGCTGCCCCCCTAGAGCTGCCATCACCAAAGATGCCCAAGAAGGCATCCAGGACATCCGAGGCCACCCAGGGCAGAGTTGTTTGGCATCATTTTGAAATCTCTCAAGATGACCCAACCACTGCTTGCTGTGTTCACTGTAGGACACAGGTCAGTTGGGGGAAGGATGCTAAACATCTGGGGACAACTTCCATGTGGCTACACATGCAATGGAATCACCCATATCTCCTTGACTCCACTGACAGAGCTAGCACGCCTAGTTTGCCTATGACTAGCACTGACCAGTACTGTGCGAAGGCTTCCCTGAAGCAGGACACACTGCCAGTCAAGTGGAAGACACAAGCATCAGGCAGGAAGTGTCCTGGTCATGTGGACCCACATCTCCTCACCCACCTCATAGGGGAGATGATAGCCACTGACAACCAACCTTTTCAGGCGGACGAGAACCCTGGCTTCCACCGGATTATCCAGATGCTCGCACCCGACTACAAGATCCCTTCAAGAACCACATTTAGTCAGAACATGGTTCCCGCCCTGTACATGAGATGCAGGGAGCTCATGTCAGTCATGCTGTGCATTTCACCCTGATCTCTAGAACAGTGTGAGTGGAATGCATGCTGCTTTCCCATCCCTAACTGCTCACTGGTGGGTCCCAGAGAGAGAGGGTACCTCCAGTGCTGCCTCTGGCTCCAGCGTGTCCCACACCACACATTTCAGCTCAGGTGGGCTATCTTGCATGTGAAGACCTTGGATGTCAAACACACCAAGGAGGAGGTGGCAGCTGTACTCAGTCACCAAAGTGGATAGGCAGGTTGCCACACCTCACCTGGGGCTTCATTGTGACAGACAATGGCTCCAATGCCACTGCAGTGGTAGTCAGTGTTGGAGTGTGTAAACATCCACTTTAGGGGCATACATGCTCCTCCTGGCTGTAAGGGACGCCCTTGGCCTCAAGGAGGAGAAGGCATCCAGGTAACAGGGCCATCCGCTTTGGGGTGCTGCTGCTTCCAATGCTGCACTTGTGGACAAGGCCCACAAGATTGCAGCTCACTTCCACTGCAGTGAAAAGTCCAGCCACTTGCTCCATGAGCAACAGCATGTCCAGGGGCTTCCACAACATCTCATCCCCACGGATGTAGATACCCTGTGGAACTCCACCTTTCTCTTGTTTCAGTGCCTGTTGGAGCAGAAAGTGGCCTTAGACAACCTGGTGAGGTACGATGCCTTGGGCATGTACAACCTCTCCAACTTGGAGTGGAAGCTCATGTCCTAGATGATGTCAGAACTCAAGCCCTTCCTGTTTGCCACAAAGGGCTTGTGTGGCAACACCACTCCTCTGCACCAGGCCCTGCCCATGGCTATTCTCCTGGAAAAGCTGATGGGTGAACTCTAGACCTCACTGTCCATGCCAGAGGGCTACACACTGGCTGGATGGCTGAGGACCGGAGTTGTTGACTCCAGAGAGGAGTATGTCTTGGCTTGTCTCTGTGACCTGGCCATCAAAGGTAATGTTGTTTGTGCAGACGACTCGCCCAGGTAGAGGAACCTCCGGGTTGAAAGAGTTAGAGAGGAGGAAGGCAGGAGGACCAGAGACCAGGAGGGTGGTGATGGTGTGCCCCATGGGCATGCACAACCCACACCCAGCAGCAGTGTGAGTGACCCTTCCTCTCCCACTCTTTCCTCTTCCCAGTCTAGCAGTGCAGCATCCAGGCAGCAGCACCAACACAGCAGGCAGTTCCTCCCACCAGTGGTTTAAGTGGGTGTGCCTTGGTGCCTTGCCCAGTTTGCAGGAGGCTCAGCCAACCAGGCCCACCAGTGCTGCACAATGCATTGGCCAGTACCTGGAGGAGCCTGTGGAGGAACTATGGACCATGAGCAGTTCTGGGCAACTCACCACCAAGTCTGGCTGGACATGGCGGTGGTTGCTGTGCACCCCCCTCTTGGGGTGGGGTGTGGTGGAGATTTGAGGTTTCTTTCTTTTGAGTAGATAGTGTTTTTGAAGCTTTGGTTTGTGTAGATAGTTGGTGTGGGTATAGCTGTACTGTATAGATGCATGTGTGTATACTTGTGTATAATGTATTTGTGCAATGTGTATATACTACAGCTGTATATAACGATGTGTGTATATATACTTGTACATAATATATTTGTGCAATATGTATATAAGCCCCCCTTTTTCTTTTCTCTCTTCAGTTTAGTTCTAGTGCACACACACACATGCTCCAACAGTGGCAGGGATGGGTGAGAGAGCAGTAGAGAGGGGGCGAGTGAGCAGCAGGGAGCAGATGAGTGTGAGTGCATGGCTGACACTGAACAATAAAGCAGGGGCTGTGGCAGAGGGCAAGGAGAGCAACCAAGTCCTAGCATAGAGATGATCTGTGTGGGTGCAGCTAGTTGGTGTTGTACCAAAACTCCCTTATCAACTTCTGTAAGACAGTCTCCAATATCAGTGCATAAGATGAGGGTTTGCTGAAAGTAACCAAAAAACAATGAAAACACAACAATAATACTACCCTTTTGACCCTTGGTTGTGTAAATGAAGCCTTGATCTCCTTTGGCCAGTGAGTCCCTCAGAAATGAGTTCTTTTTTCTCTCATTTTTAGCATTCTTTTTTTGGCTTTTAAAAAAAAGCCTCATAAGTAGACTTATGAGATCACCTGACAGTGTGTGTGTGTGTGTGTGTGTGTGTGAGATATCAACATCACAATGCCTTGGCCAATATGAACCAAAGTTGGTACAGTTGTAAGGACATATATGGACACCTCAACGGCATTGTTTGTGATGATGTCATCCACTTAGATTCAAGATGGTGGACGCATAAATGTTTGAGATGCAAGTGGGCTAACTTGTGGACTGTCTAACGGATTTGAACCAATTTTTGGTACAGTTGTAGTGTGAGTGACACACAGGGACATCCCACAAGTTAGTGAGTGTCATACAGGGACACCTCAATGGCATGATTTGTGATGATGTCATCCACCCCAATTCAAGATGGTGGACACATGAACATTTGAGGTGCAATTGGGCTAACCTGTGAACTGCCTAACCAATTTTGACCAGATTTAGTCCAGTTGCAGGGATAGTGAAAAGAAAGTAGGAAGATTAGTTCTTACTAGAACTTGTTATTTTTCAAATTGAGTCCATAGCCCCTGACAATCTGACTGAAATCTGGCCCAACTTAGTAAATTAGCAAAAATTAGATTTATGGGTTCTCAGATGTGATTAAGTGTTGCATTGTTGCCTGAATAGAAGAAAGCTGTTTTTGACAGCTAGAGGTAATTGCTCCCTAAGCATTTGAGGAGCTTCCCTCTTAGGTATTTGGGGTATTTTCCCCACCTCTATATACTGACCCCCCAATATATTTTTCTCTCCCTCTGCAAAAATGTGTTTCCTTTCCCCTCCAAAAATCTGAAGAGTTGCTCTTCAGGCTTTCTGTCTGTCTGCACCTCTGTTGACAGCAGCACTTAACTTCTGATTTGTGGTCATAGGCTGCCCTGATGAATCAGGAGTTCTGTTATGTTGCTGCTTAGCAAAAAGCGGGGGGAAAGCCATGGGTTGTGACACTGGTTCTGGCTGGTGTGTGCGTGTGGGGGGGGGGAATGAAGTGGTGCATAGTATTCTGTCAGCTTGCTTACTCAAGATACTGAAATACTATGCTGAGAATGTTGCATATCTCCTCAGGGAGTCTTGCTCATCACTTGAAAAACTGTCATAGTAGTCTATTGTTTGCTTTTCAAATATATATAAAATTTGTGCTCTGACCTTGACAATCCTGTGCACTGTATATTTTGTCTTTGTTTCCATAAAAGAAAAGCCATCCCATTTTAGGTGAGCACAACATCCCCAACACAGTTATTGTATCTGCAGTAAGTTTGTAGAAGGGGCAGCGAAGTGACAAAACAACACTGCTTATTCCTGGTCAATGGCGAGAGAATTCCACCCTGAGGAAATCCTGTGCACACAGTTCATTTGTCTGAGCAGTATTCAGGGATGAAAGCAAGGGCCCATTACTTAAAATGGTAAGAGGAAGAGTAATGAGCTAAAACTAAAAACATTCAGGTTAGATGTGAGAGAAAATTTCTCCACTGTTACAGCAATTTGGCATTGGAAATAACTACCAAGGGATGTAGTCAAGCCATTGTCAGTTAAATTATGCTATTCAGGATTAGATTGGATATCGCTCCAGTGAGAACAATGAAAAAAAACATTGTGCATGATGCATAAGGTTTGAATAGGAGACCTATAAGTGCTCCTATTTATTTGTAATTCTTTCTATAAAGCCTACATTATTTCAAATTATGCTATTATTAGAGCTGCAAATTTAGAAACTGACTACACTGTCTGGATTCAAGAATGAGTCAATCATTATTGTGCATTTTGAAATAATCATGCTGTTATATACATTGCTGAACTTTTTAATCATGATATTGTTATGACCACTGGACTAAACAAATCCTGATTATGATGATTCATGCTGTTCATAAAAATTAATAACAAATTATCCCATTTACCCTAGGTTTGGACTGATTATTAAACCAGCTGTAACCCATTTGTACAGTTGGGATTTTGCCAGCAAGTAGAGTTCTTAAACTGTACACTTATACTTAGCATCAAAAAAGAAGAAATCCCATTCTCCATTTTGACTTCCAACGTTTTTCTTCAGCCATGGTCTGCCTGCCTGCATAAATGTTTCTGCTCGAAACGTTTGGTTTGGAGATAACTGTAAAGTAGTCTTGCAGAATAAAAACCAAATTAAAATCAGTTAGTTAAAAAAAAAATACATAGAAGACATTAAAAACATAGGTTGGCATACTTTTTATTCCAAAATTGTCAGGTAGCCTTTTAGAAATACACTGAGCCCATTCTCACGATTTTAGAAGGGGCTCTAAAGGGGCCAGGGGAGGAAGCCACAAAATGCTTACCTCCCCCTCACACGACCAGTGGGCAGATTGCCTGCCCAGATGAGCTCTGCTGCTGCTGGTAGCTCCAAGAGTCGGGGTACTGGATCATGCCACTGCATGTTGCGCCGTCCCATGGAGCTCAAATAATTCACCATGCAAATGTGCAGTGCATTGTGGGATCCCCCTCCCCTCCCCGAGTCTGCCAGCTGTGGCTGCTTGCAGCCGTGGCTGACACACGATCAAGGCAATGGGGTTCGGAGAGCGCTCACTCTCTTAAACCCATTTTCAAAGGAGGCTTCTTAGGCGGGTTTGCTGCCGTGGTGCCAATGGAATCGGGCTCAATTCTGACGGTTCACACATATGAGCAAAACCGGGCTGGGCTCCCTTAGCCTTTTTTTGCACGTGCATATGGATAGCCTCACTGACTAGATCATGTAGGAAAGCTTCAAGTAAATACATTGTTTTCTGATGTAATTGCAGTGCTGGTGGTCTACCACAAGTATGGTCAGTGCCTGGCAGGACTATACACATGACTAACACACATGATACAACACCAGTTAATTATGGCTATTGTAATACAGAAGAAAAAGATCCATGATGAAAGGCCCTTGCTGTGTGGTCAGGTAATAAAGATACAATCAAATGGCATAAATGGCATATTCCTTTATTTGAGAACCAACTAAAAGGACACAAAATGATGAGCTTTTGTGCTCACCAGAACTCTTGTTCAGGTTGCATATAACAAATTATTTCTGATCTTATCTTTATTAACTTTCACAACCAGTGTCTGTTATTACCACCTGTGGTACATTATTTACTTATTATTTACATTTATTCACAGGACCATTAACTGGATAAGACTACCCAACATCCTGATTTTCAGTTGTGTGTGAGTAAAAAGGAAGCTAGGAGCATGATTGTCTGCTAAGTGTAAGCTGGGTAGCAGAGCTTCCCTTCCTCTATCATTCAGAAGCTGGGGACAAAATCTGGATTGGGCATGCTCATCCTATCCAGCTGTCTCTTGGCAGATGCTCTCACTCACTGACTCCTACTTTGCTTTTTACTTGCACGTGGTGAAAAATCAGGAGCACACACAGCTCCTGAAGCTGGGGAAGATACTTGTCCTACCCCATTAATGGTTTTGCGAACAAGCCTACTGCATATTAGCTGGAGTGTTCATTCTCCTGATTGAAGTGCATCTAGCCTATAGGCCTATATCAGCAGGCTGGAATCATGCCCCAGCTCTTTTTGAGTGTGGACCTATTGGAAGATGCTGTCTGATGTTTCTTTCTTTCTTTACCTAAATAGTTTTTCACATTGCTTACCAGTGAAAACCCCGTTCTTTCTCCAGCATATTAGCCAAACAGCTTGTGACCAAGGAAAGATTCGTCACTGAATTTGATATGGAGAAGAGTGACTCAGCTTACTCTGTGACAGGGCAAAGTACACTGCTTATAGCCACTGGCATTATAAAAACTTCCCAACACTGATTCTAAACATTGATTCCACTGTGAATGTTGCATTTGTAAACCTCGCTGAAGGAAGCAATAATTGTCCAGGATCATACAAAGCAATAGGGTTGGTAAAAATAAATAAAGGGGGGGGGATTTCCAATAGACTGAATCTGTTACCTGATATCTGTCCTTTCAGACTACAGCTAAGCAGCTACAAAAAACTAAATGTTATTTTTCTGATGCTATGCATATGTTCCAAACAATTATCCACAGCAATTGTACTTCATAAGCAGGGAATTCTTAAATTCACCTAGCAAGATTATGATTACCATTTGCACAGTATTCATATGAGGTATAAGTCCAAGGTGAAATTCACCCTGGAATCATTAAAAGCTTTATGAGCCATTCTTGTAAAACTATGTCCTAGCTCAGAGTGAGCCTGGTTTGATTTATGTTCAGATGGTGCAATGACCACGAGACAAGCGTTAACTGCATCTGAACTTTATTAAATTGCTTGTAGACACAATACAGGCAATCACGTGCTCTCTGCATACAGCTGCTTCCCCAAGGATCTCCTAGAGCTGAGAATTAAAGTATGGTCTTCAGGAAACTTTGTGTTGCACATAAGCTGCTCTCCACTACCACAACCTCTCATTCAAGTAACTTAGACTATCACTTTCTTAACTCCATCAAATGCAGGTCATCTCCCAAAGATATGGGAAGATTAGTCTAATCTGCAACATTCTCATATTTTGCATTGTTACATCCTACAAGTAGATAGAACAGATTATGGAGAGAGAGAAACACTGAGTGAAAGATAATCTTTTTTAAAATCTCATGACAGATAGGCTGCATTTGCATGTAATGTGGAACCGGAGTCTAAGGGGGCAAAGGTTATCTCACCGTGTTATCCAAATGTGTACAACTCCTGTTCCACCAGGTGACTCACCTGAGGTTTGTATTTTGAAATTGCAGTCTAAACACTCAGTTTGTAGGAAGTTTTGTTGCCCCAGCCCAAGGTTCCACACAGCCTGCAACTGTGTGTTGTCCAAATTTGGAACTGCAGGCTGTGTTCAATGTGACTGGAGTTGAGGGAGGGAGGTTCCACCCTCCCCCTGGCCATAACTGGCTGTGTGATCTGTCCATGCCTGAAGGACGCCTGCACAGCCAGTTCCCCCTACTTTCCACAGTCTCACTGACTGCAGAAAGAGTGCCCTTCACAACATCTGAATTCGGACAGAAGAGCGGGGGAGCAGTACATGTGAATGCAGCCATAGATAAGATTAGATTAGATTAGATTAGATTAGATTAGATTAGATAGATATCAGACCATGCTCATGTGAATGCACAAGGGCAATTTCTGCTCAGTAAGGCCAGTTTACATTACAATATTTGGTTGTTGTTTTTTAAAGCACAAGTCACTTGTTCACTCAATCCCATCTGTACACAGTGCCAACTTTGTGAAAATCAACTGGGCTAATAAACTGAAATTGAATCCAGACAAGATGGAGGTACTGTTGGTCAGTAGGAGAGCCAATCAGGATGAGGAGATTTTACCGGTTCTGGATGGGGTTGCACTCCCCTTGAAAGAGCAAGTACGCAGCTTGGGGGTACTACTGGACCTGGCTCTGCTTTTGGAAGCTCAGGTGGAGGCAGTGGCCAGGGGTGCCTTTGCACGGCTTCGGCTAGTGCGCCAGCTGCATCTCTTTCTCAAGAAGGTGGATCTGGCCATGATTACCCATGCCTTAGTCACGTCATGGCTGGATTACTGTAACATGCTCTACGTGGGGCTGCCCTTGAAGAATACCCAGAAACTGCAGCTAGTGCAAAACGCAGCAGCTAGGGCTTTATCTGGAGCTGCCAGGTGGGAGCACATCACACTCATTTTGAAAGAGCTGCACTGGCTGCCAGTTCATTTCCGGGTCCAATTCAAGGTGCTGTTTTTGACCTTTAAAGCCCTTAACAGTTTGGGCCCAGGATACTTGAGGGACCACCTGCTCCCAAGGGTTGCTGCCCGCTTGACGAGGTCATCTGAGGGGGCTCTGCTCCGAGTGCTGACAATGTCAGGCACATGGGACAGGTCTGTCTCTGTTGCTGCCCCCAGACTCTGGAATGCTTGCCCAGTGGGTATCTGCTCCTCAGTCTCCATCAGAGTTTTTAGAAAGCATGTCAAATAGTGGCATTTTACCCAGGCTTTTATATTATTGTCTCCACTGCTGCTTCTTGTATTTTGTACTGTTTTATGCTTGTGTTTTAATTTATTATTATTATTTTAAATCAGATTTGTTTTTATACTTTTTAGCTCAATATTTTAATGTGTCGTTTTTATACTCATGTTTTTCAATTTTATTGTGAGCTGCCTTGAAATTTTCTTAATGAAAGATGGGGTATAAATTTAACAATAAAATAAAATAAAAAAATGAAAAATGCCCAGATGACAGGTCAAGCCACAACTGGAATAATGTACAATTGAGAGCTGACCAAATAAATTAGTTGATTTGCTACCTATTGTAGGAGTGTGCAAACAGGTTCAAAGCCAAACCGGTTCAATACACAACAGGTTCAGTTTGAAGATTCGGGTTTGAGCCAAACCACCCCCTGGTTCGGCTCGACCCTGGACCAAACACATACACCCCAGTTTGGGGGCTTGGTGGGCCTTTAAAAAAATTCTTTTTAACTTACTCCCTCCGAGGAGCTTCTCCAAGGTGGCAGGGGTGTCCATGGAGGTTCTCCCTCCCCCTGCCGACCTTCCTTTTTGTAAAAACCACCAAGTTCAGGCACCTTCGCCCCTTTCCAGGCCTATTCCCCAGTGCAGCAGCCATTTTGGAGGCCTCTGCACCTTCACGCAGTGGGACCTTGCATGGCCAGGTCATAACCCAGGCCATTCAGGGTCCCACTGCACAGGTGCAGCAGCCTTCAAAATGGCCACAGTGCCAGGGAATAGGCCCGGAAAGGGCCAAAGACACCCAAATCAGGCTATTTTTTTACAAAAAGGAAGGCCAGTGGGGGGAAGGGGAACCTCTGCAGACCCACCACCACCACCTCGGAAAAGCCCCTCAGAGGGGGTAAGTTAAAAAATATATTTTTAAAAAACCTTGACGAATCCCCCACCCCCAGAACTGAACCAAACAGGGGGGAGTTTGATGGGGGGCAAAATGAAACTGGCCTGGTCTGGTTTGAACTCAGACTGAGTCGGGCCAGGTGGTTTTCTACACACCCCTAACCTATGGATGTGTCATAGGTTATTGTCGAACCCTCCTGAATTTACTCATAATGATAGCATTTGTATAGTGCTGTAAAAACACTTCACGTGAATTATATTGTAATCCACACAACAATCCTATGACTAAATAAGTATTATTATCACCATAGTATAGGTGGAGCTGAAAATAGTTTGCCTAAGGCCACCTACTGAGTTCATGGCAGAGGTGAGATTTGAGCCACAAGATCTGATCTGAAGCTCTGCCTCCTAGCCATTCCATTAAAATCCATCCAATGTATGTACATTAAGTACAGGTTGGTTGTAAATGTTCGAGATGACTTTAGATGTGGAGGGGAAACCCTTTAGTCACAATTACCTTTGCCATATATGCATACAGTGGATCCTTTGCAAAATGGTTTCATCTTTTCAGAGAAGGTTATCAATACTTTGAACAATTTTTCGTCTTCGTAAACGGGTCAGGTAATAATTCCACAAGTCTATTGGTAAACTTACTCAGAAACCAAACAGAGAGGCTATTCACCAAACAGATAGGCTATTCATTTTGCCCGCATGCAAAACCGGGCTAAGGCTGCCCAGCCCAGTTCTGCACGCATGTGTGAACCACCTAAATAGCCACCCTTCAAAATGAGGTTAAGGGAGTGAGTGCTTCCGGCAGCCTGGGGAGGGGAGGAATGAACCCCATGATGCACTGCACACTCGCATGGTGCATCATGGTATTTCCGGGGACTGGGACCACACATCCCAGCCCCTGACCCTCCCTGCTTCCTGGGTGTGTAGGTAATCATCTGGGCATGTGAGGATCGTGCCCAGCAATGGCTCCTTGTTCATCTGCAGGGAAGGTAGGTTTAACCTGCCTTCTTCACAGCCCGCTCTGAAGCCCTTCTCACAAATTGTGAGAAGAGGTTCAGAGCCTAGCATTCTGTCATGCAGGAAACTGCTTGAGTTCCTTTCCTGGTGAAAGAAGGCCTCAAATCCCCTTGTGCCTGAACACGTCACAGTGCTGTAGCCACATCAAGGTTATGTGCAGTAACCTATAACCAGACATGGCCATTTCTGCATGGTGACCTGCTGCAAATGCATGTTTTGATGGGCAGAGCACCGAGATGCTCTTACCCCTGGAATTCTGGGCCAATGTCCAAGGCCTCCACATCCCCTGGGGGCTCCAAAATACTCTGTCGTCTGTCCCAAAGTGGTGTGGTCACCACTCCGTGCTGCTTGCCTGCACTGCACCGGGCAGCCAAGAGTGACTGTGACCTGCGCTGGGCAGTCAAGCATGACCTCTGCTTTAGAGACAGGCGGCAGTGGGGAAAGAAATATGTGGGATGGGAATATGTTAAGTTGTGTGTTGAAATGTTTTTGTTATTGTGCTAATGCAGAAAACATACCTGTTTGCAGAAATATACCTGTTTTATATTCTTAGGTTCTTGTGAGTTGCTGTTCGTGCCTTCAAGAAACCATGAGTTAAAAGCACTGTGGGGCTATTCTCACGATTAACAAAAATCGGGCTAGGAGAGCCTAGCCTGATTTTTGTTAATCATAAGAACTAACGGGCTCACAAGCAAGCCCGGTGGTTCTTGAGTGGCTAACCCGCTCAAGTAGCCCACCCCTTAGCCCGGGTTTGTGGAGTGAGCACTCCACAAACTCGGGCTATCTGCTCATGCGTAGCTGTGGTGCGGCTCCACACGGTGGCTACTCGCGAGTAGACCCCCGCAGGGCATACTGGGGCTTCCGGGGGCTGTGCGGTCCCCGCTCCCCTCAGCCCCCGCCGGCTCCATCACGGAGCCGGCAATCATGTTGGTGGCCGGTACAGCCACCCAGGGCTACCTGCCCAGTCATCTGCGGGGAGAGCAGGCTTAGCCCACTCTCCCCGCAGTTCCAGCGGAAGCAGGTCTCACAGATCGTGAGACCCGCCTCTGTGTGTGTTATGGTGCATGTGTGTAGGGGGATAATGTTTAACTTGCTGGGGATGGTGGTGGTGGTGGGGATCCTCCAAAGGCTTTTAGGTCTAGGCTCCAAAATTACCTAGGTGCACCTCTGACAGAGCATCACCATCAGTTTTAAATGGCACCATGTTGTGGCATATGGAGTGAAGTCAAGTCGCTTTTGAGTCCCTTGCCATAATGTTATGGGTATCTGGGCACAAGTCCTATGAACCTCTTTCAGTAAGATCCCCTTTGGGCAGGGATTATTGACCAGAAGCTGGATAAAGTTAACTTTGTCAGATCAAAGGACTGTGGAAGCAAATTTTATCAGAAATTAGTGTGGAAACTAGACTTTGTATGTATTTGATTATTAGTGACAATGAAAATAAATCCATTCTGTAATAGTTTGTTCTGGAATGCACAAATTCGTTGTTTACTTTATGAAAGGTATCCCATTACAAACCCGCTATATGTGAGACCCAGCAATGGTAAAGCTACCAGCGAGCGGCATTCCTGAAAACAATGCCTGTGAACAGTTTAATTATTTTGTTCTTCTTTAAATCTCCTTGCCAAGAATCTCTACTGGATTAAGTATTCAACACCAAGAGATTAAAGATGTATATCCCTATAGCTACCACCGAACACATTGCCACATAATCACTGGGATTATTATCTTTCGAAGGAAGTAGATCAAAGCTTTGTTTTCTTGTGGGTATCAGATAATAAAGGAAAAGGCTAAACCAAACTCTCATCACTTTTGCATCTATCCCCCAGCTAGTCGAACAAGACTAAATAAGAATGCACATAAAGATAAAGCCAGTAGAAAATGCTTCATTCCTACCACAACTGCTGTAATAATAAAAACACAGCAGAGCAATTTAAGGAGATGGCAGGTTACAAGGAACCTTTTAAGCGAGCATAAAGAAAAGCAATTAATAGATTGCAGGCCTCTTTGAAAGTAAGGGTAAAAGAATAAACCGCCACACACACAAAATTGCTGGTCTAAGACCACGATAAAGCATTGATTCAGTCAGTCTGTCATGCAGTCATTCAGTCACAAGTAAATCATGCAACTTGCGAACAGCTTTGCATCATATGTGTGTCTCAGAATTCCTGGGGGGAGCAATTCTCCAAGTCAAACTTTCCTCCCTCCAGCACTAAATTCTAGGCGTGGGCACGGCCTCAGAGCAGGGGAAGGAGGGAAGTTCATTCATTCCCTTCTTCTATCAGCGGGAGCAAAAAGGTCTGAGCTCCTCTCTGGGAGACAGTCAGACCAACAAGCCCATCCCATCTGATTTCCTCATCCTCAGCAACCCCTGGCTTAAATAGAGCCCTGCATTTCAGGCACTCCTCCCACCTTCCAACCCGCTCTACCTTCCCTGGCTGGGTAGGTGTCATGGCCAGCCAACCCCTGACTCCCAAAAGGGACTTGTTCTCTAATTCCACCCCCTTCCTTAATATCCCTGCACCCATTTGCAGCTGTGGAGTTAATATCATTGCTATTCCCTCTCCACCAAGCTGCCATCTCCTGTGCTGTCCCTGCCCATCCCCCAGCAGCTGTTGGACTTCTCTCCGAGCCCTCCCTGACTCCTGAGAGGTAATTCCTGGGGTTTCCTTGGTGTTTGGAGCCCCCAGCTTCCCTTGGCACCCTGCCCTTTGGCTGGGTACACAACCTTGTCTCGTGGGGGGTGGTAGGAACTCCTGACAGTATGCAAGGTGAAGATATCCTGGTCTGCATTTATCAGTTCTTCTTTGCAAGAAGGCCTTTAAAAGGCATCACCGCACACGGCAGAGGATAAAAGTTTGATTCCAAATAATGCAGCTGAATTGTTCAAGAGCACAGATTCTTGAAAGACAGTCATATAAAGAATACACATCTTATACACATTTGTCCTATACTGTTTGCTAGGCTAAATGGGTTTGTATTTAAACTCTCTATGGATGAAGGACAATACAGCTGGCACATTCATGTTTTGTTCTGTATTGATGGATTGAATCTAACATTGCCTTGCACAACGAGTTTCTAGAGCATTTACTTAAAAAAAAAAGATGAGCTGTCATATATTGAGTCAGATGTAGAGTTGCCATCTGGTGATTATTGACCCTGATTCTGGACTATTTTTAGCCCCCCTCCAACTATTTCTGCGTTGGAGGGGGTGTCCAGAAAAGCTGAGCTGCCCACATTTGTAATTTAATTTTTACTGCTTTCGTGGGCTGCCAGCCAATTCAAGGCTCTCCCATGCACATAAGGAGCCCAGTTCTTCCTCCCTCCCTCCCTCCCGACCCGCACCAGCAGCTTCAGGGCCATGCTCAGACTCAGAGCACTAGAGCAGTGCTGAGCAGCCAGCCAGCAGCCTTCCTGCCGCTGCGTGTGCTGTGCTACCGCCAATCAGAAGTGCTCCTGCCCTGGTACAATGAGGGGAGCTGTGATGGGACGTGGGCGGACTGGCTTCCTTAAAAGAAAGCATACGGCAGCAGGAACCAGTGAGCCATCAGTGACTTGTCAATTCTGCCAGAAAATGGTGGCGGCAGCCTCATCCTCTCCTCTCTGACTCACTGGCCCAGTGGACAAAGGAGGTCCTTCTAGTGAGATCTGCGATCACACTAACCAGCTTAGTAGAGTTAGTTAGTATATAGTACATAGCTTAGCTAAGCTGTACATGCAGGGGCATAACTATAATAGGGCAAGGGGAGACAGTTGCCTGGGGGCCCACTGCCTTGCCCCCCCCCGAGGCAAGTCACATGACTTACTCCCCCAGCCATGCTTAAGTTGTATTCATCCTCTTTCTCTAGTACAATTAGATGACTTGCATCATCCACAATTTGCAAAAACTTTATAAAAATAATTTAGGATGATGCTCTATTGTGGCACATAGGTATATGTATGTATATGTATGTATGTCTATATACTGTAAAAATTTTACTATGCTTTTTGTTACCACTATTCAGCTTCATTTAAGATTTCTTTACTTCATGAGCTGAGCTTCAGTGAGCCGGGGGCCCATTTTAAAATTGTGTCTCTGGGCCCACTCCAACCTTGCTATTCCCCTGTGTACATGGACTCCCTATGGTGGGGTGGTTTTTATCCCATTCCCATTCCCTGATCAAAAGCACTTTTACAGCATTTTAGAGAAAGTATTTCCCAGCTCTAATACTTGTTAACATTTTAATGAAAGTTCAACCTAAGAGTTCTCAGTGTAGAACTTTAATATTGAGCGCTGGCACCTTCCAGGTGACTTTGACAAACCACATAACCATTCTAATACTCAAATAATCCATAAAGACCTAATATCATGTTTCATTTGTGTCTTTATCATGTCAATCAACATTGCTTTATGTATGCATAAGAACAGCCTTGCTGGATCAGGCCCAAGATCTATCTAGTCCAGCATCCTTTTTCCACAGTGGCCCGCCAGATGTCTCTAGGAAACCCCAAACCAGGTGATAAAGACATGCTCTCTCCTGCTGTTGCTCCCCTGCAACTGGCATTCACAGGCATCCTGCCTCAATTAAATCCTCATGCACATGAAGAGTTCTAGGCATAACCCAACACCGGAGACTATGGTATGGTAAATTCATGTCTGAAGCTAGCCTTGGTTAGTATTATAAAACAGTCCAAGATTCTTGAATAGAGAAAGATATAGAACTGATTTTTTTTAAAAAAAAAATTTAACTGAACACTGGGTTAAGGATTCTGTATTTCCCTTCTTCTTCCATATATGATATCTGAAAAACTAGTACATGATATTTAAAAAATCACCATATAACACTTGGGAGCTTGTTTATTATTTCTTTCTGCTCACGATGAATATGTCATCAAATTGTTCAGCAAGAGGAAAATGCAATTGGAATCTAATCCCAGTTGCAAAGCCTGGTTCAGAAACCATTGTCAAACTATATATTTCATTTCTGGGCAAGCCATGGACCTCAGGTTTAAACAGGATTGAAATGCAATGAAAACCAAGATTGAAATGCACAGCTTGTAACAGTTGTGTCCTCCGTAGAGATGTGAGAGGCCACTGGCCTGCCTCGCACTTGAACTGGCCCAGCTCAAGGACTTGCTCTTGAGCCAGACTGGGCCTGCTGGTTCAGCCTAGGGCACGCTCAGGGTATTTTTTTAAAAAATGAAAAAATGGCAGCTTTTCCACCATTGCAGGGCTTCAGGGGGTGTTGCTGCAGCTGTGGGGGACAGGACTCTCCTGAGGTTTTCTTTCCCCCGGTTACCTGGGTCTCAAACAGCCACTTTTGGGCCATTTTTGGCCCATTCCAGGCCTGTCTGTGCTGGCGGTGGCCATTTTGGAGGCTGCCACACATGCGCACTGGCCATCTGCATGCCAGGTCATGATCTAGCCATGCAAATGGCCAGTGTGCATGCACGGCGGCCTCCAAAATGGCAGCTGCCAGCACAGAGAGGACTGGAACAGGCAAACAATGGCTTGAAATGGGCTGTTTGAAACCGGGGGAGGCCGGTGAGAGAGGGGGGACCTCAGGAAACCCCCCTACAGTCACATCAGCACCCGGAAGTGCCTCAATGGCATTAAGTCCACCATTTTTCATTTTTAAAATTCCCCCTCCCAACCCCACCCCAACTGGGCACAAACTAGTTTGGACTCAAGCTGGAGCAGGCCAGAGATGGTGAGCTTGCACCTACTAGTCCTGCCTTAAATCTGTGTTCAGACCCCTTTCTTACAAACCCTACACACATAGACATAAGCCTGTCCAAGTAATTGGGGAGTTTTGTTTTTTACCAGCAAGCATAATTATGTTCACTGATAACTGTGCTGAATCTACATGCCATGTCACCTTTAAAGGGCTTTCCCCCACAACATAACAAAGAAGCATGGTGGCAGGAAGCATGGAAAAGTTGCACTTCCTATTTCCCCTGCAACTCCTTCAGATCCAAAGCTATTCCTTGGTTTACAACAGTGAGCAAAATGGAGGCAGCCATCATGTTCTAAGCAGTTATGTGCACCAGCTACCCTTTGGTGCAGACTGAATTTAATTATTCTGAATTAGATATTCTGTTAATGATTCAAAAATTGGCAGCAGCACCTTAATTGTATGCAGGCTCGAGTACAGCCTGGATATTAGACGACTGAAATTTAGGTGCATAGAGACTAAAGTTTATTCATTATCTTTTTATATTAACTCTGAGTCTGAATGTTTGCATCAATAGAAAGGCACTGAAAGGCTATAAAAATATTAGAGTCTATCTGTGTCATTATGTTATTTCCACGGATGGTATGACCATTTCTCAGTATTCATTTGCTGGTGTAGCAAGTCTTAAAACTGAGCCATTAAACGACCTGTTTAACTTAAACATTTTGCAACTCAGCACAAATCTTAATGTTGTGCAATAACTAACTGGAACAAAACATTGTTACACATTTAGAACTGCATTTATTGTTCTGCTATTTCATGCTAAGCTTTCTCAGCAACATTTCTGAATACCAAAAATGCAGTTTTCATTTAAACATTGTCGCATTGTTTGCAAGAGAAAATATTTTCTCCTGTGCTGTGCTGAAAATCTAAGTGTTTTATCTTGGCAAAATGTGACCTGTACAAATAAAATTATCTGTAGCACTCTATAAAATGCTTGTACGAATATATGAAATTTGAATGATTTACTGCAATGAAACAATATACAATACTTTTCTGTACCCTAGTGTTGGTAAAATTTTAATCTGAATTTAATTAGATGGTAGTGAGGTATTGTCAGTGCACAGTGTTGATGTATAAAAACAATACTTTTTCATAATTTTATCCTTTTAATGGTTTCATATGTGTTTTAATATAGATTGTTTTTCAATAAGAGATATTGTGTACAAAAATGTAGTTAATAGTTCTCATTCATGAGAAATCATTGTATCTTATCTTCTGCCATACAGAGAATTTAATTTTAAAATACTTTTATCTTTAGCGCTATCTGTATATGAAAAAATCAAATTATCTGCATTACTATCGATTTAAACACATTTTCTGTTTTTATGCTTCTGCTTCAGCCAAATCTTTCTTTCTTTCTTTCTTTCTTTCTTTCTTTCTTTCTTTCTTTCTTTCTTTCTTGGAAACTAGTACTACCAAATAAGTTTAGACTTAGATGAATGACCTTTTGTATCAATGTTTTGGCCTGGAGCCATTTAAAAGTTTAGGTGCACATTGCCCCATTGTTTCAAGCAGGATTTCCATGTATAGGTATTTGTAGGAATCAATGCTTTGATTTGCTTCAGCCTTTAGCGCATGATGTAGAGGCTTGTTCTAATGTCAAGGCTCAACTGGACAGAATGGCAGGAGTTCTATGACTGGATCTTGCGGAGCTTGTTTCACAGCTGAAAGCAGCTTCAGGAGCCTCCCCAATTTGGATCTGGGCCACTGTGTGGGGATGGACAAATCTCACATCATTTTCCTGATAGAAATCATCACACACACTCTGACAGTGGTGTTTGTCCCATGGAGGGCAGCATCCATCCATCCATTCATATGAAGCATAACATACAAATACCATACAATTTTTTAGCTTTTTTGCAGGGAGAAACTTTTAGGAAAATCCCACAGAAAATTCAGCCATGGCTTTTCCAATATCTTGTAGTTCAGTCCTCAGCCAGATAACGACAGAACAGATAATGGCCAACATCCACCGTACTAGCACACCAGGGTTCTTCACCACATGAGAGGGAGCACAGCTCTCACCAATCTCCCCTCTGCAGCTGCCTGTGCTTCTGAAATTATGTCCCCTCTTGGGCACATAATTTCAGGAGGCACAGGTGCCTATAGAGAAAAGGGGGGAAATCAAAAATCTCCCCACACACACAGTCTGGGTGACTTCAATGCCAACCCTGCAACCAGGTCCATCAGTTCAGTTATGGACTCTTTTGAACATCGAGGTGATCTATACATCAGCAGTAGTCCCAATCTACCCTTGATCCCGAGGCTTGAGTATAGACACTTGATACAGGCCAATTTCCTGACAGGGATCCTGGTAAAGGAGACATTGTAGGCCACAGCCACACCAGCTCCTTGCCCACATCCTCTCACCTGCTCCACCACAGAGTATCCTGCTGGGAGAAGCTGACACTCCCCTCCCCGACCAGGTCTCCATAAGGCATAGCAGGTCAGCTCCTTCATACAAAATCAAATCCAGTGTGCTTTGGACAGACCTAGCATTACAAAGCAGCAAGGTGAGACTCTGTGGGAGATTGGCACTGCTCCCCAAGGTCAAAGTGCTGATAGGCCAGCTGGAAAGGGAAACATGCACATCATTCCCCATTTTATAAGAGTGTTGAAGTATGTCACATTTCAAATCTATATCTATATCTATATATTGGTGGACATTGATCACTAGATGGCAAAGGAAGCTGAAACTGGAATTAAAATCAGCTTTTTTTCATTGTTATGAGCAGATTTACCACAGTATTTGTTTTTAAAGTTTTGAATAACGCAACCAGAGGAATATGGATAGTAATAGTAAAATACGGCAAGTAAATGGTATTTGTTATTAACCAAAGAAGACATAAAAATGAAACACTATATGTAACACAGAAAAAGGGCGGGGGGACATCCTTCCATCACATTGTTTGACTTCTCTCCATACCTTTTTGAGAGAACCATACATCTAGTATCTTAAAGGGGATAACAAATATAGCATTTTCTCTTTTCTGGTTACAGAGTTTTGAATTTGCAACATAGGATTTCACCTGTTTTTACCTTCTGCCTCCCTTGTGAGTGTGTTAAGAAATTCATAGCTTAACAATGCATATACACACCAAATACAAAATATGCTTACTTGGAAGAAGGTCACACTGAGTCCTATAAAATTTGCTTCAGAGTGAATGTGTTTATAATCAGGGTGTGGAACCTTGAGAGTCAAGCCTTCTTCAGAAGTTACACATCCCATGTTCAACAGATGGAAGGTGAGATGGGAGTGTGCCAACTAGCCAATCCTCATGCTAATACCCCTGTTAAATAAACCCATCGAGCCACTTAATGGCACAGAAGGGAAGTAACTTGCCTAGGGGGCAAGAGGTTGAGGTTTGAATCCCCACTGACTATGGGAAACACCTATATTGGGCAGCAGTGAATCAGGAAGATGCTGAAAGGCATCATCTCATCCTGTGCAGGAGATGGCAATGGTAAACCTCTCCTGTATTCTACCAAAGACAATCACAGGGCTCTGTGGTCTCCAGGAATTGACATCGAACCGATAGCACAACTTTAGCTTTGACTTTATTATTATTATTATTAGTAGTATTATTAGTATTATTAATTTGATTTCTATACCGCCCTTCCAAAAATGGCTCAGGGCGGTTTACACAGAGAAATAATAAATAAATAAGATGGATCCCTGTCCACAAAGGGCTCACAATCTAATAAGCAACATCAGATAGACACCAGCAACAGCCACTGGAGGTACTGTGCTGGGGGTGGATAGGGCCAGTTACTCTCCCCCTGCTAAATAAAGAGAATCA
Source organism: Hemicordylus capensis (assembly GCF_027244095.1). Lineage (NCBI taxonomy): Eukaryota > Metazoa > Chordata > Lepidosauria > Squamata > Cordylidae > Hemicordylus > Hemicordylus capensis. The sequence continues at coordinate 183,015,831 of NC_069661.1, read as the reverse complement.
CCATGGTAAAAGGTTCCTCTTTGCCCAGTTAGCAGGGGAGACATTAACTCTCAGTGACTGTACATTCAGCATTTGTTTGCACAGGGTGCACTCAGTGTGGAAAGGATTACTCCATACATTTTGTGGAGGAATCCTTTTCACATTCACTGGTTTGCCATTCAGACAGACACTGAATATGCAGATGTCCAGGGAAGACTGCTGGAATGTCAGTATACCTAGTTGGCATACTTTTGTTTTCCCCTCCACATGTTCTTTTTTTTTTTACCTCCCTCCTCTGGCAGAGAGGTCTCCCCACAAATAGGGCTTGAATGTGAACTTTGTGCCCTAGTAGACTCTCCAATTCCCCTGCCCCTCCATTTCTCTTTGGTTTGGGTCATCTTGCACAAAAGCAAGTCATTCTTGCTAGAAATAAAAGTATCACATTTGATTATAAAGAAATTATTCATTTTTTCTTAAATATAATATATTTTACAGCTCCTTTTCTTTATATAATAAAAACAAAATATATAGGACAGGAGATGCTGATTCAGTAGGCTGCACAAGGTATATTTCAGCAAATTAAGTCTCTCAATGCTTTTTTGTTTACTAAGTAAAAAGTGGATATTTTAAACTTTTCTGTTTACTGCTAAGACACTGAAATCTCTTCAAAATAAATTGCTAGCATAAGGTATCTAAGTACAATTCCAACCTTTGTTTTAAAAACAATGCATATGTTTCTTTCTAAGGTATAAGATCCATTGAACACCAGAAGTTATTGTCATCTAATCTCAATAGTGTAGCTGGCAAGCAGTAATATAAAGATAGTGGCTGATCTGCTCCTTAGAAATAAACACATTGGAAGAAAGAAAATTATGCAGCTTTCCCTTTTTAATGTCTAATTAACTATATTCCTAATTACACTGAGATTAAAATCTCAGTGTAATTAGCAGAATTTAGGAGAGGGCCGTAGCTCCTCACTGGCCACCTGCTTTGCATGTTGTAGCTTCAGTCCTTGACATCTCCTGGCAGGACAGAGAAAGATCCCAAGTGAAGCCCGGTAAGCTGGTGCCAGTCAGTGTAGACAATCCTGAGCCAGGGACCTATGGTCCAACTCAGTAGAAGGCAGCGTTTTATGTGTTCAGCTTAAATGCCTGGAAAGCACTGATGAAGCTAGTTCTAGAAGCATTGTGGAAGCTACAGGGTTAGCCCAAGACATGTTACTTTCTGAGTCAAAGGGCAATATGACCCCTCCCCCTCCCACCAGCATCTGCAAGTTGATACTTAGCGTAGTCAAGCCGTATTGCTGAGGCACCAGCAGTGACTCTTAGACCAAGCCACCGAATCAGGCAATGGTGGCAGGGGCATTTGAGCTCAAGTTTTGTGGAGGAGAAAATGTACGTCCCAGCAGGGCACTTTCCAGATTAAACCCTACAACGGGGATAAAATGCTTCGGCTTGGCAGGATCGCATTGAAAACAATCCCCAGAATCTCAAACTCCTACAATGGGAAAATAGAGCTACTTTTTCTGCGATGCCCTTGCAACATTGTAACACTATATCGCAAAGATAAAATCTAAAAGAAGGCATCGGAAATGGGAACGGCACCTTACTGTCAGCACAGGGACTGCCATGTCACAACACAGGAAGTACGGAAGCACACTTAGCAGATCCCTAGTGGCACTGTTGTGGGATCTAATCTGGAATGTGCCCAGGGCAAGGAAGAGAAAACAAACAGGGTACCCAGTGGGGTGAGGAAAACTGACAGTAATAGACAGTGCAGTGATGGTGGGGACCTGGCACTTGCTGTGCACTGCATCTGAGGCAACTGCCTCACTGACTCATGGAAAGGAAGCCATTTTTGCTCATGCAGTTTACTTGTTTCTATGTGGAACTGTTTCCTAGGACACTTCCTGATGGTAATTTATTCTAACCTGAACACAAACTGCAATGAAAGATTTTCCAGGGCATCCAGATGAGGCCAAAGGATGCCCCACTGTTTCTTAGTGCCATCTTCTGGCTTTGCTGACAATCCATGAAAAACCCATCCCTTTTTAATATGACTTTTAACGTAGTATATAAAAGAGCAGGTTGATTCACAGATTTTCAGCAAATGGCCAGCAGGTGGTGCTAAAATCAGTGCGACATCTTTAATGTCACCTCTGTGCCCTAGAAAATCTCTTGTCACAACTGATGTTCATGTTAGAATAAATTGTTTTCTGAAAATACTCCTGGAGTGACTGTCCCTCTTTTGCCATGCACACATGGACAATCATACGGACAGAAAAGCAATAACTTCTTCCTGTGTGCTAATAATAACCTTTAGTGGTCTGCATTCTTTGTGATGTGAAGGTTGCCAATATTTTCAATTTTTACAACTAGGAACTTGGACATGAATTCAGCTCAGGGAGCAAAGTAGGCAACGTCTATTCTAGCTGCATAGAGCTGGAGTTCTTTCTCTACAGCAGACTAAAGCCTTCCTTTATACTTTTTCAGGAACCTAGGACCCACTGTGGATGGGCACATTGGGTGGGATTGGGTACCCCAGTACTGCAAAATGGCCTGAGTGCTTCAGTACCACAGTGTGATGTGGATATTCTAGCACAGTCGCAACATGCATGTCAGATGGGGATGCACAAGTCAGATGGGTGTGGAAAGAAGATGGGAAATATAAGGGAGCCTTCCTTTATCTACATAAAGAACTCAAAAGAGGCAGCATAGTGTAGTGCTTAGAATGTTCAACTAGAACTGGGGAGACCCAAGTTCAAATCCACATTCAGCTGTGAAACTCACTAGGTGACTCTGGGCCAGTCACATCTCTCTCATTCTAACCTACCTCACAGGGTTGTTGTGAGGATAAACATAACCATGTACCGCACTATGGGCTCCTTGGAGGAAGAGCAGAATATAAAAATAAAATAAATATAAATATATACTACTATTTGAACCAGTGTACTCATACTGTGCCGGAGGAGGCAATGGTAAACCCCTCCATTCTACCAAAGAAAACCACAGGGCTCTGTGGGTGCCAGAAGTTGAAAACAACTTGACAGCACACCTTACCTTTACTCCCACACAACAGGGTGATTGACACAAAGCCATGTGTTTTCATGGGCCAAATAGCCACTGCGGATGATTGCACAAGTGATATTGCTACACCACCCTACAGCCATGGGAGACATGGGCATGATTCAGCACTCTCACAGACTTTCTGAACCATAACAGAAAGGGGACCACCCAGCAATGCCAGACCCTCGCAGAGAACAGACTTGGAAAAAGTCAGCACTTGCTTAACTCAGCACACACAGGCTAACTTGCACTGGTGCCAAGGCCTGCCGCGGCCAGCAGCCGTCTGCAGGACTGAACTGTTCAAATAATGTTGAAGCCAAGCCTGACAGCAAAGCACATGGCTGGGAGAAACTCTGAGACCAACTCAGTGTATTCCAGCTTCTGCTCGCTGTAGCTCTAGTCAATAGATCATTCATATGGCTAGAGCACCCAGCCCAGATAGCTCGGAAAGTCAGGTCATGAACAGGAAATGATGGAGACAAAGCAGAATTTCTTCGTTCCAGCTCAGATTCAGAGCTGCTTTATTGTTGTCATGGCTACGAGTTCCACATGCCTAAAGTCGTCGGTTTCTGAAAAGAATGATGCAGTGTCTCGCCTTACAGCTGTATATATAAACCAAATTAGTCTACCATGCCTCTACCTGTTCCATGGCTCACAATGAAAGGAGTTCTATATCATGAAATCAATCATGTAGCAGTTATATTCTACACACACTGCTTTATTGCAGGCACAATTTTATTACAATTTGATTCTGAACCCAGCATATATTAATGAGGAAGGGGAACTGTTGATTCAGAAGATTCCTTTGTGTGGACTGAAGGGTTTGCCATCCAGTGTAAGTTAGAATGTAAATAAGGGCTTCCCTTGCGCGTATTTCTTGCTGCTGAGCAACACAGTGAATTCTTAAAAACAGTGCCAGAAATAAGCAAATATGGCACTCTTGGGCCATTTCCCAAGTATGGTTCTACAGCACAGGAATGCTTCCCAAAGTCACTCATGTGGCTGGAAAGCCTCACCAGAATTTTTCAGCTAGCTCCTAACCTGACATCCATGCCACTCAACATCATAACCAAGTAGAAAGCACTCAGGAGGATGTTAGTGCTGCTTAGACTTGTTATAGTTCTCAGTCATCTTCCAGTCACACCTGATAATCCTGCACAATTCCGTGTTTCTTTCACTCAGCATTGCTTTCAAAACTCTCCTCCCTTCTTAATCTCCTTTCCCTTTACTCCTCCAGCATAAGTATTCTTTACCATTCAAACAGAGGCGTATCTAGGGAAAATAGCGCCTAGGGCAAGCACTGAAATTGCACCCCCTCTCCAAACATCTGACACCAATAGTGCCAATCTGAATATGTGTACAGTGAATTATATTAGGGATGGGCCCGGACCGGTCCGGAGGCCATTGAAATGGCCTCCGGACCGGACCGGACCTGGGTGGTCCGGATTGGGGGTGGGGGGTTGCTTTAAGTGCGGTGGGAGGGTTTACTTACCCCTCCCGCCACTTTCCTGCTTGGCGCCGTAAGTAGTAGTGTAATTGGGGTGGCAGGATACCTCCCTGCCGCCCCTTCCCTGCTGAGGCTTGGAAAATCTCACAGTAATGCTTTGCACATGCACACGTCAGTGACGTGAAGCACGGGCACAACGTGCGCGCACGCAAAGCATTACTGGGAGATTTTCCAAGCCGCAGTGGGGAAGGGGCAGCAGGGAGGTATCCTGCTGCCCCAATTACACTACTACTTACGGCGCCAAGCAGTAAACCCTCCCACCACTCTTAAAGCGACCCCCCACCCCAGTGCCGGACCTCAGTGTGGAGGTTCCGTGCACACCCCTAATATATATATATATATATATATATATATATATATATATATATATATACCTGTAGCCCCTTCAGGGGGCTTCCTAAAGGCTGTGGGGGGAGGGTCTGCAAAGCGTTCCCCTTCCCCCACTGGCCTCTAGGCTCACAGGGACCATTTGAGCATGTGTGGTGGCCATTTAAAAAAAATTTTTTAAATGGCCCCTGAAAACAAAATGGCCAACACGCATGCTCAAATGGCCTCTGTGAGGCCTGGAATGGCCTAGGGCCTCACAGACACCATTTGAGCATGCACAGTGGCCATTTTGTTTTTGGCAGCCATTTTTTTAAAAAAATTAATTTTAAAAAATGGAACCCCCCTTAAAGTGGCACCCAGGGCATATGCCCTACCTGCCCTACACTAGATATGCCCCTGCAGTCAAAGATTCCCTACACCATTAAATGGCACTGCCCTTTTTCCTTTGCCCATATGCTTGGAACTCACTTCAGGAATACATCCAGGGAGCCACATCTCTCTTTACCTACAAAGCCCTGCTTTAAAATTCCCATTTTTCATAAAGGCTATGGCACAACCCCATAGCTACTCCCCAATAGGGGTGTGCACAACACCGGGTTGCCTGGTTTGGTTCGAGTCTAGATCAGACTCAAACCGGACCAGGCATGTTTGGATTTGCCAACCCTCAAACGCCCCCCCTCCCCCACCCACCAGTTCAGTTCGGTCTTGGGAAGTTTGTGATATATATATAAAAAAAATTAATTCACCCCCTCCAAGGGGCTTCTCTGAGGCTGCAGGGAGGTTCTCTGGAGGTTCCCCCTTCCCCCACTGGCCTCCATTACGTGTCAAATTGCCTGGTAGTCTTTGGCCCATTCCAGGCCTCGTCCCCTTGGCAGTGGCCATTTTGGAGGCCACCACACATTCCCAATGGGCCTCTGCGTGGCTGGGTCCCAGGTCAAGCTCAAGGACTTGTCTTTTTTAACCTACTTCAGTTCCTTCAGTAAAGTAAGCGTATGAGATCACTTGGCATTCTTTGGGGAAATGGGCCTCAGAATTGTGATCCAATCATTCAAATTGTTTCAAGTGATTTGAGGTTGATTCATTGAGGCTGGCTGCTTTTGACAAATCAATTCGAGTTTTTGCAATTCAATTTGAGTTCTAATTGAATTGCAAACATTTATTCCTGCACACCCCTATTTCTTACCAGAACAACTTGTTTTATTCTGTAAAAGGCTATGCACATTAATGTCATCCTATTAAAATAGCAACAATACAAATAATTATGCAGAAGGTCCTCTTGCAGCTCCATCAGACTCTAGGATGACATTCCTTGTGTTGACATTTATAGCTAATGTGAACTATACCAATAACAGGAAATTCATGTTCCAAAGTGATAGACCCCTTTCAACTCTAAAACAGGAGAATGGAGCTGGGTTTGCTGGGATTTCCCCCCAGTCCCCGAAGCACTACAGGTGTTTCAGACTAGTGTTTATTCTGGAATTTCAATGCATTATTCACTCTCTTTTTACAAGGCATCCATATGATGTCATCCTCCAATATTTTCTGCATCCTTATTCCATATTTTTTCAGAATCATTTGTAGCTTTTATTTTGGAGGAGAGGGGCGTATAATAAAATGCAATTGATATGTCACTGTCCAGTGTGAGCAGATAAAGCATCCAGAAGGCTTTTCAGGGGTCTTGTGCTTCTCAGGTGGAACTTCCTCTTTTCAGGTTTAGCTTATTTCATTGCTTCCCTATTCAGCATAGCTGGAGGCTTGGTGCTAAATAAACTCTTAACTGCCACAGTACCAGTTTTTATTCCTATGACAGATGGGAGGCTTTTCTTACTTTTTACCTCACATTTTTTAAAATGGAAAAAGACTGATTTTTCTCTACTGAATAAGTAACTAAAACTCCCCACCCCTGGGAAGAACACAGTTCAGAGAGGCTTTGCATGGGGTGAATCAGAGGCTATTCAGTACTAATCTTCCAGACCTGTTGAACAGGGGAGCAATAAAATCTGAGCCTGCAAAAGAAAGGCATCAGTTAGTATTGGGAAAGACCTTTGCTAAATGGAACCCACTTGTGAGTAAATGGCATGGAAAGATTCTGGCCAGGTGGAAGCATAATAGAAATGTAGGGTTGGCCTTTAGGGATAGGTGTGTTGGCCAATAGCCCCGGCTGCCTACTTGAAGGGGTGTAAGACTGAGGCAGGGAGTCACTGTTTGTTGTGTTAACTATAGGAAGGCTACCAATGGCACTTCCTCACCAAGGCACTATATGTCCTAGTGCGAGCCCTGAATAAAAGTATATATTAAGTGCAGCGAGGAACCTCCATTTTAATTCTGCTTCCAGCTATGGAAAAGCAGTGCTTTGACTGTGCTAAAAAGCTGTAATGTAGAAGCACCCTATGTCTGCATTTGCATGTAATGTGGCAAGGTGGGTCCAATGGAACACTCCCCTCTCCCTGCCTCTCCCATCCGAATTCAAACATAACAGAGAGCTGCCTCTCTGCAGTCAGAGAGGGAGTTGGTTTGTTCCATTAACAAGTTTGAGCTCAAATCAAATATTGACTGAAGGACAGCCCCGGCAGCCAATAGCAAGTGGAGCAAGAGAGGAGCTTCCTCCCTCAACTCCGGTTGTGGAACAGCCAGATTGTAGTGCTGTGTTTGGATGTAACACTGGCACCACTAAACTGGAGGTCCAGGCAGTGAAACTCACTACAAACTAAAGGTAGAAATCGGAGTCTGAGGAGGGAACCACTGGTCCGTTTTCAGCCGGAACTGCATTTGCCTGCATTTGGATGTACACAAATTTAATCGGACGCCCCTTCAACTCCTGTTTTATGTTATGTGCGAATGAGGCCTATGAGAAGTATAGCTGTGCTAATTCAATTGTCAGTGTTATTAAAGGGACAGAAGCCCTGTTCTTTTGGAATGAAGTCACCTTCACAGTCAGCATGTTAAGCAATACAGTTATGGAACGTTCTGAACTGCTTCATATATTTTTCAAGTCTCATCATTAATATAACATGGTGCCTGGGTTTTTGTTTTGTTTTTGCAATGAAGGCATAATGTGAGAGAGTAAATATAAAAGAAAGCTAGCATAATTGTATCATTTGACAGCTGATACATCAAATCCTACGGCTTGACTCGGCAATAAAGTCTGCAAAATGCTATATGTAGTGGGGGGGTTTGCGGGGGGGGGGGGGAGTCTAGATGAAACTTAAAATAAAGTTTAATGTTACAGCTAACATAGGCAGCAGTAATCCTAAATGGGGTTATCAGTTGCATTGTACACTATGATGTGCAGGGTCTTCGTTCTTCCAATAAAGGACCATTGTTGCACTAATTATGCAGAGATGTTCCTTTTAAAAGGCTACCAGCCCTTTAAATAATTATGTGTTAACTTGCCATTTAGTTACTAAGATGGTGCAATAATGATCTCCATTCATTTTCATATGGACTCTTTGCCAAGTCCTTGCTTAAGAAAGCGGTTCAACTTGAAAAAAATATAATTAGGCAAGCATTTTTAACTAAGGCTCTTTGTGCCTCTGGGCAGCGGCACCATTTGACTTTTTATAAGAGATTGATATAGCACTGGAAGGCGCTATAAAGCCTTTGGAGAAATATTTATCTTTTGAATATGAGTTGTTTTGCAGAGAAGTGAGACTATTCTGTCACTGAGTAAAGAGAGACGTCACAACGACTCTTCCCTTCTACACACAAAGCTCACGTTCTGTCAAACAGGAACGCTACTGAAGTAAGGACTAGATGCAAACTAGGTGATGTAATCATTACCGGCCCTTTTTTTAACTTACCCTTTAGTAGATGCAGTAAGAGCTATAACTCTTTTAAATACAAAGAGGCTGCAGCCATTTTCAAAAATGTTTGCTTTGACTGTTATGAAACTATTGTAAAATGAATAAAAGCAGTAGCTACTTAATTTTTTAATCAATTTTTAGGTTAAAATTCAGCACAGGGATGGAAGACAGACTGTTACAATATAGAAAGTAATAAAAGTCTTTTGTGGAGTACCTTTCTCTTCACAGTAGTTGGTAGAATAATAACTATATCTCCACCTTGCCTCTTAAATCCAAATTTTAATAAGGTGCCTGTATATATTGTGCAGTTTCTGGCTCTTTATTATTCCATCTTTGCTGTGAAGCCATATATGTAACCTGATCTATCAAGCCATACTGACAGGGAGGCTGACTAAAGTAATGCACAAGCAGTTTTATTCATTTCATTTCTAAACTGCCCATCCAAAACTGTCTCAGGGCAGTTCACAGTTTCAGAACCATAACCAAGGGCAGAAACTAGAGTGGCAACCATTCAATAACCTGTGTTATTCCAATACACCTGGATCTACAAACTGGCTGGCTATATATTTCACTGCTATATGCAAAAGGCCATGGCAGAAAATAGGGTTGCTATCTGTTGCCTCTGAGTATTCTATTGTATGTCCTTATTTGTTTGTTTGTTTGTTTGTTTGTTTGTTTAAACATATTTTTATACCGCCCAAAACTTACGTCTCTGGGAAGTTTACAACAAATTTAAATAGGAAATGGTCTATGGGGAAAGCCAGTACTGTGTAAGCTTTCCACATATTGAGTGAGTGAGTGAGGAGTGAGTGAGTGCTGTCAAGTCAGTGTCGACTCTTAGTGACCACATATATAGATAGATTCTCTCCAGGATTATCTGTCTTCAACTTGGCCTTTAAGGTCTTTCAGTGGTGCATTCATTGTTATCATAATCGAGTCCATCCATCTTGCTGCCGGTCGTCCTCTTCTTCTCTTTCCTTCAACTTTTCCCAGCATTATGGACTTCTCAAGGCAGCTGGGTTTTTGCATAATGTGTCCAAAGTATGATAGTTTGAGCCTGGTCATTTGTGCCTCAAGTGAAAATTCTGGATTGATTTGTTCTATGATCCATTTGTTTGTTTTCCTGGCTGTCCATGGTATCCTCAAAAGCCTTCTCCAGCACCAAAGTTCAAAAACAACAATACTTTTTCTATCTTTACACATTTACTCTGTCATTTTTAAATGCAGATATCACATGTCATGGTCTACTTGCATGTAAATTCAGAACACTAGTGATTGATGGCCTGGGAAGGCACATCACCACCATGCTAAATTAAGACATGTGCTGACCCATCCCCATGTTAAGTGCATTTAAAAGTACCAGGATACATAGTTACTACATGAACATGGATACATGTACATGGATAAGGGTCTTTCATCCAATTCATTGTCTGGGGCAGTTGCCTCACTGTGACTGATTGGCAGGCCAGCCCTGGCATGCCACTGAATGTCTGGCAAGATGTGTGTGTAAGAAAATCTCCTTATGGGTCCAAAGTTATTTACAGGCTAGTCATGAAAATTTATTGTAGTCTGGCATCTGTAGTCTGTGGTAAACATCTCTATTCTGGATCTGAATTTCACTGAGATGTTTGGGGGTTTTTTTTAGGTTTCTTTAAAATTATATTAATATAAAAAGGCAAAACTCATTGTAACCAATATGTTCCAAAATATGCTTTAAAATGTGCTTAAAGTGTGCCGTCGAGTCATTGTTGACTCCTGGCAACCACAGAGCCCTGTGGTTGTCTTTGGTAGAACACAGGAGGGGTTTACAATTGCCATCTCCCATGCAGTATGAGATGATGCCTTTCAGCATCTTCCTATATCTCTGCTTCTCAATATAAGTGTTTCCCATAGTCTGGGAAACATACCAGCGGGGATTCGAACCGGCAGCCTCTGGCTTGCTAGTCAAGTCATTTTTCTGCTGTGCCATTAGGTGGCTAAAATGTGCATAGGCAACCATTATTGACTGTGATGTTAAAATTTCATTTAAAGACTTTACCTCCCAGATTGACTGATCCAAAATGGCATGTGAATAGCCCTAAACCTTCAATAAATCTGAATGTATAGTTCTTATAATCCCCATGATGCCAACTAACTGGGAAATGGGAGATTCCCGGGGCATCCATGCTCCTGATTTCCGATCGTAAGAATCTGGAAATTTTCATTGATGGCACCATACCAACCTGACATTTAATAGAGATTGGTTATCTAGTATTTGATCCAAGTTCATCAATCTCTATTAAATGTTGGGCTGGTACAGTGCAAATCTGACATTGCCTAAAAGTTCTAGGTTCTTACAACCGAAAATCAGGAGCATGCCTGCCCCAGGAATCTCTCATTTCCCAGATAACTACAGGTAGCATTACAGAGATTGTAAGAATGCACCCATAATCTAGATATCATATTGTATTACAGAACATTCATGGATGGTTGCTATGACCATGTGAGACAAAACAGGCTGAAACTATTCTCTTTTTTTGTATTTTGAGTATTTTCTACCAATAGTAATATTTGATGACAATGTGAGCATTTAGCCTTGCCTTAGAATCTATACACTCCCATATAATTAAATAAAATATAAAGTCACATTTCATTAACCATTGGTTAATGAAATAATGATAACCTAGTTTAGAACACAAACAGTTCCTAATAGAATCAAATGCACTGCCAATATATCACAGCAATATGCTGCAGGTGAACAGATGAAGATAGTATAATTGCATGTAATATATAATGATTATACTAGACAATTCGTATCCTGATTGTTGTATTCACCCCAAGGTACTCTTGAACATGTGTTGCTTATTATGCAGGGTCTCTTTTCGATTTAAGCATGCTCACATCTTTCCTTTAGAGATTGTAAAGTGTAGAATCACAGTGGAATGTGATTGGACACCAAGGGTGACAGGGCATTCTCACTATCGTGTGTGTGTGTGTGCAGGGCTGTCCTTAGAGAGCTCTAGTGGGGTGTGGGGCCCAGGGCAAATCAGCCAGTCCAGCGCCCTCTTCCAGTTAATCCTAATGGGGGTTAAAAGAGCAGGGCCCAGGGCAGTCACCCTGCTTGCCATGCCCTAAGGACAGCTGTGTGGTGTGTGTGTGTGTGTGTGCGTGTGTGTGATCTGAAAACTAATTTCAGGTAATCAGTCACTTGCCCAGAGAAATATAGCTATCCACAAAAGTATGAGACCTATGTTAATGCAGTAAGATCAGAGTGGAAACTGACTGATGCACTGAATATTTAAACAAGCCTGATTGGGGAACATGTATTCTCTGCAGCTGATGGAAAATGCAACTCATGCCCTTAATCCTATCTTAGGGCATGAAACTAGAAGTTGTACACTGATTTCTGTATAAGACTACTGGTCAATGTTCTCCAATATTTGACTTAACAGATCAATGTACTTTTATATTAAATATAGTTCATATTAAATGAGAACAAATTATATTGATATGACTGATTTTTATATCTATCAACTTATTATATGACTAAAATAGGGTCAGTATTGCTACAGGTAGATTATTGCTATATAGTGATTAATAGCTCATATTTGTGAGAACAGGGTCATTAATCCTTTGAGTGGCATGCACCTGGACCAGAAGAAACGGGTTACAGCTGGTTGGTTGACCCAGCTACCTAACCTTTGGCATAATGGAGCCATCTGAAATGGATGAGAGTCCCAGCACAGACAGAAACAGTGGTCACAGTTGTGCGCTAAAGTTCCCTGAAGTAGCACAGAATCAGAAGATGTGAGGAACAAGTTACAGACTTGTGTAACTGCAGGAAGTGGATGATGGTCCAGAGTTGCCAGAAGCTAAGGGGTATACTCGTGGGTCAAATGGGCCATAAGCCAGAATTTGGCTTTTTTAAAAAAGCCAAATCTGGCCACCTAGCTGAGAACATGACCTGGATGATCTTTCTCCCTCCAGTTTGTCTTTAATGTATGTTAACTGAGTGTAAGAGCACATGGGGACTACATCAGAGACAACAATCCTATGGCAAGGCACATGTGGCATTAAAAAAAACTCCATAAGAATCATCACCTAATAGGAATAATAAAGGCATTTAAATGTTTGGAACCTTTATTAAATCATAGCAGCAGTTCATGAAAATATCATCAGAATATCCACAGAAAGATGAAATAGCCGTAGGCACAATATACATAACTATCAGAAACTGGGGACCATCAACAGGTGATCTATCCTCACAAACAGCTATGTTGATCTGATGGAGTGGAAACAAAAATGCCATCTTCTGATACCGCAGGAAGTCTGAGGCAAACTCACATCAGGCTGGCCCTCCGTGACATCCAAATAGTCAGAACTGCGGTTCCAGGGGTGTAGCCATCATTGTGTGAAGAGGTTCAAAGAACATGGGCCGCCAATGAAAAAGGGCCGCCGAGCCCCGTGGCTCAGGCTCTATTGGAGCCCAAAGCAAACTTCCCCCTTCCACTCCTGGGCTGCTGAGAGTCTGGGTGAATTGTCCGCTAGTTATTTCAGGCAGTGCAGACTGCCCGATAGAATTTTTTCCCCTTTCTCTCCCTCTCTGGAAAATATCCTATCAGGCAGCCAATGCTGCTTGAAATGATGAGGGGAGAGCTTGCTTGGGCTCTTGGCAGCCTAGGCCACGCCCCCCATGTGTGTGACATCACACACTAATGGGCATGGTCTGGGCTGCTAGGAGCTTGAGCGAGCTCTCAGCTCATCATTTCAGGCAGTGCTGGCTGCCTGATAGGACGTTTTCCCCTTTCTCTACCTCCAGAGAGTGAGAGAAAGGGGGAAATGTTCTATCGGGCAGTCTGCGCTGCCTGAAATAACTAGCAGAGAGTTCGCCCGGGCTCTCGGCGGCCTGAGTGAGGGAGGGGGGAATCCGCTCTGGGCTCCTCTGTAGCCTGAGCCACGTCCCCATGCACGTGACATCACATGCTTGGGTGTACATAGAGGGGGCCATTGAGCAGGGCTGGACCCAGTCTGCCGCTTGGCTGGCTCCGTGCCTATGCAGTTCCCAGACCCAACTGTGGTTCTGATTCTTCCTCCAAACCTCTGATGGGACCCTTGGTTTGAAACTCACTAAACTGAGGGTCTGGAGGCCCCAATGTGCAAGCTGCACAAACCAGAGTTAAGTGTTGGAAGCTCCTCTCTCTGCAAAGCAATTGGCTGCCACAGCTTTCTTTCATATGTTGGAGGAAGCCCACGCAGCTATTCCTCACATTTTGCAGTCTTCCAGACTGAAGATCGTGATCATCTGGGAATGTGCTGGGGGAATGGAGGCAAACTGTGGTTCCGTTGGACCCGTGGTTTGCTGTAATGTCTGAAAGTGGCCAAAGTGTCTTGTCTTGTAGCAATTCACAGGATCCTTGAACATGACAAACTCTGTGTGATGTGAAAGAGCTTGCACTCAAGTTGGAAGTGAGAGCTTACTCAGTCTACACACACACACACACACACACACACACACACACACACACACACACACACGAGTTCCATGTAGCAGTGCCAGGGTTTCTGGGATGAAACTGGGATGCAGCAGCTCCCCTTCCTTTTCACATTTCTGCTTTGCTTTGCTTAGATGCTTGGATCCTTGTTTCTGAGAATACTTTGTCTCAAAAAGTTCAGGCTGAGGCTGATATGCACAAGAGTTTCCAAGAAGGAGGCTCATCCTCCTTCACATTCAGTGGTTTAGTTGCAACTTTAGAAGTACAGGACCAGTTGCAGGGCAGCAACAGCAGGAGAGAGGGCAAGCCCTCAACTCCTGCCTGTAGGCTTCCAGAAGCATCTGGTGGGCCACTGTGTGAAACAGGATGCTGGACTAGATGGGCCTTGGGCCTGATCCAGCAGGGCTGTTCTTATGTTCTTACGTCCATAGCCATGCCACCCAAATGGCCCCACACCCCATGCAGATTCAATAATTTGGGGAGCTCTGTTACAAGAAGTCAAGGATAGTTTCTTAACCTACAGAGCTTGAACCTCATTTGGTTATTCACCCAGAGGAGCAGTCTGGATTGTCAACCACAAAGGGTAGAGGATGCTCCTCCTATCAGAAGACAGGAGGAATAGTAATAAAATCAATTGTAGCTTGATATTTGATTATGTGACAAACTATTGGAATAGCACTATTATTTCCATTTAGAAGCAGAGGGTTTTGCATCCCTTCTGAGACGCCGAAGTAAAAAAGTACCCAGAGTGAGTCTCTGCCCATCTCTGCAGCACTACACCACTGTTCACATTTCCAAGCTTTGAAACAAAACGACAGGTGTGTGGGTGGTGGTGGGGGGGGGGGGAGCCATCCAGTCCTCCAATACAGTCTGTTATGTTACAGAAAACATTGGTCAGGATTATATCAGATGGGGCTCACTATTAAGAAATTTGTATTGGGAATTCTATGATGCAAAAACCCATTCAATATGGGCTGTATCAATTGGAAAACAATTATTGTTCCAATTCAATTCACAGTCCTAATTCACACACACACACACACACACACACACACACACACACACACACACACGCATAATATATGAAGAGAAAATGAGAAAAATATAAACAGGGGGGTCAAATGAACATGAAATGCAAGAGCTGAAATATTAGCTTAAATCTATGTGATTCTCAAATTGGGAGCCTTCTTTTTTTCAAACGAACCTGTGTTATTCACCCAGCTATGAAATCCAGTGTCCATGTTATATCAGTATACCACACAGCTGGTTTATTATTTATTAAGCCTACTAGTCACAGTAAAGGTAAAGTGTGCTGTTGAGTCGGTGCCGACTCCTGGAGACCACAGAGCCCTGTAGTTTTCTTTTGGTAGAATATAGGAGGGGTTTACCATTGCCTTCTCTCGCGCAGTATGAGATGATGCCTTTCAGCATCTTCCTATATTGCTGCTGTCCAATATAGGTGTTTCCCATAGTCTGGGAAACATACCAGCAGGGATTCGAACTGGCAACCTCCAGCTTGCTAGTCAACTCATTTCCCCGCTTTTATCTATTAACCTTCTTAATTCCTTATTACTTCTTGCCAGAAGGAATTTGCCACTACCGGCACTGAGATTAAACGCTGAAAAGAGATCCAGTTTATCTTCCTTCCCTCCCGCCTGTTTGTAATTAAATGTTTATTTCCCACTTTGGGACAGAGATGGGTGTCTTTGCACCTGGCTGGAATAATATATGTAGATATGCCAAAGGCAACTATACAGCTCTGAGCATCACAACCCACAGTTGAATCACTCATGTTGCTGGTATCAGAAAATCTCTTGATAAACTATTTTGTTCAGAATTAGTTGGCTGGGGCTGGCAGGAGTGGCAAAAAAAAAAATGTAGCTAGGGTTGGGCAGTGAGTGGGGATGGGACAGAAAAAAATTACAAAAAAGTTGAGGGGTGTTCTTTTGCTTTTGCTTTTACTGACAAACCCTTTGAAACTTGTTCAGGTAATGCCAGATTTATTATTTTTTAAAAAACAACAAAAAACCCACAAACAAAACTCTATTGATTTAGAGCCATGACTCACATATGGCCTTGTAAGCAAAGGCATGAAGCTTTTAAAATGCAATGACCAAAAGCAAATGGTTTTATTTCACAACAACTTTGAGCCTAACTTTAAAACAAATATAACTCAAATCACAATGCAATGACGATTGATGTTTTTCATCAACAGCCAATTATCATTCCATCGTGGCACAGGACTATAATGCTACAGTACCTGAGCCAAGGCAAACACATTGCAAGCGTCTGAAAAATCCAGATCTGTGTTTTTGGAATGTAGCTGCTGTTATTAGTTCACAGACGTGTTTGATCTTGTTGGTGGAACAAGGAAACATCAGTAGAAACACTTCTTTTAACTAGGCAAATGCAGAAGAAACTTTCACTAATTTTTGTCTCTAGGGCGGGGGGAAACTTCCTTTAGAGAAAGTATGGAGATAATATTGTACTCCCCCCTGAAACTAAACCCATACAAATTATGGCCCACCGAGCCAAGTGTAGAACTCTGGTCATGTATGGTAGCCTGCAAGGTGCTTGCTTATTAAACGTGTTTCTACTACCTATCTAGGAGCCTGTTTTCATGTGCAGCCTAGCCCAGACTAGGGAAGCCCAGCCTGGGTTAGGCTGCATGAGAGAACCATCATGATCAGGCCCAAACCTGATGGGGCAACGCTGTCCAGCCAAGCAGCCACTACCTTAGCCCTGGCTCCAGAATTGTGTGTTCCCTCGGGCTGCATTCAGCCTGTGTGGACACAGAGATGGGCACCTAGAGTTCCCATCTCCTGGAGGAATCCCCCAATGCACTTCACATGTCACGTGGTGCATTTTGGGATATCCAGAGGCCAGGACGCATGATCCTGGCTTCCGGAGCTCCGCGCTATGTGGCGCAGTGCAGATCGTCTAGGAGCATGAGTCACACTCTCAGCAATATTTGTTCATTCATCTGGGGAGAGTGTGAGCTGGCCCAGCCTTCCCTTTGCCTGCCCACCCATGCGGTCATGTGAATAGCCCCTAGATCTCACAATCAGGGTGGTTGTTAAAGCATCTACTAGTACATGGGGGGGGATATTAATCATGGTGAATCAACAGTTGTACAGTCTGATTAAAATAAAACATGTCAACAATATCCTCTGATATCTCTTGGTTAAAGTCTGCCATCTTCTCAGGAATGCTCTACACATTCATTCTAGGTGTGGAGGAGGTAGCAAAGTCCCACTGAGTGGACCCACCCATTGACTTTCACACATTATTGTAAAGGTGAGAAATATGTACATGAGTATATGCATATGTTGATGTGACCAGAAACCCTAACTGAACAAGGTTCCTGATTACCTGGAAGGTCTACTTATATCCCACTGTACAGAAACCTGATGTTCACCTGTGTCTCCAGGGGTTCTCAACCTCAGGATCCCAGATGTTGCTGGACTACAGCTCCCATCATCCCCAGCCACAATTATGATGGGAGTTGTAGTCCAACATCTGGGGACCCAGGTTGGGAACCCCTTAGGTGACAAGGCCAGTCAATGTAATCGAGCTTCCCTTCCATGCATAAAGCAAACACCTGGGGGGTTCACAAGCAGAGTGTCGGTGTTGACCTTTAAGTCATGCTGGTATTGAGTACATCAACAGCGGCTCCTAAATATGATGGTAAAGGGGTGGATTTCCCTGGAAGTTACCCCTCCCCCTGCCAGCCTCCATTATGCCTTAAATCACCCAGTTTGGGTGATCTTCGGCCCTTTCCCCCATCATGGTGACTATTTTGGAGGCTGCCACATATGCACAATGGGCCCCTGCATGGCTGGGTCATGACCCAGGCCATGCAAATGGCCACGACGATGGGGGAAAGGCCCGGAAAGGGCTGAAGACCACCAAAACTGGGTGATTTAAGCCATAACAGAGGCCGATGGGGGAGGGGGAACCTCCAGGGACACCTGCCCCCCCCCACCGCAGCCTCGGAGAAGCCTCTCAGAGGGGGTAAGAACAAAATTAATTATTTTTTAAAAACCTGCAAACTCCTCCCCCACCCCCCAGCAGGAGGGTGGGATTTGGTCCAATTTTGAGCCGAACCAGGGTGGGGGTGGGATTTTGGCTCATCATTGGATTATCAAACTGAGCCAGTTCGAAGTCAAACCTGTTTGGATTTGAACCTGTTTGCACATCTCTAGCTCCCTCTTGTCATGAGACAAGGCAGCATCTGGCACCTTTCCTCAGGTACTGCAATGTGTAGAGCCGCCTCTGTATTTTATTTTGTTGTTAGCCACCATTTATGTTGTTGAAAAGGCAATATGTAAATATGTTAGACAGACAGACAGTCAAGAAACCAGTGTGTATTTGTGTGCATGTATGCATGGGGAGCAGGGGGCGTGAGAAGGTCAAGATAAAAGGAAGAAAGTAGTCATATTTCAAAAGAAGAAGTTCTTTGTGACTCTTAAAAAGTTATGAAGAAGAAATACACACCACAGACAAAGTTTCTCTCATCACTGTATTGATGAGAGAGCAGTGGACATGCTGTTTCCCCACTTCAGAGCTCTTCAGACCCTAACCCTAACCCACTTCAGAGCTCTTCAAAAGACAGAGGTTTTTCCCTTTTTGAAATATCTCTACCTTAGAAATCAATGGCCCTTTGGAATCTAAAACTGTAGAGGTGACAGTATCAAATTCAGCTATAGAACCAAAGACTTGAGGCTGAAAGCCACAAAATGCATTTTCTGTTCTCAATGATCACCTGATTGTTCCAGCTTCTACCCTGGAAGTGACAAAACCATGTCCCCCAACAGCTAGATTACAGGCCACACCAGTTGCTGGAAATTCTTTTGTAGAGCTGTTGTATATACAGGTAGATCTTGAACAACAAATAATTGCCTCACCAACCAAGCTCCATAAACAACAGCAACTCCAATCTTCAAAGATTTTGCATAATGGTATGGGAGCGATTGCAGTGTTTGCCACGCCTCTTTATTAACATCAGAACATCTAGGACACATGGGAAGATGATACACCCCTTCCCACACTGCAGGAGGGGCACTAATCTGGGAAAGAGCCTTGTGTAGTGCTGTCCTCCCACATGATTGAGATACTACTCCCACATAATTGATGATGCTAGAGTGTCAACAGGGCTGCAAATATTCCTATTTCTGGAATCCGTCCCTCGTAATTGACTGCTCCTATTTTGTTCCTATTTTTTGCCTCTTTGGGATACCTTGTTCAATTTATCTTTTTAAAATGAATTGTTAGAGTTGTTATTCTTCAGGATTCACGTCTCTCCCCAAAGTTTCTAGTAATTAAATTCCCAAGTGGATGTGTGGGTGCATCATGTCTTTGGTGCACAAACAGTAAGGCACTATGTAGAGCACAGCATATAGTGGGTAGAATCCAGTCTGTGTAGTAATGGGTGGGAGGTGTAGTAAATGGGTGGGAGGCTTGTCAGTAATCCTGGGTTACTGTCACAGGTTAAATGGTTATTACAAGTGTCCCTGTTTTCATCTGCAAAATGTTGGAAGGTATGGTCTTGGTTCATCTACTTGAGTAATCTGGAATAATGTGCTCTGCATGCACACTATTACCTGTTTTCTATTAGCCACATTAGTGTCATAATTGCCACACACCCCAGGTTCCATGGCCATGCCCCCTGCACATTGTATATGGCGCTTCTCAGATGGCTTGGCCATGTTCTCTACAGACTTATGGTTAGTTCCCTATTTTCATCACTGAAATACTGAAGATATAGAGTGATGTTGGAGGGATACATGCTGTTGCTGCAGCTCCCACAGTACATAGGTATTATAAAAAAGGGCCCATGGAGGACATTCCTAGGAGTGTCCATTGTAGAATCCAGAGGAAAGAGGAGCTCGTCTGCTTTCCCCAGCAGATGAGCGGCAGCATCTTTGTCTTCCACGTGCCCACAAGAGCGGCAGCACGGAAAAGGCAAAAGCTGGGATTGGGAGGACTTTCCTCTCCCACATCCCAGAGTGCCCCGCGCCAAGAGTGTGGTGGCTGATCTCATTAGAGAAATGAGAAATAGCTGCTGGAAATAGTGGTGGGCCGAGCAGAAGCCTTTTGACTTAGGGGTGATTGTGCATACGATTGCCTACTGAGATAAAATGAACCACAGGTGCATTTTACCTGTGTAAAACACTGGGTGAAAAAGTTGGGCTACCCTTTTGTGGAGCAGCTGGGAGCCCTCCGCTCCTGGTGCTCCAGACGACACAGGCTGCTGGGGTAACCCAGGCAGCTCATGTCATGAGAACAGCCTCACTGTCTTGTGATCTCCTTACGTTGGCTTTTGTTTCTCCCAGTACTGTTGCAGTGCTTTTTCTGCTTCTGTAGGATTGAGCATGTAGGATCATGATTACATTGCTGTTAGCCTAGAGGCAGTACATTGGTGCAATATCTGATGGCATCACAGCATTGCTCCCTAAATTGTTGTTGTTGTAGGTGGATGGTTGAAAGAAAATTAAATCAATGGCTTTGTGTTGCCAAATGAATATGCATATGTTTTATGAAGCAGGTTCTCATAGGCATTAAGAAGCATTGTTCTAATTTACATCTGCAAAAGGCTTCATTGCTTCTTTGCTTCCTGGAAAAGTACTACTATGTGGCTTGGTCCCAAAAGTCATTCTTTCACAGCAAGTTTGATGCTGTTAATCATAATTAAATGCAAATGCCGTTGCGTTAGTCAGAACTGGAATCCTTAGTTGCCAAGGCTCTATTTTCTGTATTTTGCATTCTGCTAATATGTATTTTATTAAATGTCTGCTCACAGTTACAGTACAATTCCTAGCAAATACTCTTTCTCTCTCTTTCTCTCTGGACAGATATTTTCTATCATTAGCTACCAATTAGAGATTCATGGGAGGCTTTGGAAACACTCTGTATTCAGCTCTTCGGTTACTTGCAGCATGTAAAGTTTATGTTTAAAACAGAACACTTCAATGTCAGATTGAATTTTTTGCTCTAATGCAGATCTGTGCTACAGCATCGGTACATTTTATTCACAGATAATATTTTGTTCAGATCCATTTTATGCTTTTCTCATTACAAATACAGTCACCTTGAATCACTAATTAAGGACAGGAGAGCTGGTTTTGTGGAGGCAAGCATGACTTGTCCCCTTAGCTAAGCAGGGGGCACCCTGGTTGCATATGAATGGGAGACTAGAAGTGTGAGCAACGTAAGATATTCCCCTCAGGGGATGGAGCCACTCTGGGAAGAGCAGAAGGTTCCAAATTCCCTCCCTGGCTTCTCCAAGATAGAGCTGAGAGATATTCCTGCCTGCAACCTTGGAGAAGCCACTCCCAGTCTGTGAAGACAATACTGAGCTAGATAGACCAATGGTCTGACTCAGTATATGGCAGCTTCCCATGTTTCCATGTTTCCTATGACACTGTCTCCTATGGCAGGATATCTATCTATCTATCTATCTATCTATCTATCTATCTATCTATCTATCTATCACCGACTGTGCTGTTTATTTTACCTTGACTATTAGATTCAGGTTCCACACAAGCCCTATTCACATGTTATGTTCAATGCATGTACAATACATGTGCAGTGTATTCACATACAGATCTGTGTGCATGTACAGCGTGTACAGTGCATGTACAGACATTTTATGTCCAACATATGTACAGCATTACAGCCCCTATCTGTACCCTATCTTTAAGGGTCTCTGCACCCAGATTCAATTTTAAAATGAATTCATGTACAAAAAAACTGTACATGTGTACAGAACCTGTAGCCATACAAAATGTAACATCTGAAGAGGGTTACAGATGTCAGTAATGTTACCATGTTATTTAGAATGTCTACATATAGATCTGAAGCAGGATTTCTCGTAGATTACGGGATCAGGTGCGAGGAAGACTGGAATAAGGTGATACTAACTGATACTTGAGGTTTTTGCGTAAATGTTTTTAGAATATTGTTTTAAAATTTTAAATTGTTGTGTTTTATATTTCTTGTTTTTGTTTTTAATTAATGTTTTACTTTTGTTTTTATCTTGTTGTAAACCGCCCAGAGACATAAGCTTTGCGTGGTATAAAAATATGTTAAATAAATAATAAATAAATAAATATAAATTATTTATTTAACATATTTTTATACCGCCCAAACTTACTGTCTTGGTGACTGCCACAAAGAAGCTGTCAAAGCATGCCCTCTGCCAGCCTGTCCACCCATTTGAACATGTCCCTTTTTTTTGGGTTTGGTTTGGGCCCTCTTCAAACCTCCCACCAGTTGCGGGGGGGGGGGGGGCTTTCAATGAACATTTTAAAAAAATGTACTTACCCCCTCAGGGGGGACTTCTCCAAGGTGGCGGGGGAGGTGATCTGTGGAGATTCCCCCTCCCCCACAGGCCTTCCTTCTATTAGAAATCTATTTTTTTCCAGGCCTATTGCCTGGCACGGTGGCCATTTTGGAGGCTGCCACACCTGCACAGTGGGACTCTGCATGGCTGGGTCAGCCATGCAGGGTCCCACTGTGCAGGCACGGTGGCCTGCACAGTGGTGGTTTGGCTCGAGCACAAACCTTCAAACCAAACCACTACGATGTTGAACCAGTTCCAATTTAAGCCAGTTTGCACACCCCTACCAGTGACCTCAAGAGAGTGGGGTCACCATTCGGGGGGGGGGAGATGGACATGTTCAAATGGGTGGACAGGCTGGCAGAGGGCATGCTTTGACAGCCTCTTCATGGCAGTCACTAAGACAGGGAGAGTTGTTGCCAGGGTACCGATCCCCGTAGCTTGCTTGTATAGAGCAACCTGGCTGGGCAGCATCTGCCATCTGGCCCCCATGGCCTGACACTCTCATGAGAATTCCTGGTTGGGACTGACTTTTAAACCCAGGCCCGGGTATCTGCCATATGTTGCTGTCCCAGCACTCTAAAGGGGTTTGCCCCTTTTATGGGGTTGCGCCACTCTAATGGGGTTGCCTTACCTCAAGTGTATGTGCTTGTGAACATAAATCTCTTTCACTTCATTTTTGCAAAGCAAAGCATGTACTGCCTGTCTCACCATCTCGTTCTCTTTTTCTCCTGATTGCCAGGAGGGGGAAGCAAGGGACAGAGCAGGGAGAGGGCATGCCCCTGTGTGACTTTGCCATTTGACAGGCTCACAAGCTTTGGATGGGACATTGCCCTGTTGCTGGGCAATTGCTTCGTTGGATTGGAGACAGGGAGGCCGGTCAAGTGCTTGAAGAGGCGGCCAGCGAAAAGTGCCACATGAAGCAGGCATGGTCCCAGGTGGGACTGCATCACCGTCTCTATTATTCCAGTTCCAGGCAATGATAGAAACCATCGAAAAACCTCAGGTTATGGTGGCTAAACTCACTACAAATCGAAGGCTCAATTTGGAATCCGGTGAGACAACCTCAGGTTGCTTTCTCTGCAAAACAACCGTTGAATGTGTTCAGACATCACGGAGTTCCAACCTTTGCCCCATTTAACTGTGGGTTCATGTTATATCCGAATGCCGCCAATGTCACATTAAGGACACATCTAGTTTGGTCCTAAGAAGCCTTTTATTTGGGCAGGCTAGTAGTTCCCGTCTTTAGACATAACTTGAAGTGTCTACCCATCCCGCCGGCATGGGTCAACACCCACTGCACGTTGCCTCTGTATATTCTTGAGTTGTGTCTAAAGGTGGGAACTACCAGCCAGACCAGCCAGGATCACACTTAACAAGATCATAGACAAAATGCATAATGAATCATAATGCTTAAGTACTCTTAAATATAATAGATAAAGTACACAATTACATGTATAAAAATATGAAAATGCATTATTCAAGGATGAATCTGAAGTGACAGGATAATGACATACTTTGATTTTCTGGTATGACTTTTGAAAAGGGTAAGACGAGAATAAATAATTTCCTACCTATCCCTTTGCTACTGTGCCCATTATTATTTCCTATGGTTATGTTGCATATAATTGCACATAATAAACAAAACATTAAATGTGCTACTTTCTGAACTGTAGGTATATACTGTAATGATATAATTAAGTTGTGCAATTATGAAATTAGAATGTGCCATTACTTACTGAAATCTTGCTACAACTTAATTTCCCTCATTAAAATACTTAAGGAAGGAAGGAAATTTGCCGGCTGAATATTCTATGTTACAGAAAGGTTAAGACTTCTTTTGTGGTTTATTAGTAACTGTGATAAGATGGAAGAAGGCTTTCAGTACATAGTTTGCTGAAATCATGCAGGAAGAACTGTGTGCCAGATCTCAGTAGGGCTGAAGGAGGAGCTCTTGGTAAACCATAGTGTGGTGTCTGATAAATCTCAAAAGCTATACTAGTCCTACTACCAAATCCTGAATCAAGGGCTTCCTGGAATTCATCAGCAGGCCTATGCAGGTTCCAGTAAGTCCTGGGCCAGCTGGTGTAATGACCATTATGCAGGGATCTGAGTCTGACCCTGATGAGGCAGGACCAACACTGGACCAAGTCCAGAATTCTGACACTAGGTCAAAGCCCGAGACTGTTCATCAGTTGGAGGCTCCTGAAACAGAATCTTTGGATCCTGATTTAAGAACTGTCAGATCAACTTGTCCCACAGTGCTGTCAGTGGTGCTTCAAGCTGCCTTGCCTTATCTTGTCTTGTCTTATCTTGTCTCACCTCACCTTGCCTTGCTACTTTCTGGACCTCATGCATCCTTGTCTGTGGGATAAGACACAGGACAGCTGGTATGTGTTCACTGCACATGCATGGAGAGCTCATGTCACATGGCACAACGTCCTCATGGCAACTGGAAGTTTGCTATAGTGTGAAGCCGTTTGGTGTCATGACTCTAAGCCACAACCATCCACCCATCCTAGAGGGCTCCTCAGATGAGGAGGAAGTTGGGGTGCAGGAAACCAAAATTCACAGCCAGGAACATGCTACAGAGGACTCCTCAGAAGAGGAAGAACATGGGGCAGAGAAACCCGAACCCCATCCCTCTGTGCCAAGGCCTGAAGAGACACTGTGCTGCCCTCTGGCTCTAACTTAAAAGAATATGCCAGTGACACAGAAGACCTTTAAGTTTTGACAGGATCAGAGAAATAATAGATCCCTTTAAGCCTTACCAGACCTGTCCCTGGGGGAGTAGCTACCTCCATCTAGACCAGAGGCTATAGTATAAAGCCTTCAGTCAGCCTCAGGCCTTTGTTGGAGCAACAGCTTGTGTAGAGCTCCTGTTCATTCACATGAGTAAAAGCGCATAACAATGCCCTTTTACCCAGTTCTGGGGTCATGTGTCTGCTTAGGCTTCAAGCAGCCTGAGCAGACACAGAGCTGGGTGCCTAGAGTGCCCAGCTTGAAGGGAAATCCCTCAATGCACCACACTCATCACCAAGTACATTGTGGGATATCTGGAGGTGGGGATGTATTTTCCCAACCTCCAGAACTCTGCAAGGCTTGCAGCAGCCCCCATTGTGTGGGGGTGTGAGCCACATGGCTCAGATCATCCCTGGATCATCTGGGGGAAGGTAGGTGCTATCCTGCCTTACCTCAACCCCCATCCTCCCCGGCCCAGCAAAAGGTCATAAATTACCTTTGTCTGTGCATGGTGAGGCCTAGCAACCATTTTGTTTCAGCGCACACATCTCAGATTTCAGAGCTCTACCTGGAATCTGAGGGGGGAAATATTTCTTTGCGTTAGCTTCCAGAATAGAATCTCCCTCCCTCCCTCCCTCTTTTTCCACAGAAGTTCCAGAGATGTAACACTAGCTACTTGGATAGGTGTATTTGAAATAACATTAGATGAGGTTGAAATAGCAGAGAGCTCCTAAGAGCAGCATACATCAGATTTCCAGAATGAAAATTCTGCCTCCCAAGGCGCTTCAGGGTCCTTCTCAGCTTCCAGTCTCTCCAAATTTCATCCACTGCTTTTCTGCGTTCGGGTTCTCACAATCGAAGCAATATCTGGTAACAGTTCAGTCCTAGATTCATGTGGTACATGCGCTCCCAGTTTCTGATTGTATGAACCTGAAAATATTTGGTGATGTCAGGTTGGCACTGAACCAACCCAATCTTTACCAACATCAGTCACCTAAGATTCAAGCTCCACCTATCAGTGTTGGATAAATGTTGGGTTGGCATGGTGCCGCCCCAACCAACATCACTGAAAAGTTCTAGTTTCACATGATAGGGAATTGGGAGCATGCAGACCTAGGATTTAACTTTTACTAGACATTGCTTCAGTTGCGGGAAATGGGATTCTGTCTCACTCAGAAGCTGTCTGTCTGTCCAAAGCATTTTCTCTTGTTCTTTTCCAGACCTACACCTCAGGCCCTTCTATCAGGTGCATGTGCCATCTTGCAAAACTAATATGACTTTCATTCCCAGAGTGTTCTCTGCACCATTAGCTCACATTAAGAAAATCAACCTCTACTTGTACTTTTTTAGGAACTAGTACTTTTTTTAGGAAGTCGGCGATCTTCCTAAAGAAGAGTTGACCGACTAACATTCATAATCACGACCCAAACTCATTACAAGAGGTCTGACAACTTTTGGGGGTGGGGGTGGAACTTGTCCTGGCCAATTTTTATTTATTTACTTGCTTGTTTTTGAGTCAGAAAAGCAAGGAACAAGAACTATTTTTGTCCTTAGCCTTTTACAAAACTTGTACAGTGTACATGAATAGAAAGTTGCTGCTAGTAGTAGTAGTTGCCATGGGAGAGGTGGTAGTAGTAGTACTGTTATTTAAACATATATTACATCAATTTTGTATTGCTATAGGTAGTTTACACACAACAGAACTGTAAACTATTGAAAATAAAATAATAAAATAAAATAAAATCTAATACAACCAACTAATAAAATATAATACAACAGTACTACAACAGTTTTTAAAAAGAAACAAAGATTTAAAACACCTAAAACAATCAGGGCTGGACTGGCCACACCACCTCTACCAAGACTTTCAATGTTATCAAGCTTGTTCAGATCACCATTTTGTGTGTTTCAGTTCACCTCAGACCAGAAGCATGGAAGAGAAGACCAGGGGCATAGCAAGGTTGGAGTGGGCCCAGAGACAAAATTTTAAAATGGCCCCCCCTCACTGAAGCTCAGCTCATGAAGTAAAGAAATCTTAAATGAGGCCGAATAGTGGTAACAAAAAGCATACTAAAATTTATTTACTTATAAACACACACATACACATATACATATATAACCTATGTGCCACAATAGAACATCATCCTAAATTGTTTTTTTAAAGGTTTTGTAAATTGTGGACAATGCACGTCATTTATGCTGTTCTGGCAGCTCCAGGTTTTAACACTCACATCAGTTTCAGAGGATGAATACAACTGAAGGAAGCCCAGGCGGGTGTGCGACTGGGGGAGTCAGCCATGTGACTTGCCTCTGTGGGGGCCCCCAAGGCAGTGGGCCCCCCAAACAACTGTCTCCCCTTGCCCTATTATAGTTATGCCCCTGGAGAAGACTCAGCCTGCTGCATTCTGGGGTCATTCTGATTAGGCTTTCCTTGTGCCCTCAGGCGATTGAACGACACAATAGAACTAAGGATATGCCACTCTGATTGCATCTGAGCATATACAGAGAATCAGCGCAGACTAGTCAGCACGTACAAAAAGAACAAAAGATGATGGAATGCAGATTTCCTACTACCCCGTAAGGAGCCTCAGTGTATAATAGGGATGTGCGAAACATTTCGGATACAAAACGTTTTGTACCCAAAATGGCCTGTTTGGGGTGTTTTGTAGACAAAACAAAACACCCATTTTCCAGATCCAAAAGTTTTGTATACAAAACAAAACGCCCCTGTTTCAGCTACAAAACGTTTTGTTGTTTCGGACCTCCATTTTGTGGTGATCTCTGAGTCAGTCTCCATTTTGTGTTTGACATCTCTTTGAATTTCCCACCCTTCCAGTCTTCTGATCGGTGACCTAAATCATGGGCTGACCTGCTGACAATTCCCTCCTTGTTCCCCATTGGCTCTTTTGCTTCTTCCCACTCTTTACTGACCCCACATTGGCCAGGGGAAGGGTTGCTAACCCATGGGGTGCTGGGTTCTGCTGTTTCTGTGGTGTTCTGAGTGTAGATTCTCTGGTAGCATATGAGAGTGGATTCTTGTTTTTCACTGAAAATCTCATATGCTACCAGAGAATCTACAATGAACACCTCAGAAACAACAAAACAGTACCCCACAGGGTTGTGGGTATGGGGGTGGTTGGCACCCTATGTGCACTACACAACCCCTCACCCCCCCAAGTGGAATTATGGGGCTGCTGAAACCTACATTATTCCCTATGGGAGAAACCTTAAAGACACGTAAAGTTCAACAAATCACAAAAGATCAGCCCTTTGCCCAATTCCTTTGAAATAATTCTGAAAGTTTCCTTGCCCCCATTGGGCACTACCACCCACCACACTCTGCTCTGGGTCATCCCTTTCCCCTTGATTTGAAGCGATACATTTGCTGGAATCCCCTTTATTCCCTATGGGAAAATCTTAAAGATGTGTAAACTTTTTTAAAAAATCACAAAAAAAAAAAAAAAAAATCAGCCCTTTGCCTAATTCCTTTGAAATTTGGGTGGTAGCTTCCACCCATTGGACACTACTACCTCCACCCACTCTTTTTGCCCTGGGACCCTTTTTAAAAATCTAAATCGATTCGGATTCGGAAAATTTGGCTACAAAACAAAACAGGGCTGATTTGGATTCAGAAATTTGGGTACAAACCAAAACGGAGATGTTGCGATTCGGATACAAATTGAAACAAGAAAATTCCAAAATGCACACCCCTAGTGTATAAGACAATTCAAGGATATTTCACTCCCTTCCACTTGACAGTCTTGGGTGAGTAATGCCAGAGGGAGATCTCCCCCTTCTCATTTATAGTCAGATTGCTACAGGTATAAAAATTGAGCACCCTTTTGTTTAAGTGAAACACCCAAGTAATAACACCCAGGATGTAGCCTGTGTGATACTAAAATCCTAAAATCACACTTTATGTGGGACAAGTACGCAGAATGCTTGACTCCTTGCCATACATGTTCTCAATACATATTTTGACTATAAAAGCCTCTCCCAGGAGGGTCTCACTCTCTTGCATGCCTCTCTTGCCTCTTGCCTCATGTCCATGCTGACCCTGGAGAGAAGAACCCCACCTAGATCACAGGTGGGTATGATAAACAGATTTCTCTTTCATGCTTGCTCTTTCTCTAGAACCCTCTCATTCCAAATTTATGTCCCACTTCCTCAGTGCTACAGTATGGTGAATTTGTATTAGGGGCAACCTAAGCCATTGCCAGAGAGTCTACAAACCCCCTTACAGGATGACTGTTTTCAGGTCATTTGCTAGATGCTAATCTTTGCCTTAATCACCCACTTCTCTCTGTACCCCTATTGTCCCTCAATAAAGGGCCTTTTGGCGAAGATCAAGTGTAAAGGTATTCACATGACCCATGGGCAGGCGATCAGATAGGAACGCAGGGTGCAACTCACCTTTCCCCCGGACAATGATGTGCCTTCTACTCGGGCGTGCTGTTGTGCGTACACACAGTCCATTCTGTTTGGGGCAACACAGATCTCTGGAGGCTGGGACACTGCATCCCAGCCTCTGGGTATCCCACAATCATAGTACAGTGCATTGGGGGACAACCCCATGAGACAGGCACTCTAGGCACCCATGTCTGTGTGCTGCAAGCAACCCGAGCTTGCACACAATCCCGGCAGCTGGGTTAAGGGCATGCTCATGCCCTTAACCTTGGCTAAAGACCAGGCTTAGAAGTTGGGTTTGGCTGGGCGGGAGCTCCAGGATCTGTGTGGATCCCGGCACTCCACACAAGCAGCCTAGCCCAAGGTAGGCTAGGCTAACTTGAGAACAGTCTCTGTGTGAAGCAGGGGTGTAACAAGGCTGGAGTGGGCCCAGAGACAAAATTTTAAAATGGGCCCCTCGCTGATACACACAAACACACTTCACAGTATATAGCCATGTGACTTGCCTCTGGGGGCCCCCTTGAGGCATGGGGGCCCCCAGGCAGCTGCCTCCCCTTGCCGAATAGTAGTTACGCCCCTGGTGTGAAGTATTATCCCTCAGTAAAGCAACTGCTTGTTTTCAAGGCACCTGTCTATATTATTTTGTCTCTTTCCAGTGCTGCCATACCAAGATCAACTTTCCTTAGTACTTTAAGGTTAACCTAGCTGTATACCAGCTTGCAGCCATCTGACGTTAATTTCCCTACACACACACTTTGAGCAAAGCATAATCAATAAGGGTGGTAGTTACCAAACTTCAGAGCAAACCTGGTAACAACCAAGATTTGCCTGGCTCCACTCTGAACTCACTCTAGGCCTTACTCAGTACCAATTTTTTTTTTTAATTTCAAGAACTGACAACTATACATAAATGTAGAAATGAAGATGCACATGCACAGAGTGCTGCAACTGCATGCTCACCCAATCTGACCAATTTTCAGTATTATAAGAGTCTTACTCACACATTCTGTTCAATGTATATTCAAAGTATATGTGGCTATACTCTATACAGTGTACCTATGTACACATCTGTATGCAAGTACAGTTATTTACACATTGTGTTCAGCACATGTACAGCAATCCCTTATCTGTCCTCTGTATTTGAGAATGTCTGTATGTCAGGTTTTTTTATTCATACAAAAACATGGATGAGTGTACAGATACATGAAGGCACACACAACATAATGAGGCTCCAGACACGAGCAGTGTGCAGAGCCTGGGAGGGTTTGTCAGGAGAGCGGGCTTAGCCGCAGACAATCAGTTGGGAAGCCCTGGGCAGCCAGATTGGCCACCCACATGACTACTGGCTCTGTCATGGAGCCCGTGGGGGCTGTGGGGATCGGTGGCCACCTGGTCTCCGGAAGTTCCAAGATGCCCCGCACAAGTGTGTGTGGCATTCTGGGAGGACCCTCGAGGCAGGGAGGCTTGTGGTAGCCTCACGGTCAGGAATCTACTTGTGTGTCGCCGCACTCCATGGCAGCACACAATAAAAAAACCCAAGGTGAACAGAGTGCTCACTCCATTAACCTAGCTTATGGGGAGGGGGAATTAGGAGGGCTAGCCACCGTGGAACCACCAGGCTCGCCTGGGAGCCCAGTCGTTCCGACAACCACTTGAAAGCAGGCTAGGCTCCCTTAGCCCACTTTCTAGTGATCATAGAAATAGGCTCAATGTCTGATTATGGCTGTGCATTTTGGGCCATATTATAGGACTGTGCATTGCATTGAGCCAATAACAAGAACCAATGTGGTTATTTTGAAATTTTATTTGAATCTTTTTCAGCAGATACAATCCAATTTTTGCCCAATGAAAGGATGCAATTCAACACAACACAATATTGCATGTTATTGAACTGTGTTGGTGGGAGTTGCAGGGATGAGCTGGCATTAATCAATCTAGCAGACTCCCCTTCTAGTTTTTATCATAATTTAGCCTTCCTGACAGCCACCTTTTTTCACCAGTGCATATCCCACAAGGCATGAAGCAACATCACAATGTTGCGTCCTTTCCTCGGGGATTACTGAAAGCAAATGGCCATACCTTGTCACTGTGGCCATTTAGTTTTCTTTAGTAGTAGAGGGGGAAATGGGCATTCTTTATGGTTACAGGGTTCTGCCGATTATTTTAAGTAAGGCCCTGAGGAAAGGATGCAATTTTATGATACTGTGGTGCAAGTAAAGTAAAGTTGTGCTGTTGAGTCAGTGTTGACTCCTGGCGACCACAAAGCCATGTGGCTTTCTTTGGTAGGAGGGGTTTACCATTGCCATCTCCTGCGCAGTGTGAGATGATGCTTTTCAGCATCTTCCTGTATCACTGCTGCCTAATATAGGTGTTTCCCATAGTCTGGTATGGGAACCATACCAGGGGGGATTTGGACTAGCAACCTCTTGCTCCCTAGGCAAGTTACTTCCCCGCTGCACCATTAAGTGACTTGTGGTGCAAGTACCAGGGGAGAAAGGTGGCATTTTAAATTGCCACGCCTGTTGCTGTTGGGAATGCAGAAGCTTTTTGGCTAGAAGAAAGAAGAGGAGGCTGCTGCATTGATTCGTGTAAGCACCCCCATCACCTCCCACCAGTACAGATAGATAGAAGTTAGCTGTATAGCTAGTTTGCAAGTCTGTATAGCTAGTCTGATTAACATAAGCTCCAAAAGTCTCCCAACTGATTTAATACATCACCTCAATCTGATGCATCAATCCAGTGCATCGTCAACATGATGCAAAATGATGTGTGTTGAACTGGTACTGATAAAGATTAGTTGCTTGATCCACAGCCCTAGTGAATAGTTATTCTTCTCATTATGTTTCCAGGTCTTCTACACAACCAAAGATATGGTCATCATTCTCCTTATGTGTGAGGAGGTATCCTCAGCCCACATGCAACAAACTCAGGATTTTTTCAAGAAACCTAAAGAATAGCGAAAGGGTACAAGGGTACTTTAAATAGACAGCCACCTAATGGCACAGCAGGGAAATGACTGGACTAGCAAGCCAGAGGTTGCCGGTTAGAAACCCCACTGGTATAAGGCAGCAGCGATATAAGAAGATGCTGAAAGGCATCGTCATACTGCGCGGGAGATGGCTATAGTAAACCCCTCCTGTATTCTACCAAAAGACAACCACGGGGCTCTGTGGTCACCAGGAGTCAGCACCGACTCGGCGGCACACTTTACTTTACTTTAAATAGGGTCCCTTTGCTTGTACTTTTTAATGATTCCTGTTAAGTGCTAAAATGATCAAAAATAGTGCTAGAAATTGCCAGTGTCCTATGCCCTAATCTCTCTCAAAGGCTCTCCACGTGAACAATGTGGAAAGCTGAGGTGAGTTAAGCAGGGAGAGTGGGCTTAGCCTGCTCTCCCCGCACACGAGCAATCAGGAAGCCCTGGGCAGCTGGATTGGTTGCCCATGCGATTGCCAGCTCCATCACAGAACTGGCAGGGGCTGCAGGGCATCCTGGGACTCGCTGCGGGCACCGGAAGCCCCAGGATGCCCTGTGCGCATGCGTGGGGCATCCTGGAGAGACCCCTGAGACTGGGAGGCTTGCTGCAGCCTCCCAGAGGGGGTTTCCTCATGAGTCAACCAGCATGAAGCCATGCTGTGATGCCTCACGTTTGGGTAAGTGGGGTTAATGGAGCATGCGCTCCGCTAACCCCGTTTAAGGGGAGGGGTAGTTAGGGAGGCTAGCTGCCGGGAGCCGCACAGTTCCCGTTGCAGCACACGATCACCCCAAAGCAGGCTGGGCTCACTTAGCCCACTTTGGTGCGATCATGGAGATAGCCTCTCATTCTTCTTCATGAGCATCTTAGGTTCTCTCTGTGGCCTGGCTCCCAGCCTTAAGGATGGGCAAGCTGGGTGCCTATCGGAAGGGGGCTGGGCTTGGTTGCTTGTGGTACATACTCTCTTCAGTGAGGCTGAGCTACAGGGAAGAAGACTGAAGAAGAAACTGTAGAAAGTCTAAGATATTCCAGTGAGGTCTCAGAACTGCAGCAGGAGAGCACTGGCAGCCACACAGCAAATCATTGAGAAGTTCCTCTGTGCCTTTTATATGGACATTGCTGAAAATGCCTGGGAACAATATGGCCTACTAGATTTTGCTGTCCTGCACAGGCAGCACAACTTGACAGCGCTGATAAACTAACCAAACTGGAAGACACCGAAGACACTCCTTGCCCTGGGTGTTATTTGGCCTAGGGCCTGCCCTGACAATTCCCATTTATCCTGCATAGCCTAACGGTAACAAATGAATATAGTAATGAATCTGCGGGATCCATCCTGCAAGTTCAGAAACCTCCCCCAGCATTTGCTAGCTATAATAAAGACATTCTGGAACATCTGAGAGCATTGTGGGTGGGAGGCATTGCTTTAAAGTGGTTCCACTCCTACTACTCTGACAGATTTCAGATGGTGTCACTTGGAGACCGTTTTTCTTCCAAATGTAAGCTTATATAAGGCATCCCCCGGGGCTCCATACTGTTTCTAATGCTTTTCAACATTTGCATGAAATCGCTAGGAGAGATCATCAGGAGATTTGGTGCAGGGTGTTATCAGTATGCTGATGACACCCAGATCTATTTCTCCACATCAACTTCATCAGAAGAAGGCATAAATGCCAGCCTGGAGGTGGAAATGGGCTGGATGAGGGATAATAAACTGAGACTGAATCCAGTGAATATGGAGGTACTTGTTGGGTGAGGTAGGAACTCCAGAGATGATTTTGATCTGCCTGTTCTAGATGGAATCACACTTCCCTAAAAGGAACAGGTACACAGTCTGGGGATGCTTCTGGATCCACACCTCTCCCTGGTATCTCAGGTTGAAGCAGTGGCCAGAGGTGCTTTCTATCAGCTTTGGCTGATACAGCAGCTGCACCCATTTCTTGAGATGAATGAGCTCAGAACAGTGGTACATATGCTGGTAACCTCCAGACATGACTTCTGCAATTTGCTCTATGTGGGGCTTTCTTTGTATGTAGTCTGGAAACTTTGTATGTAGGTGGTACAAAATGCGGCAGCCAGGTTGGTCTCTGGGTCATCTTGGAGAGTCCACATTACTCCTGTGCTGAAAGAGCTACACTGGCTGCCAGTACGTTTCTGAGCAAAAGACAAAGTGCAGGTTATAACCTATAAAGCCCTAAATGGCTTAGGCCCTGGATATTTAAGAGAACGTCTTCTTCACCATGAACCCCATTGCCCATTGGGCTCATCCAGAGAGGTTCATCTGCAGTTGCCACTGGCTGGTGGCCACATGAGGATGGCTCTCCTATGTTGCTGCCCTGAGACTGTGGAATGCGCTCCCTACTGAAATACGAGCCTCCCCATCTCTGACAACTTTTTAAAAGCACTTGAAGAATTATCTCTTCACCCAAGCTTTTTAATCTGGCTGTGGTTTAAAATTGTGTTAAAGGTTTTATTTTCTGCGTTTTAACTTCTTTTATGTTACTGTAAACTGCCCAGAGATGAAAGTTTGGGGTGGTGTACAAATTTGATAGATAGATAGATAGATAGATAGATAGATAGATAGATAGATTCATAAGCTTTTACAGATTGCTACACGCCTGCCAGAATCATCATTATTTCCTCCCAGAGAACAGGAGAGACTATTTTTATGCAAATACAGACTTATGCAGGGAGAAAGAAAAATGCTTTCAATCTTCCTGGCTAGACGATTTCAACATTTCATGTTCAAACGAGCTACAGCTTGCTTCACCTATTTTCAGTTTCTTGGCTAAATGGTGTAATAACAGACTTAGTTCCCACAAATGAAAGACGTGATTCTAACGAAGAGTTCTCCAACTCAGAAGAGCAGTTGTTGGATTTGCTGCTAAATGAGCAGAACACCATTCCACTGGAGAGGGACTACATGATTGCAGAGGTGTGCTTCCTGCAGTGACAAATGTTGATTGGCTTCTAGGTTACATTACAATTTATTTGAAATGACTTGTGCAGCTCAGAATAAATTGAACTACTACTTTGAGATGGTATTTCCTGGTGCTCAGTGGTAGACATGACACAGAAAACAGTGGGAGCTAATACAGCTCCTAGTGAGATTTCCATACAAAAATTCAGTAAGACAGCAGGAAACACTGGCACGTTCTCCTCCTCATCCACTATTCAACAATCCAGACTTAAAAAGAAACAATGGAGACAACAGGAAGAAATGATTGTGCAGTGTGTGGCGGTAGTTCCCAAACTTTATACACACAGCCCCCAATACATAGATTTTCTCTCTCTGCTGAGTCCATATCTCTGATCCCAGAATTAAAATCAACCCTACACTCACATATACACTCACAACTGATTGCTATATTTTGTTTTCTGCTGAAAGCAATAAGATCATTCTCATTAATATGCTGGGGAGAGTTGGCGGGGAGGCAGGCTCATACCTGCCTCCCCACACACGATCTACCCTCCCCAGCAGGCGCTGATGCTCCCAGCACACAAGCAGCACCTCAGTGAGTAGGAGAGCCAGGAGCTGGAGGAAAAGGTCCTCCAGCATCCCACAATGCATTCGGGATTTCCCCACTGCTGGGCACTCTTGCCACCTGGCTTTGTGAACACTCTGGCTGCAGACTGGGAAATGAGGTGGAAGAAGGGCGCACTCATGTCCTTCAACTCCACTGTAAACCCAGGTTAAAAACCTGGGCTACCTGATTGTGGAGCCCCAGGATTGGGACCAATCCTGGTGCTTCTCACAACCAGTTCTACCCAGTTAGGGCTGCCCTAGCCTGGGTAGAGCCAGTTGTGAGAACAACCTTGTTGGTTATAGCTGGGGCTGATGGGAGTTGTAGTTCAGCAACATCTGGAGGCTCCCAGTTTGGGAACCACTGGCCTAGATCTAAAAGCATAACATTAATCTAAAAGCACAGAATGTGTTTGTTCTTTTAATTAAACACAGTTCATTCAGCTAGTTAGTCATGCCCAAACACAACTGAAATCAATGAGACAAGTTAGTTGTGGCTAACTAAAGTTCCATTCATTTCAATAAGAGTTAGTCGAGATAGCAATAGCAATAGCAATAGCACTTACATTTATATACCGCTCTATAGCCGGAGCTCTCTAAGCGGTTTACAATGATTTTAGCATATTGCCCCCAACATTCTGGGTACTCATTTTACTGACCTTGGAAGGATGGAAGGCTGAGTCAACCTTGAGCCCCTGGTCAGGATTGAACTTGTAACCTCCTGGTTACAGGG
The DNA here is from genome assembly GCF_027244095.1 of Hemicordylus capensis. Lineage (NCBI taxonomy): Eukaryota > Metazoa > Chordata > Lepidosauria > Squamata > Cordylidae > Hemicordylus > Hemicordylus capensis. The sequence continues at coordinate 182,978,959 of NC_069661.1, read as the reverse complement.
CGGCAGTTTTACCTCTGCGCCACCAGGGGCTCTTGGAGATGTTGTTCCTTGCTGATGTTTGCCTTCATGATAACTGTGAATGAGTGGCCAGGGATTTTAACCAAACAATTTATTGATTTTTAATGACTGATGGTATTTTTGTGGGGGTCCACAATACAGCCTTCAGAAGGTGACACCTCACAGAGCTAGACGAAGGTACAAAGAAACCATTTGGAGCCAGTTTGGCAGTTTTGAATGGGGAGATGGAAACCATATTCTCAACTTTGCTCCACACATAGAATGAACATCTGGAATGGAAAGCTGGCTGGCCCTATCTCTGATCTCTGTGTGCTGGGCTTAAAGTGGAATCAGAGCCCCAATACATGTACAAAGATCCCATTCTCATCCTCAGCTCAGTGCATGAAGGTCAGGGGAAGGGCGACTTAGCACAATCCCATGCCATCTTCCCTGTGTGAAGCAGAAGTGAGAACAGGACTAGAAAAAGTCAGAGAAGTTGGCTGAAGTCAGAGGCTGAAGGTGAATCAGTTTGGGGGATTCGAGAGCTTTCTCTGTATCTGTTAGCGAATTTGCTGCCTGCTGCATTCGCATCTATTTGCTTCCACTCTGCTCTGCTTCTATACACATGCATATAAAGTAAATATTACAAAGAAACTGTAAGTCACCACCGCTCTCTTGTCCAAAGGAAATTAGGATATGGAAAACTTCTCCTGTAACTTCTCCGGGGGTATAGCGAGGAGAGACCAGGCAGGCTATGGTCCACATTGTGAATATGGGCAGGCAGGCTCCACACTTGCAGTGGCATCCCCATGGTGGTGAGTGCACTCACATATGCATGCACCCTCACTCCGCGCTGTTCGCCTCCCCTCTCCAGCTGGCTGGCCACCCGCCCACCTGGCTGGCGCCCACACCTGGTTAGCACCCGGTAGCGCCATCATGCTGCCACCAGCCACCTCCACTTCCTGCTGCCCAGCTCCCAGGCCCATCAGAAGCCTGACTGATGGAAGGAGGGTGGGTCTGGGAGTTGGGTGGGCAGTTGAAAAAGGTGGCTGGCAGTGGCAGCAGGGGGCAGCAGGTGGCCAGGGGCGGCAGCAGCAGCAGCCTTGGCCATGGGAGGGTGGCAGCTTGGCAACTTCTCCCGAATGCTCAGTGGCTCCAAGATGTAGGGCACAATAGTTTCTTTGAGCCCATCCGCCCAATTATAGCTCCACCCATGAACTTCTCACTACTTTGGGAAACAAGGAACAAATAACATGCTGTATTGAAAAATAAGTAATTGTCCAAGAATATTGGCAGTTCAAAATGAACCTCACCAACAGCATGGAAGTGTAGTGGTTAGAGTGCTAGACTAAGACTGGGGAGACCCTAGTTTAAATCCCCATTCAGCCACGAGATGTGCTGAGTGACTCTGGGCCAGTCACTTCTCACTCAGCCTGACCTACTTCACAGGGTTGTTGCGAGGAGAAACTTAAGTATGTAGTACTTAATGTAGTTCCTCTGGGCTCCTTGGAGGAAGAGTGGGATATAAAATCTAAAAATACATTACAAAGAATAAAAAAACAGCAGGCTGTCCATGGTTCCTTAACGTTTATGCACAGGTACTTACATGCAAGTACACTAGGAACAAGATACATCTGTCACACTCTTAGAGATTTAAAACTCCAAAGAAGGGATGGAAGCCGAAGAATGGTAACTCTAGTGTTTGAATGAGCACATTAACATTTAAAAGCAGTTTCAACAGATACAATTTACCATAAAGTATCAGAAAATTGGGACTGTCCCTTCTAAAGGGCAACCATCGGAGCAAATGCCTCCAGAGAGTTACAGGCTGTTGCAAATATTAATACAATAAAATAAAATGCATGAGTTCTATTCACTCTAGTGTACTTTGATCCTGTTAAGGATACCAGCATATTCATTCTGCATGCCTTATTTGCAGGGAACAATGAGGCAATAACCACTTCATTTTCCCAAGCATTTTTCCAACTTTTCTGGAAAATTCAAACAAAAGTTGGCAGTTATCCATTAACACAGCTTGCAGCCTTTGTCTCAGCTGTGTCTTGATTGAAGTAAGATCTTCCAATGCTTTTTTAAAAAAGTGTGTGTATATATATGTGTGTTTGTGGATTATATACAATTCAAGTCTTGCATAAAAAATGTTGACTTCACTAACAGTTGTTTGACAGACTTTGGGGAAGAGAGATGTTTGCTAGTCATGGGAGGATACAGAAGCCTTATTTTATTAAAATCAGATGGAGAAAAGCAGGGTAGATGGGAGAGAACATATCAGCAGCATGTAAGAAAGAGTCATTTGCTTCAATGAAAGTCTGCAATCCTAAGCACATACATGTGGAAGGAAGTCCAACACTGAACTCTAATGAACTTATTGCCAAGCAAAGTTGCTTAGAAATGGGGTGTTTAAATGTCGTGAGGGGCAATAGGTAAACAGCAAGTAGTTAAACTGCTTTCCTGCAATTCCATAGTAAATTAAAACAGAAACTTATATTCATGATCCAGCAGCATGGGGCTGCACCATGGTGAAACAGCTGCCATACCACTGAATGTGATTTTATATTGGCTGGCATTTTTCAAGTTGGGTCAATTTAAGTGGGAAGGAATGGGATTCCCAAGGGTGCGATATGGACATTAATGAATGGTTTATTCAATATTGAGGCTATTCCCATGATACCTGGAAAGTGGGCCAAGGGAGCTTAGCCCACTTTCCAGGGATCATGGCAACCACCTGGGCGGCTAGCCCCCCTAATTCCCACTCCCCTTAAATGAGGTCAACGGATCGAGCACTCCGTTAACCTCATTTTTTTCTCTCGTGTGTCACTGCATTGTGCAGCAACACATGAGTAGACCCCTGGCCAGGAAGCTGCAAGCAGCCTCCTGGGCTTGGGGGTCTCTCCAGGATGCCCCATATGCTTGTGTGGGGCATTCTGGAGCTTCCAGGGGCAGCACAGCCCCCAATCCTCACAGCCCCTGCCAGCTCCGTGATGGAGCTGGCAGTTGTGTGGGCAGCCAATCTGACCACCCAGGGCTGCCTTTTGATCATCTGCAGAGAGAGTTTCATTGTCTGACACATTCTGAGCATTGAATGCTCTTTTTCAGAGGCAATTGTATTTCTCATATCTGTCTGGGGATTGTATCCCACACCAGATATTTTTGCTGGTGTGGGATACAATCTCCAGGACCCCAGAAAGATATTAGAAACACAATTGCCAAGTGGTTGTACTGTGCTTGGGTCTGGATAGGGCCAGTTACTCTCCCCCTGCTAAATAGAAAGAATCACCACGTTAAAAGGGGGCCTCTTTGCTCACTTATCCAGCCCCAGCACAGTCCCTCCAGTGACTGTTGCTGGTGTCTATCTTATATTTCTTTGTAGATTGGGAGCCCTTCAGGGATAGGGATCCATTTTATTTATTTATTATTTCTATATGGAAACCACATTGGAACCTTTTGTTGAAAAGCGGTATATAAATATTTGTTGTTGTTGTTGTTGTTGGGAGGGCATGAGCAGCTCGTGTTCTCATGGTCAGCCTTTCCATGGCAGCAGAGGGTTCTCTACCCCATTGTCAATGATGGCGGAGGCATGGTGGTGAAGGTAGCCTCCCTTCCCCCAGCAATGGCAGAGGCATGATCCTACTGCCCATGCGCCTGTTGGCAACACACCCTCATTCCCAACCGCCTTTGGACTGTCAGCCCAAATAGCTGGGAAATAGCAGCCAGCTGAAGGAGTGCTGCACACTGCTGGGAATGGGCAGCATGGTGGGAGCTGGCGAGCTGGAGTGCAGGGAAGGCGAGGCAAGTGAGGTAGCCCCTGTGGCAGGGCAAGGAGCCTATGGCAGCAGGTGGAACAGGTTATTTTGACCCATATGGCCTATTCTAGCTCCACCTCTGCAATTGCCTCTGAAGAAGAGCATTTGATGCTCAAAACACATCAGGCAATATTGAATAAACCATTCATTGACACCTATGTAGAAATCTTGGGACGCCCCACTGAACCTCGCTTGCCTTTTGACTTTTGATGCTGTAGCATCTTCCTCCTCTCTCTTTCTTTTCTCAACTTACATGGCCCAGCTCCACTTCTTTCTGCAACTCAAAGGTTGACCACTCAAAAAACTACGGCTTGATGATAACAAACAAGACTAATGGGGCAGTTCAGTCGAGCGTTGTGCTGGTACAGCAGTGCCTGATTTTCAGACTAAGGCTGTGCCACTGAACCAGGGAAGAGGGGTGGTTTTTGACAGTCTTCCTTTCTCTCTGAAGCTCTCTGTGCTTCCTGAAAATATGTCCCGAGGGCTCCACAGCCCTCAGGGACATAGTTTTGGAGGCATAGTGGACTTCAGGAGAAAGCAGAGATTGGCAAAAATTACCCCTGCCCCCTTTCATGATGGCACATCCTTAGTCCAGATGTCAGACACTGATGCACCAGTGTAGTGCTCATCAGCCCTAGTTTGTGATGCCATGGTGAAGAACAGTGAACTGGGTGCCTAGTGATGCAATCAGGTAAGTCATTTTTGGAAGTATGGTATATCAATCAATCAATCAATCAATCAAATAAATAAATAAAATGAGTTCTTCACTGCAGATTTATAACTTTCCACTCATTTGACTATCCACAAACAAGTTGTGTGGACTGATCCTCAAGAGGGCACCACAATTAAAATCACATTCTTGAAATGGACGCGTTACAACAGTGAAGATGGTCTCACTAACCTCATCTTGATTGCTCAAGGACTTACTCTAGTAGCATAATAATTACATTGCTTCTTTGTGCCTGTTGATAACAATACAGAACAACTCACCTCTGTTAAAACCATAGACCCATGCCATAGAATTATACAATAAATTCCTTGGAATTGGGGCTTATGTTGGAAGACTGAACACTTGGGATTAGCAACTTGAGGCTCGGGGCCAAATCCAGCCCCAAAAGGCTTTCCCTCTAGCCCACAGCATAGCCCAAATCTAAAGATACTCTTACAGACACACACAGTTTTGCACCTCAACCTCTGTTTGGGGTTTTTTCAACCTGGTCACAAGCAAAGGTCTATTTAACCCATTGTTAACTAGCCTGAAAAGCACAAAGATTCTGCCACAGTTCTCTCTGAATTTCAGCCGCCACTCCTGTCACTGTGCTCAAACCAAAAGACATACAACTAGTCCTGAACAGCTGAGCTACATAAGGACAGAAGAACTCTGACAAAGCCTCCATTGCTGTTCACACTGTGGGAGTCTGGAGGTGAAAGAGTCCTTTGCCTGTGTCTTGGCTCAGGCATACATGAGTAAAACGGCTGCCCTTCAACCTTTGCTCGGGGCCGTGCTGCTGTTGCTTCCCCTTAAGATCAGTTAAAGAAGATGGAATAGAGTGTGGCTACTTCTTGGGTGCTGGAAAAACATTAATCAAAGCATATTTTAAAAACTCAGGTATGTCCATGTCTCTGTGTACTTGATCAGCAGACAAATGTCACTACCCTGATTGGCACCTGCAGATGAAATGACAATTTTAAAAATGAGTCCCAAATGGATGCAGCAGTTGCAAACTGAAATATGGTAAGAGCCGGGCTACCCAAGATCTGGACCCAAGAGCTGGTCGTGTGGTGGCAAGCATGAATTGTCCCCTTTGATAAGCAGGGTCCTGGATTGCATTTGAATGGGAGACTACATGTGCGAGCACTGTAAGATACGGTGGGGCCACTCTGGGAATGGGGCCACTCTGGGAAGAGCAGAAGGTTCCAAGTTCCCTCCCTGGCATCTCCAAGATAGAGCTGAGAGAGACTCCTGCCTGCAACCATGGAGAAGTCACTGCCAGTCTGTGTAGACAATACTGAACTAGATGAACCAATGGTCTGACTCAGTAGAAGTGAACTTCCTATGTTCCTATGTAAGATATTGTGGCACCTGAGGTGAGAACCAAATGCTACCATCTCCCAAGTTCCTGGTGGGGGAGAGCCTCCTTTCAAAGCCAACCTTCACAAGTTTTGAAAATGGTACAAGGAGGCAGGAAGGCTGCCAGCAGAATCCTCTTTTTTCCTTGTGCTTCTTGCAAGTGTGAAGAGGAGCTTCCAAAGAGCTGCTCTGGTGGTGGTGGTGGTGGTGGTGGTGGGCATTTTGCTGCTCTGGTGGAAACCCAATCATTTGCTGCCTGAGACAACTGCCTTATGGAAGAACCATGCCTCATGAATGTGTTCCTATTTCTCAAATGTCTCCCATTTTGGAAGGCATCATTTGGAACCACCCAGAGATGCAAGTTTGGGGTGGTATAGAAATATTTTGAATAAATAAATAAAGGCCTTGAGCTGTTCCTTAGTGTTCAAGTGGGAGGTATATGAGCAGACAAGACTTTGTCAAACTAATAAATGATAGTAATACATGATTAAATGACACTAACACATCGCAAATCCTAGAAGTGGACTGTTGGTCTTACAGATGATGAAGGAGCTACATTAGTGATGTTGATTCTTTTATTACGCTCACGAGGAGAAATAGAAAGCACACACAACATGTAACAGCAAGGGCTACATTAGTATAAATCCAAATATTCCCATTTAACTGGGCTGTGGATTGTGCTGCATTGAAGCAGTGATTTGTAGGCCAATTTGTAGGATTTAGGATTGACATGTAGCTCGAAGAGAACATTTGTGGGTTCCTTCAGCAAAAACATTGAACGGCACTGCCTGCACATTAGACAGCCTTATGCTCTCAGTATTGCAGGTCAAGGATCAGTGCCTAGTTCTGTTCTAAGAGAGAGGTGGCAATCAATGCTGAATATGTTTAGAAAAATTCTTTTATCTCAAGATCAGTTAAGCTACATTTCTCATGAGATGTCTAGATGGGGAACAGTATTTTCTCAGATGTGTTGCCAAAACTTTTTTTCCTTTTTGCAGGTTAGTTGAAGCTCATTGTGAATACCAGATCCCATTTATGATTACTATCTAGTTATTACCCTTGCACACACAGGCATTAAATTAACCTGTGAGCTTCATTTGTTTCCAATTTGTGTTCAGGTGTGAAAGGCTCGTGCTTAGTGTGAAGAATGTTTCATCATTAAATTTTTGTCTTTGTTCACAACATAGATTGCTTGCTGAATGTCTCAGAACAATGACGCTATCAATAACAATGATAGAGACATTGAAATGTGTCAGAGTAAAGGATAGAGCAAATTAACAACCATTAAAAGCTAAAGAATTCTTAAAGGCATGTTATTATTTATTTTAATAGTGAACATAATTTCTGCTGCATAAAAAGGGGAATTAATGGCCACTGCAGAAAGCTTGCATTTAAAGCTCAGTTCACTACATTGCTGTCTATATTGAAAATAGGAAAGATTACAATACATTTTTAAAAAGCTTCAGGGAGCAGGGAACTATCATGAATACACCAGCTTCACACTATACTGTAAGGTGAGCCCAAATCTTGTGTGAAATATAGGGTTCGATCGCGAACTGGACCACCACAAGCTGGGCCAGGTCGAGCAGTTCGAGTGCAAACTGCTTTGAACTGGTCCGAGATTATTTACCGAACCAACCAGCCAAGACAATCAGTTCGACTGAACCAGTTTGCATACCTACAGTTCAGTCCAAATTCAGTTCGAATTCAGACTGAACCGCGCCAAACAGTCCATGCACACTCCTTGTGCAATATTTAGGGCAGAGAGAGGAAGATCCTTAGCTACTGTAAATGAACAGATATTTTTTGTTGGTTCTGAGCATTCATAGCCATTTTCATTTAAACAACATAACATATTATATGGTCTTACTCACAGTTGCCATCTTACCAATGTTGTCAACTCTGACTGGTAACAGCTCTCCAAGGAGAACATCATTCTCATCTCTAAAGAGAAAAGCTGGGAGCTGGCTATCCCTCCAAGTGGATCAGAAGCAGGTATGTGGTCCAAATAAGCAGGGACTGGGTTCTAGATCAACAGACAAAGATGGTCACCAGCAGGTGTGCACTCAGAATCTGGCAGTGGCCAAAATCCAAGGCAGAACAGGAGTATCAAGAGAGCCAAAAACAAGTATGCCAGCAAGACCCAAGGCAGGAGCTGAGCAGAATTCTGACAGTAAAGAGAAGTTGCTCATAACTGAGAACCTAACTGCTGAGAGCCGTGGTTTGAGACCTCCCCATCACCAGTACCATGTCTCAAAGGGCTGTGTTCTGTGTCTCTGATCAGGGACAGGACACTCTTGCTCCCTAAGTGAGTATAATTAGATGATTTTTGCATTTGTTCTGGTCCCTATTACATCAGATGTCAATTGGGTTTTATTGTTGACTAATCTGTATTCCCATTGGGCCACAGTAAGAGCTTTGGAATGAAATGTAATTCATCTAATGTGATATAATAAATACATACATACATACATACATACATAAATCAACAACAACTTTATTTGTTGGCTGCCCCATAACAAATTGTTCTCTGGGTAACTCACAACAACACAACATTAAAACAATTCAATAAAAATACACAAAAAAGACAAATCACAACACAAAATAAATAAATAAATAAATAAAAACACAATACAACCCATTTAAAAAACTTTTAAAATAAAATTTTAAAAGCCTGAGTAAACAGAAAGGTCTTCACCTGGTGTCTCATAGAACAAAGTGACGAAGCCAGGTGAGCCTCACTGGGGATGCTATTCCATAGAAGGGGTGCCACCACTGAAAAGGACCTCTCTCTAACAGCCACCCACCTCACCCTGTTTGGCAGGGACACTCAGAACTGAGCCTCTGAACGACTTAAGATCTGAATCGACAAATATGGGTCAAGGTGGCCTTTCAGGTAAGGCTTGCAGAGGTAACTCTCCCCCCTCACAAAGGAAGTTGAGTCAGTGATAAGGACCTTGAGATGCACCCATTAAAATTACTGACTGGATTATTGGAGCCTCCATCCATGCAGACTACTTCTTCTCACGTCTATGCACTCTATAGTCTTGACAATCAGCCTTGGCATGGCCTCGGCAATTCCCACATTGTTACATTCAGGAAGAGGGGTCAGCTACAATTGTATCCTGGTACCAAGCCACTTAGGGCTTTAAAGGTTAAAACCAGCACTTTGAATTGGTCCTGGAAATGGACTGGGAGCAAGTGCAGCTGACGAAGCACTGGCATGATATGATCAAAATGCTCAGCCCCACATAATAATCTTGCAGTCCTATTTCAGATCAACTGCGCTTTCTGAACCATTTCAAAAGCAGCACCATGCACAACACATTGCAGTAATCTAAGTGGGAGGTTGCCAGAGCATAAGTAACTGTGGCCAAGCTATTTCCATCCAGGTAGAGTTTCAGCTGGCATATCAGTCAAAACTGATAAAAGGCATTTCAAGTCACAGAAGCCACTTCAGCCTCTAGTGCTAGATGAATGAGCACCCCAGACTGTGAACCTGGTCCTTTAGGGGGAGTGCAACCCCATCCAGAACAGGCTGAATATCATTCACCCAGACAGATTTAATTATTGATTGGTTATATCTCTGTTCCAGGTATCTTCCAAGACCTTGATTGCTAGCAGTGCTTTTCTGCCGGCTCCCAGATGCGCCCCCACTTGTTTGAGTCTCCAAGTATGCTCAGGAGCCTCACAGCATTGTGAGCTCTCCATTTGTGGTACATAGGGACAGGTCACTTAGTTGAAAGTTGGCCAGCTGCCCCTAGATTTGGCTACTAACAAGCAAATTGGAAAGGGGAGCAGATGCACGCTCTCCCTATGTTGGGATACCCTATGTAGATCCCAGAAGTTAACTAAAACAGGTTAACTTTCAGCCAAGGCCACTCTGCACTCAGGGTGAACTGCCTTGACCTCTCCCCTCCTTTCGTAAAGGATAACAGCAAGCTAAGTACCAATTAACTCAGCAGGAAGATCACAGATAAGGCTCACAGAGGTAACTCTCTCCTTCACAAAAGAGCTTGAGTCAGTGATAAGAACCTTGAGATTCACCCATTAAAATTACTGATTGGATTATTGGACCCTCCATGCAGATTTCCTCTTCTCACATCTATGCACTCTATTGTCATGATAATCAGCCTTGGCATGCCTCGACAATTCCCACATTGTTACACTCAGGAAGAGCACTCAGCAACAATTGAATCCTTGCAGGTTTCACCCAACATACCTATTCAGCATAGAAGGGCAACAGGAATGTGGCCCCAGGATATGTTTTTGGGTATATTAAGCCCCAATTTCATGATCTTTGCACACCAAAGTGTGCTCTTTGTGTACCATCTACTTTGGAGTCATCAGCTGCTTGGGTGATTTGGAGTGGCTCACAGGCCACCACGCCAGGCTGTATTCAGTTCTTTGTACCACTCTCCAAATCAGCTTTCTTGCCTAGCCTGATCTGCCCAGTCTTCCTCTCTAACACATGGAACTGGTTCCATGGAGGAAGCACCTTCGTGGGTTCACCTCTAACAAGCAACTCCTCTGACCTTCCCCCCCTCCTCTGAGGGGCAGTGTTCCCTCTAACAGGGATTCCCAGATGTTGTTGACTACAACTCCCATAACCCCCAAGCAAAAGCTACTGCATGGTAAGCTGGGAGTTGTAGTCAACAACAGCTGGGAATCCCTGTTAGAGGGGACACTGCTGAGGGGTCAGTTTGCAAACCAGGGTAGAGCTGTCCCCAAGGAATGAGATCCTCAGGGTTGTTCCAGGAGCCCTGAGGTTTCTTTGTCCAGATCAGGTGATATGAATGTTTGCCCCTTGCTGGGCCCAACTCTATCCCTATTCCCTTTTCTTAAATCCAGCTGCCTCCTTCTCGAATAGCTTCTTTCTCTTGCCTGCCTGGAAATTTATACAATTAGGAATTTAAGCTAAAATGCCTTGTTGCTAAAAATCTTGTTAAAGATACTTGTAAAACATATCTTTAATTGTAATATTGCTTTAACCACAGATTTCTTTCTGTTGTACCCCTCCCTCCACTAAAAGTTTTCTTTTGGTTTTGAAATTTAAATCTTGCCTCAGTCCAGTCATTTCCTGGGTCCACAATTTTATGTAAATTCAATCTGACATGGAACTGTCCTTTCCAAACTAATTTCCCCATGCAAGCCCGAACACAAATTTAGGGATGTTCACCAATCACCCCGAGGTAGTTTCATTAACAGCGGGGAAGTCCAAATGACCTCATGAGGTGGCCAGATGGTAGGACCAGCACACTTCCATTCCCACAGACACCATGCTTAATCTTAATTTTTTTAAAAAATGGTAATCCAGGCAAATGAAAACCTGAATATAAATCTTCCAATAACTTTTCAAATATCAACCCCATTTCAGAAATAATTGACATTGCTTTAGCTGCTAAAAACATTTTCCAGACATGGTGAGGAGATGTTTTATGACCCTGTGAAAGACAACTAATAAACCAACACTACTGTTCTTTAGAAATTTATTAAATGTGCTTTAAAACTCAAATGAAACCTTTTCTCAAGAACTCTGTTCTTCTTGCAAAGATGCAGTGGTTTGAAAGGTGATGATTAGAGTTCTGTTGTACAGCAATTTTCATTTGGCAAAGGTAATGAGAATTTATATTAGGAGTTCCAAGACTTTCAGTAGATATGCCAGCAATTGGATACTCCCCCCCCCAAGACATTAACACTAATAAAATTGTGAATTAGATGCTTTCATGATCATGTAGTGATCTGTGGTTTATCAAGTATGCTCTGAAAATTCTGGTTTATTCCTCTCGTAAGAGAATAACATACAGAAATGACAGTATCTCTCCATCGTTGTGTGTTTTCTCTCATCTCTCTGAAGCAAACTCATTTCATGGTTCTTATGTTAAGAAAGGTGCTACCCTCATGCTAATAATGCCTTATTTTCATGACGCCTTTTAAAAAATAAAACAAAAAACTGATTGTGAATAAGGATAATTTGGCATTGTCATGTAACATCAGCAATAGCCATCGGTGGGCAGTGTGAGGAGGCAGGATTATTCTAAGCCTCCCCTAAACAGTAATAGGTCAGAAACTTGCTCGCTAATGTACAAGGTTAAGTTTAATGTATATTGCCTGTGGATGGGTCCACACCAGACTTGAGACAAATATGCCACCCAAACAATTCTGTGAATATTTTCAGGGGAGATTATGAAGCAGGAAATTATGAGGTTGTTTTTTCCCCCCTGAGCTTTACATTATTCTTTGAATATTCATTGAATAATTATCATGCTATAATTTCCATATATGTCCCCTCTCCACCACCAGCATATCCTCCTTTAGAAGACAGAACAGAAACTCCTAAGGACTCCTTTTGTTTTGCTAAAAGAGTCATTATAGGTGCTTGGAATTGCAAATTAACCAAGTCCTGAGTCTAGACCTCTGGACAGAGAAAGATCAGACTTTTCTTGTCAGCTCTTCTCAAAATGTTGTTTTGTTCATTAAATAGAATCTGTCAGCCACTTACGCAGCTGTAAAACAAGTAGTTCTGGTAAAAATTAATCTGCCTACTTTTCTTTCATTATCCCTACAGAAAGAATAAATTTGGTCCAAGTCAGTTAGGCAGTTACGAGTTAGCCAACTCATGCCTCAAATATCCACGTGTCCAGCATCTTGAATTGGGGTGGATGACATCATCACAGACTATGCCTTTGAGGTGTTCCTATGTGTCCCTACAACTGTACCAAATTTGGGGGAAATTGGTTCACACTTGCACTTCAAATGATCACATATCTGCCATCTTGAATTCAAGTGGATAACATCATCACGAACAATGCTGTTGAGGTGTCCCTATGTGTCACTCTCTACAGCTGCACCAAATTTGGATCAAATCAGTTAGACGGTCCACAAGTTAGCCCACTTGCACATCAAACATTCATGCAACCACCATCTTGAATAGGGGTGGATGACATCATTACAAACTACACCACTGAGTGACACCACTATGTGTCACTCACTACAACTGTACCAAATGTGGTTAAAATCAGTTAGATGGCCCACAATTTCGCCAACATGCACCTCAAATGTTTACACATCTGCCAACTTGAATTGGGGTGGGTGGCAGCATCACAAACTACACCATTGAGGTTCTCCTATGTATCTCTACAACTGTACCCAGTTTGGTTTATATTGGTCCAGGCACTGTGAAGTTGATAAGGAGGGACACACAGAGAGAGACTGTTGGGTGATCTCATAAGCTTGCTTTCCTTAAGGAAACTTGGCTAAAAACAGAAGTCTCTGTTGATTGTCCCCCCCCCACTCCTCACCACCACCCAAAGTAAGTTCTTGTGTATTCTGGAGCTCTGGATTATTTGTCAAAATGCTCTTAAGGGGCCATCTATGGATAGATATTTGAATTCAAAGTATTTCTGTGTAAAACAAATTCTCAAGGTGAGAATTTGGAGCTTTGGAGAATAATTCTCCAAAACATTGTCACCTCCTCTAGGTGAACAATAATTTAGTAAATTGAAAATGAAGAAAATTCTTTTCTAAATCTAGCATATGATTGTTGCCAAGTAACTAAGTTGCAAACCTGTTTTGTTCTCTGGAGGTTTGTCCCCGTGGGGATCCTGTAGAGAGCCGGGGGGCGGGGCGTGGAGACAGAAAGAAAAGGGAGGGAAAGGAGAAGGAGAAAAATGGAGTTGCTTCTGTAATGGAACAAATTCTTAGTTCAATCCACATAAAATTCTTTTGCATTTAGAGGAAAGCAGTTATAAAACAACCCTCTCACCCAGTCTTTCGCAAACCTGTGTTATATTAGGAATTCAGCAGATTCCCATGTTATTCTTTGTATCTGAACCCAGCCTCAAACAGCCCTTTCAAATTTTCCATATATCCTTGCCAGGGTCTTCATCTCTCTTGGTTGACGTATTCACCAAAGTTTAATTTCACCGAGAATGTCGCCACCTTTAATTATAGTGCAATTTACAATGCCTACAGAGTGCCTACACAGCAAACTTGTGCTCAAGGGCAGCATTTGTTGGCTGCTCTTTGCCCATGTTGAGAATGCAAAATGTGCTTTATACCATCTGTTCTGCAAGTGTCATGTTCTGGAGCTGCTGAATACTTCGTGATTCAAGTATACAGAATTGTATTTGACCCTGGTGTACATATTGTCATGTTGTTCATTTCTAGCATCTGGGAAATTATGACAGTGCTGCTAGGCAATGACAGAAGTATTAGCAAAACAATTAACTAGAAATGGGGTGGAGTTCTGCCCCAACCAGAATGTGGGTGAACCACAGTTTCCAGGTGAGGCAGAAGTATTTCCAAAGCAGCAGATCCATGATTCTCTACTTTCTAGCAGGCGCTGTCCCATTCTAGAAGTATATAAGAGGTGAGTTGTGCTATGTTCACCATCCATGCCTGTAGACTTCCAACATAATGATGGGATAGAGATCTCAGAAATCCCTTGGCATGATCTAAGCCTTGTCTTATGTGCAGAGGGGCCTAGTTTCTCTGCAGCTCTTTGTACCCAACCAGAGTAAGTGGTAGAATCTATTTCAGATGCCTCCAACAATCCAACGTTTTAGCAGAGGGGAATGGATTAATTCAATCTCTTCAAAGGTTTTCTGGAGCATATTCTGTAGGCCCATCCCTACAGTTAATACAATATATTCATATAGGATCATATATGAAATCATATATGATTTCCTTATTATCTTTGCAAAATACATTTAAGCTCTAGTCCACTATTTCAGATCCAAGAATTGTGCTAGGGAAGTTTATTTGGTTGCATACGGCAATCAGGGTTCACCCACCCTTTAGGGCAGCCACCTGTGAGGGGTTCCATTTCACCCACTGGGTGTCACTCTCCCTGCCGCTCTGCGATGCACCAATCCAGCTCGGTTGCTGCTGTGCCCACCACCTCATCCCCATTGCTTCTGCACATGCTGCTCCAGCATCATCCCAGTCACCACTGCGCCTGCCACACCCATCCCTTTGCTCCTGAACCGTGCACCTGCGCTCACCACCATGCTGGCAGCCATCTCCTCTTCTGCTTGGAAGAAGCCTTGAAATGCTGCAACACAATTGCTGTGGTGATGTCATTACAATGTGCCACCGCTGGTGCAGTGGCAAGCACAGGGATGGGGTGGCAAGTGCAGCAGTGATGGGAATGGGGTGGCGAGAGTGATGGGGATGGGATGGTGAGTGCAATGGGGTTGGGACAGCAGGTGTGACAGGAATAGGGTGGTGATCACAACAGCAAGAAACATGGCGGGCGGAGATGGTGGAGATAGGGATAGGGCACTGGGTACGGTGGCAGCCAGGTGAGGGAGGCACCAACCAGGCTTTGCCTGGGGTGTCAAAAGATCTTGGGCTGTCCCTGAGGGCAATACTCAGCCAAAACAGATTGAGTGCACTCCATTCCCAGAGGGTCACTGCCACTATCCTGTAGCCCTTGCACATGTTTTCATTGCCACCTATTGGTGCAGTGGGGAAATGACTTGATTAGCAAGCCAGAGGTTGCCAGTTTGAATCCCTGTTGGTATGTTTCCCAGACTATGGGAAACACCTATATTGGGCCGCAGTGAAACAGGAAGATGCTGAAAGGTATCATCTCATATTGTGCGGGATGGGACAATGGTAAACTCCTCCTGTATTCTACCAAAGAAAACCACAGGGCTCTATGGTCACTAGGAGTCAACACTGACTCTACAGCACACTTTAAATACCTTAAATACCTCTCAACAGTACAATTGGTGATGGGGTGTGCAACAAAACAAACAAATCTCATTCCTCTATACTTTTAGTTATTAAAGATTTGATTCATTTTGGTTATTAATGCAGGTTTTCTTGTTTTGTTACATTAGTTTTCATGCCTTTCTTCTACTACTACTACTACTACTACTACTACTAATAATAATAATAATAATAATACTTACATACTGCTTTTCAACAAAAGGTCCAAAGCAGTTTACAGTGATTGCCACTGCATGTGGCCACTGCAAGCAAGAGTGATTCTCTGTGTTTCTGCCTCCAGGTGGCTACCATCTTATTTTCCTCCATAGCTGAGATGTAGCATCAGTCCTGGGCACTGTGAAGGGAAAATGGCAGCCACCAGTAGGGACTGTCATGGGTTTTTTTGCCAGTTATTTTATTTTCCCACAATGCTCCAGATCAATGCTGTACTTTGGGAGAAAATAACATGGTGGTTGTGACAAAAACATGGTAGTCCCACTTGCGGTTGTAGGTTGCTGGGTTTTTTTAAATAGTACTGTCCCGGACTGACACAGGATCCTGAGCATTGTGGCAATATTGTGGAGCTTCCAGAACCTCCACTGCCCTCCATTGTAAGGAAGTAAAATGGCAGCTTCACTGGGGACTTCTGTTGCTCAGATACAAGGTAAGCATGACTCTCCCTGAATACTGAATGAATAATGGATGGGGTTCCAAAAGTGAACCCCTTTAAACCCGTTATGTTTGTTATGGAACAATTCATTTCCATTTCCCAGTCACTGAAAATGAATGCACTGAATATTGCTTCTGGATGGTTCAGCTATAATCCCTGCTGCCGCAAATATCTGCCCAAGGGGACCTGGCAGTTTGGAGGAACTAGCATTTTAATACATCTCCTCCTTTGTTGCCAACATCTCAGAACCAGCCCTGGATAGGAAGTTTCCTTCAAGTAGCTGCATGTTTAACTGATTCATGGCCAATTTTAGTTCTGCAAAAATATTGTACACTGCCAAAAGCTGGGCTTCAAAAATGGAATTTACAAAGTGCAGGTTATTCTGACATGTAGTTTTCTTCCATGCTGAGAAGAGCAAAACATGTGAAATCACAAAAGAAAAGCACTTTCAAGAAAAGAGGATGACTGTAGAACAATGAAAAGCAAAATCTTTAGCAGACCTTTAAAAATATCAGCTTCAATCCTTAAATCATTTCACAGATTCTGTCTCTGCTATAGAAATTTTTGCTTTATTAAGAGACAAGTTCAAATTATTCTCATAGTGTGTGTGAATATAACCAAAGTGTAAAAATGTGTTTTTTCCATAGAGAAGGAGAGAGAGATTTACACACTGGTAAGTGATTTTAACTCAAGTGGAAGAATAGCAAAGAAGGGTATGAAACGCCATATCTTGCAGGTGCGAAACACACAGAGCTGCTAATCCAAAGGACAAAGAGATGCATAAGCAGAATCCACCTCTTCACCCTGCACCTGCTGGAAATAACTGGAAGAAGGCAGACAAGCCTGCATGATCAGGAGTTGTGTACACACAGTGCAGCACACACAGGAGTCTGGATCATGGAGCATAATTATGTCTCTGCTTGCCAACAATAACAGAGCATAAAACTGATTCTTAAAGAACATCTGGGACCTTTGTAGAAAGACTGTCAAAGTAGCACAGCAGCCTCAGAAAGGCAAGAAGTGTGTCTTCAGTCCACAGCCAGCTCAATGGCGATCCCCCCTCCTACAGGTTTTTAAGGCTGTGGACTGCATCTGGTATTCTGTAAGAGAGGAAATAGCTTCATGCTCCCAGGGAAGGAATTTCATTGACAAAGACAAATTCCTCTTTGGAATAGATGGCTTATATGGAATTGATGGCTGATATGACATTGGTATAACAATTATTTGACTCATTTGTCCATTAGTTAAGTCATAGATTTTTCACTTTCACATCAGGGATGCAATCCCATGCACACTTCTACCTGAATTAAAGCCCTGTGAAATCACTGGGACATATTTCAGAGTAAGTAGTCATGGGCACAAAATTGATATTGCATTTCATTTCTTGAAATGAAATGTATTCTTTTAAAAATTGAAACTAAATACGTGTAATACATGTATGTATGTATATAGGAGAACCTCATTATCCACAGATTTGGTATCTGTGGATTTGTGTATCTGCAATTGGGTAAAATACACCCGATATTGGCATAAGAGGAGGGGAAATATTGACCTCATGTATCTGTGGGTTGGAGGTGGCCAGAAATGACCACGGAGGTCATATATATATATATATATATATGAATGAATCTAATAAATTATCATTACTCAGTTCACCCATTTATAGGTTGGAGGGGTGCTTTATTAATTTACAGTGCAATCTGCTAACCATGGTGCAAGATCAGAGTAAATATGCATAGGACGGGAATGAGAGTATATAAAATCTACCACTTGAAAGAGTTCCAGAAAAATTGTAGTGATTGTAAGCCTCCCCACCGCACCCTGGCTTAATTCAGAATGCATTTGGATACAACTGTTTCTCTCAAACTTGGAAAATAAATCATTTTATTTCTGAGCCATTTATGCCTTTGAGGAGGGGAATGTGGCTGGAAGGACTGGACGTGCCCCCTCTCCTACAAGCTCCCTTTTCTTTAAAATCTACTGGACACTGGTAGCAGCTGGAACACTTTACACTGGGAAGGTGTCAGTGTGGAGCCAGCATTACACCATTGGCACTATGGTGGCTATTCCCATGGTTCCTAATGTACCAGTAGGGATATTCGGATCAATGACAAGTATACTTCTTGGATCTTTGCCTCTAAGACACTGCCTCTTCATCACTGCTATAGCTGCTGCCTGGCAAGCCAGAATGTAAAAGGGAAAGGAAAGAGGGCATCACTACACTTCATTACACACGGGTGAGTTCCATTTATTTGGTGGTGTCAGTGAACAGCCAAAGGAGGTTACGTTCTGGCACAGGAGGTAAAGCACAGGAGGTTAAGACTAGCACAGGCACCAGTGCTCCAATAAGGCCACTATTCTGCTTCAGCACAGGGTACATGAGAAGGTTGGATGCAATGAGAATTTGCAGCTTGCATGTTCCAGCTCGGTTAAAGAGTTAGGAACATAGGAAGCTGCCATATACCGAGTCAGACCATTGGTCCATCTAGCTCAGTACTGTCTTCACAGACTGGCAGTGGCTTCTCCAAGGTTGCAGGTAGGAATCTCTCTCAGCCCTATCTTGGAGATGCCAGGGAGGGAACTTGGAACCTTCTGCTCTTCCCAGAGTGGCCCCATCCCCTGAGGGGGGTATCTTGCAGTGCCCACATGCAGTTTCCCATTCAAATGCAACCAGGGTAGACCTTGCTTAGCTAAGGGGACAAGTCATGCTTGCTACCACAAGACCAGCTCTCCTACTGAAGCTGCTTTTCCTGAGCACACACAAAATCCTAGAGTAAGCACCTTGATCAGGGCTGGGGAAACTTGGCCTTCCAGCTGCTGTTGAGCTACAGCTGCCATCGTTCCCAATCACAATAAAGTGTGGCTGGGAATGATGGGAGTTATAGTTCAACAATAGATGGAAGGCCAAGTTTGCCCACTTCTGACTAGGGGTGCACACAAAACTGAGTTGCCCAGTTTAGTTCGAGTCCAAACCAGACTTGAACCAGACCAGGCCTGTTTGGTTTTGTGCACCTCGAATCCCTCCCAGTTGGTTTGGGTTTGTGGGGTTGCAAATCTAATTTTTTTGTATTTTTTATTGTAATTTTATTTTTTTAAAAAAACTGAGATAGAACCGCTCCATGGGCTTCTCCAAGGCTGTGTGTGTGTGTGTGTGTGTGTGTGTGCAGAAGTTCCCGCTCCCCCCACCAGCCTCCATTATATTTAAAATAATCTGGTTCCGTAGGTCTTCAGCCCGTTCCGGGCCTCACCCCGTAGTGGTGACCATTTTGGAGGCTATTGTACATGCCCAGTGGTCCACTGCATGGCTGGGTCAGGCCGGGGTGGGGGGTGGGGGTGGCTCGATATTGGACTGAACCAGGGGGTTCAGTCTGATATTGAGCCATTGAACTGAACCAGTTCAATGTCAAACATGAACCTGTTTCTGAACCTGTTCGCACATCCCTACCTCTGACCTAGATGCCTATTTCTCAGCGAGAAGCATTGCCCATTTGACTACATACATACATTTTTACTACAGACAATGGATGCAACAGAGTAAGAATGCAACCGTGAAATGAGAGGACTGCATAACTCTCAGGGACATGTTTTTAGGTGACACACAGGGCTTCCTGGGAAACAGGAGGATGTCAAAAATTGATGCTTCCCGCTTTGCCAATGTGGTTAGTTTGAAAGTTCTGTTAGGATGCTCTCTGGCTGCACTGGTGCATCCTTGCTCTGTATGTCAGCCAAAATGCTGCTTTAAAGAACACCACACTTTAATGGGACTAACAAGCTTGCAAATGGGAAAAATTACATGCTACTTTAAATCACTGAAAAGTAATGGGTGAAATTTATATGAACAAAACACTGAAGAACAAGGAAGAATGGAGACAGCTTGTCAACACAGGCTTTAATATTTAGCTATGTACCCTTGATTTCTCCTTACTTCACAGGATTGTTTTCTGCATCTTAAAAACGAAAGAATGTGCAAATCAAAGAAAAAAATATTTTTCTTAATATGTGCTTTCATATCATCTTTAAGCTTCAAAGGAAATATGTTTAAGCTGTACTTCATTCGATTTCAATGTTTGCATTAAACTTTATTTTGGAGTCTTAAAAATGAAGTAACATCTAAGGGAGGTTTATTTAAAACTCTCCTTAGGCAATAAGTAATTTGAAACTCGTTAACCAATTTCTCATTTATCTAGTCATAACACATCCTTTATTGCTACTTTCATGAAAATATGCTGAGGCCAAAAAAGCACAGATGCCCCAGCACACTAAAGCTTCTTTCCGACGTGTCA
Source organism: Hemicordylus capensis (assembly GCF_027244095.1). Lineage (NCBI taxonomy): Eukaryota > Metazoa > Chordata > Lepidosauria > Squamata > Cordylidae > Hemicordylus > Hemicordylus capensis. The sequence continues at coordinate 182,958,400 of NC_069661.1, read as the reverse complement.
AACTGCAAGAGTAAACAGACTTGTACATTGCCAGAAGACAAGTCTGAGGGACTAATTGTGAAGGGATGCTTTAAAGGAATTAGCACCTTATGCTGATTAATCAGCTTTTAACTGGGAAATTTGCTTGTGTGAACCTCTCCAACTTAATCGAAATCAAGTTAAAGACTACTGAGTGAAAGACGAGAGCATTTGAAAGTGCAGCCAGGGACAGTAAGGTAATGTGATGCTAGAAAGGGCTAAGAAGAAGCTGCTACCATTGTGCAAAGACTATAGGAGAAGGGAGTCCCCAGGGAATGGGGGAGATGTGGGGCAATGCTGTAGGAAGGGTATGGCTGGGATCAGCATGAAGCAACATTTCAAATTACCCGAGGCCAGCTGTGTACCTTACACATTTGCCTACACCCAGGCTGAGAAGGGTCCTCTCAGGCTTGTTTTAATGTCCTCCCTTGAGCTGTGTTGGAGGGCAGGTTCTGAGGGATCCCCTTGGAGGAACGTTTGTGCCCATGTGGAGCTGCTGAGGTGGAAACATTAACACATACTTTGTTTAACTGCCGTTTCTATGATATTGCCTGTTCCATTCAGATCTCCCCCTATCAAAAGAAACATTTGGATTGGTCTAAGGAACATTTTATTGTTTATTTTTTAGGAGATAGGCATGAAGACGTTACTCATAGGATTGCTTGTTTTTGTTCGGAGGCATGCAAAATAAGGTGTCTGCAAACTGGTTTTTACATTTCTACTTATGTTATTGTATTGTACTGTATTGCTCTTTGCTGTAGTGTTTATTTGGTCATTGCCCGTAAATAAATGAGTTCAGTTCAGCATGAAGCAAGTTGCCCCTTTGGCTAGGGAGAGTGTGTAAAATCCAAGGGAAAGAGTTGTGGCATGCAAGGACAAGGCAGTGGAGTGGAATCAGGAATATTAATAGTTTAAGGAACAGACATTATGTACAGAGGAGCAAGTGCAGGCTGCTTTTTGGTGCTCTTGCTGCTGGCTGTTAGCCCCACCTCTACCCCTGGAATCGAACACAAGTAGCTAAAGCACTATTCAAAAGCGGGCCTGGATCAAGGAATGGGTTAACCAAAAGCACCACAGAGTGTAGGGAATCTCTCCCTCCTCATTCACTACTTGATGGTAGTGTCCACTTTCTTCTTGACCTTCAACACTACATCATGAGGTAATGCTGTGTACCCCTGCAGATTTAAAATGTGCAAACAAAATGTCATGTATCTCCTAGCAATGAGAGTGAGCAAGTTAGCAATAAGAGTTGGAAGGAACTGCTTGGTTCAGAGGAGTAATTTGAATGTTTTTATAGGGCCACATGTTATTTATCAAATTATTTTCTTGAAGTCCTACCCTGCTGTATCCCAAAGGCTCAGGTTGGGAAACAGTAGTTTAAAAATGAAATACCTAAAATTAAAATCTAGAAAGTGTCAGACACCTCTGTTTTAAACTTAAAGCCATCTTAAACACATTTTCAAGACTTTTTCTATGATCCATATTTCCCCCCAGAATCAGATTCTTATTCAGATAAAACAGGAGTTCCCAACCAATAGGACTCCAGATGTTGCTGAAATACAACTCCCATCATCCCCTATAATTTGTGGCTAGGGATGATGAGAGCTGTAGTTTAGTGACATCTGGAGTACCTCAGGTTGGGAACCATGGGGTAGTATTACCCCATATAAGCCCTGACACTCCCGATCCAGTAGAGCAGTAGCTCTAGTCAGGTTCAGTAATGCAGTATTTCACACTGAAATAGCTCCTAGTGAGTATCCATGGCAAGAAATGGGTTTTTAATCCAATGGGACTTGCTGGTAAGCTTGGGAAAGGTCTAATTTTGTAAACTAGATCGTTATGCAAAGTACACTTTAGAAAATCGATTATGTGGACTGGGAACTGGTCAGCCTTCAACCAGGAGTTTATGGTCATCTTACAGCCACATATTCTTAGTTTGGAGTGATACAAACAATAGGTGCTTTCAAGTCACCAAACTCCACATTACTCCCTGTTTTTTTTTTTCAGATCTTCTAATGGTCTTTTCGCTGTGCTTAAGGTACAGAATGTGGTTTATGAAATTTGGAAGTTTCCTATGCAGCCTTGTGTAGCTTTCCTTTAATCTAGGTTGCCAAAACCTTGATTGTACTGGAGTCTGCAGGAATTGGCATCTCTAGATGATGATTGAAAGCAGTCCTAGAGACTTAAATGGCTTGATTTGGTGAAAAATAGTAGAAAAAAATGACTGGGGAAAGGAATCTCCAGGAATAGCTTCAGCCAATGTTGGCATTTGGCAACCCAACTTTTATTCCTTTCACCAAACCATTTTCTTTTAATAAGAAGAGTTTTTGTGGCTTACATACTACTCAGTCACCCACTGATAGAAGTGGGTGGTGTGTGCTCCATGCATCTCTAAACCACGTTGGCATGCCTCATGATGAAGTGGGAGGTTCTGAGCTAACAGTGCAGTGCTCAAGGCAACTCTACCCAACTCCCATTGGGAATGCTGGGGGTTTCTCTGATGTAGCACACCATTTGCATGGAGCCTTCCATGACATTGTTAGGCATACCACTATGGTTTCAAGATAGATGGAGGCAGTACACACCACCTGCTTTCATCAATAGGTGGCTGTGCAGTATATAAGCATTATAGTCCAATTCAGACATTATGCTGGATGAGTGTACAGATTTCTATACACTCTTAAATGTGTTTGTGTGAATGTCTTTACCTGTGATGATTTTAAAAATGAACCTGAATACAGGCCCTTCAAATAAATGCACGGTACAGAGAGGAAGTGTACTTCTTTACCTGCATTCAGCAAAACGTGTGAATGACTGTACCTATATACAGATCTGTACCTGTATACACTGTACATTCAGTGTATGAGTGTTGAACATAACATGTGAATGGGCCTTAAGTTGAACACAGATAAAGCAGTACTCTTACTATCTGTACCATGCATTTGAGGGGGCTATACCTAGGTTAACTTTTAAACTGAAAGCAGGTACGCTAATTCATACAAAAACACGTACGTATGTCTGTACACTCAACATAATGTCTGAATAAGGTTAATACATACACCTGAATGTGGTACAAGAAACTTCAGTCCAGTTTTAACTTGTGCAGCCAAACATATTTGGAATGCAGTCCAGAATAGCTTTGTTCAGACACTGGACTGATTCAGACATTATGGTGTATGAGTGTACGGATGTATGTACACTTATACATGTATTTGGTAGACAGGAAGTGTAGAATGAGTTTTGTTCTGGGCGGCAGGATCAAAGAAGGGTGTGTACATGTACATTCGGAGTGGGGCCTTCTTGATTCAACTTGATTGGTATCTAAAATTAAGTGAGCTGACATTAAAAACCCTGTAAGTACATGCACATGTGCATGCCTTAGAGGAACACTGGAGCCTTTTATATTGTACAAAAGCACAAATGTCTGTACACTTATACATGTGTTTGTAAGAATGTGTTTGCATTCATTTTAAAAGTGAACCTGAGTACAGGCCCCTCAAATGCATGGTACAGTTATGAAGTGTACTACTGTATCTTTGTTCAACATAATGTGTGAAGAATTGAACCTGTGTACAGATCTGTACCTGTGTACACTCTACACTCATTGTACGCGTGTTGAACATCACTTGTGGATAGGCTAATACCCTACCAGATTGCTGTTGATGTATCTGTCATGCACAAGTCTGTGAATATCTTTTGGCTTTCCTCAACATTCCTTCGATGTTTTGCCTGAGACTTTGACACACAACAGACTTTACCACGAATTTACTGGGAAGCTTTACTGTGAACTCGAAGTTGACCAAAATGATACAAATAGTAGATTTTTTTACCCTGGATATTAATTGGGCTATACTATAATGTGCTGTGAAAAACCCGAATTGTGTGTGAACTGCTCCCCAATAACTTGCAGGAACTTTGGGGTAAATCTGGCCGATATGTGAAAGCAGTGCACCCCCTCTATTCTGGAGGAGATGCACGTTAGAGGGCTTTAAAAGCCCAGTGTGAAAAACTTCCTGGCAAGAAACAGCAGCTTGCTTCACATTTTACATCACATCAAAGTGTTGATGTGTTGTGAGAGACAACATCTTTATCCTCGATACCTTCTGGAGAAGATTGCCACCCACCATTATTCATTTCCAAATAATGACAGCAATTGGAGACTTTGGAGAAGCCGTGAACCTGGACACTTCTTGCCAAAATAGAGGTGGGACAAATATATTTATAATGGGGCCAATTCGGATGAGACATCTGACTGTCCTCAGCTAGCACAGAATGAGGGGTATGAACACACACATCTCATTCCCCCTCTTGGCATTCAGTTCCCATATTTCACAATCATGTGAGGGTGGAGTCAGCAGCAGCTTTCTTCCTGGGGCTTGCAGAAACATTGGGGGGACTTTTTGTTGGGACTATTCCACGAAGGGAAAGCGTTAAATGCACCCTCCATGTGATCCTGATCAGAGTCCCTAGAGCTTGCTATTATAGTTTTTTTTTAAAAAAAACAACTGTACAAATTATGTGTGCAACATTGCATCTAGTTTAACTCTCTGACCCACCCACCCCACCCTCAATTTCAATGGGACCAACTTCTGAAGAATATTTATGAAAGATCAGTCCTCAAATCCAAATCCACTGAATAAAAGTTCAGTGTATTCTAGCTGTAAGAGTTTGGGATTTAGGATTGCAACACATTTTTAAAAAGGACGTTGAGGTTACATAAGTATGAGTGTTTAATTGTCTGATCCTTTCCCCTCCCCTCCTCCCCTCCCACAAACTTGGATTTAACTTCCCATTATGCAGGACATACCTTGAAGATATTAGCAATCATTACTAAATATGAATTGCCAGAAGGATGCTCAAGTTTATTTGTAATGGAGACAAACACACCACATTTGGGTGAATGCTACAAATGGCTGAGCGTTCAGTGCCTTAGGCAAAACTTTCAGAGGAAGTTCATATGGTTTTGCTAGTTGTAATCAGCCCAGCTCAAATTATGCATAATTTGGTTTTCACGGTTGGGTCTTGGATCACATAAGTCAAGTATAATTACTACCACAAAGGAGAGTTCTACATGCATTTCAGGGCATTCATCGTGGACTTATGACACACTAGAAAAGGATCTGCAATTACTAAGGAATTATTTAAACAGGTTTTATTGTTTTTCCTCAAAGGCATGTGAAATTGCAATGAGTAATCACAGGAACTGTGGTAAATGGTCATCAGGTTTTAGTGCTATTATAAAATTAAAGGTATTATCAATTGATATTTTTGTGCCTTAGGAAATGGGGAAAACACTCTTCTAATTTCTCAAATATTTTGGGAATGGGAAGGAAGGGAACAACAGGGATAACTGGAAGAGCAAAGGAAGAGCAAAACCCTTGCTCTTGCTATGGAATACATGAGTAAAACAGTACTAGGATTCCCCACAAAGATTATTTCAAAGAAATTCCATTTTAAGAACATAAGGACAGCCCTGCTGGATCAGGCCCAAGGCTTATCTAGTACAGCATCCTGTTTCACACAGTAACCACCAGATGCCTCTGGGAAGCCCACAGGCGAGAGCTGAGGGTATTCCTCTCTCCTACTGCTACTCTCCTGCAACTGGTAGGAGAGTAGCAGAGGAGAGCTGGTCTTCTAGTAGCAAGCATGATTTCCCCCCTAGTTAAGCAGAGTCCATCCTGGTTGCATATGAAAAGGAGACTAGAAGTGTGAGCAACATAAGATATTCCTCTTAGAGGACAGAGCTGCTCTGGGAAGAACAGAAGGTTCCAAGTTACCTCGCTGGCTTTCCAAGACAGGGCTCAGAGAGATTCCTGCCTGCAACCTTGGAGAAGCTGCTGCCAGTCTGTGAAGACAATACTGAGCTAGATAGACTAATGGTCTGACTTAGTATATGGCAGCTTCCTATGTGTTCATATGGTATTTAAAGGCATTTTGCCTTTGAGGCTGGAGGTGGCCTATAGCCTTCAGACTAGTAGCCATTGATAGACCTGTCATCCATGAATTTATCTAAACCCCTCTTAAAGCCATCCAGACTGTTGGCTGTCACCACATCTTGTGGCAGAGAATTCCATAGGTTGATTATGTTTTGTGTGAAAAAGTACTTCCTTTTGTCGGTCCTAAATTTCTTGGCAATCAGCTTCATAGGCTGACCCCTGCTTCTAGTGTTATGCAAGAGGGAGAAAAATTTCTCTATCAACTTTCTCCACAGCATGCATGATTTTATGGACCTCTATCATAAGTATCATCATTTGTCTTTTTTCTAAACTAAAAAGCCAAGGTGTTGTAGCCTTGCCTTGTAAGGAAGCTTCTCTAGGCCCCTGATCATCTTGGTTACCCTCTTCTCAACCTTTTCCAGTTCTACTATGTTCTTCTTACTATATGGCAGCCAGAGATGCACACAGTATTTCCAATGTGGCTACACCATAATTTTGTATAAGGGTATTATAATATTAGCATATTTATTTTCAAGCCCCTTCCTAATGATTTAAAGCACGGAATTGGCCATTTCCGCAGCTGCCACACATTGAGAGAACACTGTCTACCATGACCCCAAGATGCCCCTTCTGATCAGTCACTGACAGCTCAGACCCCATCAGTGTATATGTGAATTTGGGTGGTTTTGCCCCAATATGCAATGCATCACTCTACACTTGTTAACAATGAACCACATTTACTATCTTGTTGCCTACTTCTCCAATTTGGAGAGATCCTTTTGGAGCTCCTGGCATTTTCTTTTGGGTTTCACTACCCTAAATAGTTTGGTGTCATCTACAAATATGGCCACCTTGCTGCTTACCCCAACTTCTAGATAACTTATGAACAAGTTAAAGAGCACTGGTCCCAGTACCGATCCCTGGGGGACCCCACTTCTTAATTCCCTCCATTTAGAGAACTGTCCATTCATCCCTACTCTTTTTCCTATCCTTCAACCAACTACCAATCCACACATGAACCTGTACCCTTATCACATGACTGCTAAGTTTTCTCAAGAGTCTTTGATGAGGAACTTTGTCAAAAGCTTTTTGAACATCCAGGTATACCATGTCAACTGGATCACCTTTATCCACACACCTGTTTACACTCTCAAAGAACTCCAAATGTTTAGTGAGGCAAGATTTACCTTTGCATAAGCCATGTTGGTTCTCCTTCAGCAGGGCCTGTCCTTCTATATGCTTAACAATTTTATCTTTGAGAATGCTTTCCATCAATTTGCCTGCAACAGACATTAAGCTAACTGGCCTGTAATTTCCCAGATCCCCCTGGATCCCTTTCTGAAAACTGATGTTACTTTGGCTACTTTCCAGTCCTCTGGTAGAGAGCCTGAAAGTAGGGATAAGTTATATATTTTTGCAAGGAGGCCAGCAATTTCACATTTGAGTTCTTTAAGGACTCTTGGGTGGATGCCATCTGGCCCTGGCAATATGTTAATTTTTTATTTTTCCAGACAGTTTAGAATGTTGTCTCTTGTCGTCTCTACCTGACTCAGTTCTTTAGCCTCTGTTCCTGAGAATCTCAGTTTAGGCACAGGTATACGTCCAGTATCCTGTGTTGTGAAGACAGATAAAGAAGCTGTTTAGCTTCTCTGCAATCTCCATATCCTTCTTATAATTCCTCCCACTCCCTCATCATCTAATGGTCCACCAACCTCCCTAGTAGGTTTCCTGCTTCTGATGTATTTAAAGAAGTTTTTGTTATTCCCCTTGATGCTTTTGGCTAAATGTTCCTCAAACTCTCTTTTCGCCTCCCTTATTGTCACATTTGGCTAAATGTTCCTCAAACACTTTTTTTTTTTTGCCTCTCTTATAATCTCCTTACATTTCTAATGCCAGAGTTTGTGTTCCTTTCTGATCTCTTCATTTTGGCAGGCCTTCCAATTTCTGAAGGAAGTATTCTTCCCCTTTATAACTTCCTTGACTTGTTAGCCATGTTGGCATCCTCCTGGACTTGGCGGTACCTTTTCTCCTTTTTTTTGGTATACATTCTAACTGGTATGGTGGTTTAAAATAAACTCCATGCATCCTGGAGCAAAATAACTCTCCTGATTTTCCCTTTCAGTTTTCTTTTCACCAAACTCTGCATTTTAGAGAAGTTTTCTCTTCTGAAATTCAAAGTGTCTGCGTTAGACTTCCTTAGTGATTCTCTCCTTGTGTGTATGTTGAATTTGATCACACTATGGTCACTGTTCCCTAAAGGTTCCACAACACTGACATCTCGTACCAGGTCCTGTACACCACTCAGGATTAAGTCAAAAGTCGTATTTTCTCTTGTTGTTTCCTTGACCAACTGTTCTAGGGCACAGACATTCAATGTGTCTAGAAATATGGCCTCTTTGTCATTACTTGACTGTGATTTACTCAGTCTATGTGTGGGTAATTGAAACCCATTATTATAGTTCTGTCTCTCTTTAACGCCTCCTGATTTGCTTCTGCAACTCCCAGTCACAGTCAAAATCTTGATCAGGAGGATCATAGAATGTATCTAGTAGCACATTTCCTTTTAGGCCTTGTATTGTCACTCACAGAGCTTCTGTGGAAATTCCTCAAACACTTCCCCCCCCTCCCTTATAGTCACCTTCCTTTTCTTTTGCCAGAGTTTGTGTTCCTTTCTGTTCTCTTCATTTTGACAGGAAGCCATGCTATCATCCTCCTGGACTTAGTGGTACCTTTCCTCCTTTTGGGTATACAATCTAACTGGGCTCCTAGTATTGTGGTTTTGAGTAAACTTCATGCACTCTGGACTGAAATGAATCTCCTGATTTTCCCTTTCAGCTTCCTTTTCACCATACTCCTCATTTGGGAGAAGTTTCCTCTTCTGAAATTCAAAATGTCTGTGTTAGACTTCCTTGGTGATTCTCTCCTCACATGTATGCTGAATTTGATTGCACTATGGTCACTGTTCCCTAAAGGGTCGATGACACTGACATCATGCACCAGGTCCTGGTGCCACTCAGAATTAAGTCCAAGGTCGCCTTCTCTTTGGTTGGTTCCAAGACCAGCTGTTCTAGGGCACAGTCATTTAGCGTATCTAGAAATCTGGCCTCTTTGTCATGGCCTGACTGTGAATTTACCCAGTCTATGTGTGGGTAATTGTAGTCACCCATTATTACTGCCCTGACTCTCCTTGGTGCCTCCCTGTTTTCCTCCTGCAACTCCCAGTCACTGTCAACGTTCTGATCTGGAGGGCGATAGCATGTCCCCAGTAGCACGTCCCCTTTCAGGCCTTGTATTGTCACCTACAAGGTTTCTGTGGAGGATTCTAGTCCACCTAGGTTTTCTAGCTTGTTAGATTCTATCCCTTCTTTAATATACAGTGCTACTCTGCCCCCAATTAGCCCTTCCATGTCCTTTCTATAGCATTTATATCCAGGAATAACCATGTCCCACTGGTTCTCACTATTCCAACATGTTTCCATTATGCCCACTATATCTATGTTTTCATTAGCAACCAAGCACTCCAGCTTACCAATCTTGGCTTGGCGGCTTCTGGCATTGGCCTATAAGCACCTATATGCTGAATCTTTCTTTTGGCCATTTGATCTCTTTGACCAGCTAGCACATCCTTCTGTCTGCTTTTTATCTGGTTCTACTATGTCTCTTTGGTTTTATATGAATCACCCTCGCACCTTAAGGAATAGCATTTGCTGAACCAGATACTTCCCAGCTCCTTCAGATATCCTCCAGGCATCATTTCAAAAGTTGCTCTGTGACCTTTTTGATTTTAAGTGTTAGCAGTTTGGTTCCATCTTGTCAAAAAATGTATCCCACTGCCTAACAAATCTAAACCGTTCCGGCATCACCATCTCATCCACGCATTGAGACCCCTCAGCTCTGCCTGCCTCAGTGGCCCTGAGCATGGAACAGGTAGCATTTCTGTCAATGCTACCTTGGAGGTCCTGGGCTTCAATCTGCTACCTAGCAGCCTAAATTTGGCTTCCAGGACCTCCCAACTGTATTTCCCAACATCATTGGTGCCAATGTACACCATGACAGCTGACTCCTCCCCAGCACTGCCTAACAGCCTACCTAGATGCCATGTGACATCCACAACCTTCGCACCAGGCAGACAAGTCACCATGCAGTCTACACATGAGTCACAGACCCATCTCTCTATACTCCTAATGATTTGAATCACCCATTACTAGGAGGCCTCCATCCTCTGGTGGAGTATGTCCTGTGCGAGATAATATGGGCTCATCATTCATGGAAGGGGTCCTAAGGGAGCATTTCCCTCTTTCTCAGAATTATGTCCTCCTTCCCTGAGACCTTCATTCTCCCTTACAGCAGAGGAGCCATCAGCCTGGGAGTGAGATGCTTCTATCACTTCCTTGAAGGTCTTGTCCATATACCTCTCTGACTCTCTGAGCTTCTCCAGATTTTCCATCTTGGTTTCAAGGGAATGAACTTGTTCCCTGAGAGCCAGGAACTCCCTGCACTGAACATGCACCCATGACTTCTGACCATCGAGCAAATAGTCATACATGCAGCACTTTGTGCAATAAACTGGGAAGTGCCCCCTCCCCTGCTGGCTTTCTAGCTTCATAACTAGTTTTGCTTATTTTATTATTTATTTATTTTACATATTTTTATACCGCCCAAAACTTACGTCTCTGGGCGGTTTACAACAAGATAAAACATTAAAACATTAGTTAAAAACAAAACCAAGAAATTTAAAACAACTTATTTTTTTAAAAACAATATTGAAGAACAATATTCTTCTTGAAGTCACTTAGCACTGTACAATCATGCCATGCATTTATTATAAAGATTTCAATGGCTTGTTAAATTCATTTATAGTTTATATAGTGTTTTATTAAATCTTTGTTATGAAATGTTCCATAAGATTAAAAGATAAGCAACTAAAGAATTATTATTTTGTGCAAATTTCCAGTGCACCCTTTTGTTTACATTTGTGCAAAATATTTCAATTGCCTTGATAAATACTGACAGCTTTGCTACTGTTCTTTTTCTTTTTCTTACTTAAAAGTGAAAACTTAATGCCTCTATTATGACTGCATTCACATGTAACACAGAACCGCAGGCCCAATGGAATCTGGATGTACCACAGGCTGCTTGAAACCCCGAGTTGTGGTGATGAAACCCAAGGGTTCAGATTGGAGTTCCAATTGCCACACCTAATCCCATTTGTCTGCATTTGGATGTAATGTCCACGGAGCTGCTAGCCCATTCAACTATGGTTCCACATTATGTGTGAATGCGGCCTATGAGTCACTGCCCTTGCCAACACTTCAAATAAGAAAATATCCACATTTTAAATTTATGAAAGTTTTTCTATTAAAGTGTAAATAGAAGGGAAAATATGTCATGCTTTTAGATAATATTTATGAAATTCGTAATTTTTTGAAGATGCTATACATGGTGTAGTGGTTAGAGTGATGAACTAGGACTGAGGAGACCAAGGTTCAATTACATATTCATCCATGAAGTTCAATAGGTGAAGTTCATCTCACAGGGTTGTTGTGAAGATAAAAATAACATTTTACAACACCCTAAGCTCTTTGGAAGAAGAATGCCATATACTTGTTATACATGCATTCATAGATTAAAGAATGGCATAGGTCTTGTCTTCTGGCTTTCATTCTAATAGAAAGAAACAAGTTGTCCTAGTAAGAACTAATCAGCCTACTTTCCTTTCATTGTCTCTACAACTGGACTAAATTTGGTTCAAATCGAGATTCACAAGTTAGATCTCTTGCACCTCAAATGTTCATGCATCCACCATCTTGGATCAGGGTGGATGAGATTATTACAAACTACACTATTGAAATGTCCCTGTGTGTCACTCACTACAATTGTATCAAATTTGATTCAAATCAGTTAGACAGTCCTCAAGTTAGTGCACTTGTGCCTCAAAAGTTCACACGTCCATCATATTGGATTGGGATGGATGACATCATAACAAACATCATCATTGGGACATCTCTGTGTGTCTATACAGCTGTAGGAAATTTGGTTCATATTCGTTAGACTGTCCACAAGTTAGTGCACTTGTGCCTCAAAAGTTTGCGTGTCTGCCATCTTGAATTGGGTTGGATGACATTGTCACAATCTATGCCACTGAGGTGTCCCTATGTGTCCCTATAGCTGTAGCAAATTTTGTTCAAATCAGTTAAGTGGTTCACAAGTTAGGCCACTTGTGCCTCCAAAGTGTATGTGTCCACCATCTTAAATCAGTGTGGATGAAATCATCACAAACTACGCCACTGAGGTATCCCTGTGTGTCACTCACTGCAACTGTACCAAATTTGGTTTTAATTGGTTAGGCAGTTCACAAATTAGCCCACTTGCACCTCAGATGTTCACACGGCCACCATCTTGATTGGAATGGATGACATCACCACACACCACACCATTTGGACATCACTAGGTGTCCCTGCAACTAGTAAATTTGGTTCAAATTGGTTAAGTGGTTCACACATTAGTGTCATGACTCAGACTTCAGAATCAGAAGAATCGGAGCAGGAGGACTTGCCTGCTAGTGAGCCACAGCAACAAGAATTGGCAGAGAAACCAGACTTTGGAGCTGAAGATTCAAACAGCTGCCAGACTTGGTTTATGATGAGGAAGAGCCTGGGATTTCCCCTGTCATGAGACGACGTATCAAGAGACAGGCTCAGTGGGACTCACACAGGTGCAGGAGATCACAAGAAAGAAAGCCAAACTGCTGACTCAGAGAAGCCTGATTGGTTGTTGGTTCTGTGGAACCATATATATTCAACAGTCTCCCATGGCTGAGTTGCTGTTTGCAACTTCACTGGCAGCTTATAGTGTGCTCTTGCATATTATATCTTTTCCGTGTTCCAGTTTGTCTTGTCTGTACTTCCCTGCATTGTTCCCTTTATTCCTTGTTCTGTGTCCTTCGCTTGTTTCATTCCTTGTTTTGTCTTTTCCTTCCACTTATTACTCAGTTATTGTTAGAGGGGGGTACCTAGTTTCAGTTCAGGGGACTTTATTCATTTACTGTTTTCTTTGCGAGCCTTTTATTTTCTTTCATCCAGTTTCATTGCTGCTTTCTGTTTACTTTTATGGGGTTGTAAATCCTGTAGGGTTAGCCAGGCTATCAGTTCACGACAGTTAGCCCACTTGCACCTCAAAAGTTTGAGTGTCCGCCATCTTGGATTGGGGTGGATGACATCATCATAAACTATGCTGTTGAAGTATCCCTGTGTGTCACTTACTGCAACTGTACCTAATTTGGTTTAAATCAGTTAGACAGTCCACCAATTAGCCTGCTTGTGCCTCAGATGTTCGCGCAGTCACCATCTTGAATTGGAGTGGATGACATCATCATACACCACACCATTTGGACATCCCTATGTGTCCCTGCAGCTGTAGCAAATTTGGTTCAAATCAGTTGTGGTGGACAAGTTAGCCCACTTGCGCCTCAACACACGTAGCCGCCACACAGCCAAACATGCAGCCACCACCCGGTGACACACAGCCGCTATCTTGGATCGGGGTGGATGAAAATCACCACAAACTATGCCGTTGAGGTTTCTATATGTGTCCCTACAACTGTACCCGATTTGGTTCATATTGGTCCAAGCATTGCAAAGTTAAAGGGGTGGACACACGGACACATACACAAAATGCCAGGTGATCTCATAAACCTACTGGAAAGTAAGCTGAAAAGGGATGGCAAAGGATGAAGGCCAATTTCATCCTTTGTGGGTACCAAAGACCTTTTATGTACCAAAAATCTCAAATGGAATAATGACCATTAAGTTGAATAATGGTGATTAATGGAATGGCCATTAAGAAGACAGTTGTAGAAGAAGAAGAGTCAAATGGCAATTGGCCCCAGCCAAGCCAATGGAGTGGGCCATGCTGTCTCATCTTCTCATTTCTTCCTCTTCTGTAATCAAGTGGAATGGTTGCTACTAGACAGAATCCTGGAAGTGAAGGAACCAAATGGCAGTCAATCCCAGCAGAGTGGATGGAGTGTCCAAAACAGGCAATGCTACATGTACCCACCTCTACTATGATAAGTATACATAAAAACATTTCCTATCCAGAAACAGGTACATGGATATGTGATAGATATAGAACTGACTTGTTTCTAAGCGGGTTCCTGCAATCCTAACCTCATTTACTAGGAGGTAATAGTGCAATGCATTCTACCCATGACTAAATCCCACTGAGTTCAATGGGACTTACCTCCAGGTAAACGTGTTTAGGTTAAGTCTCATTGAATTCATTTGGACTTACTTCTGAGTAAGCATGCATAGGATGGGGTGATAACAACCAGATCAGAACTATCCTAGAATTTCTTTCCCTCCCTCCCTTCCTTCCTCCCTCCCTCCCTTCCTTTGTTTCTTGCAATCTCACAATGATAACCCAAGGGTGTTTTTTAAATAATAGTAAAAAATCCACACACCTTTCAGGTGCAGCTCAGATTAGAATCTTCTTCATGTGGAGTAAGGTGATATAACTATACAAGTATCAGGGTAAACATCTAAGTAAAACAGGAAAACCTGGAAGTTTGCCACAGTGCTTGGAAATAAAAACTTGTTCTACTGAAAAATGCTGGATACACTTGCTTCCTTGCTGAATGGTGTAATAAAACCTTGAGACTTGAAAAATTAAAAATTAAGAAGTAATTGAGCTATTGATGAATGAATGGAGAAAAAGCAAAGAAGTCAAAAGCTGTTATCCTGTATATGAAAGGTAATGAACAGCCCCTCCTCTCCTCTAAAGAGTAAACCAGAAGTGAACCCTATCTTGACCTACAGGCTGGTGAACTCCAGAGCTCAGCCAATCAGCACACTAGATGGGTGGGACCTATAGAGCCACGAGGAGCAAGAGAAGGACCCTTTCAGGAGGGAAAGCTAGGCTGGAGGTGCAGGAAGATATGTATCCAGGGAAATGGCTGCATAAGGAAGACAGCAGTTCTTGGAAGATAGGACTGAAGGGGCTTGAATTCTCCACCCAGGGGTTGGTGAGACAACCCCTTACAAGGCAAAAGATGCCAGGGCTTTGGGCTTCCGGAAGTTTAATCTAGGGAAAGTTTGTTTAGTCAGATTTTGTGTTAGACTTTTATTTACTTCAGTGTGCTCTGTATATCCCTGAACCTGTTCTATTGTTTACCTGTAACGCAACTAAGCTAAGGAAAGCTGAGCCTGTGCGCTTCCAATTAGGGCATTGTAGAAGATCTGTAAGCTTTTAAAGATGCTTTTCTTACAGTGAGGGAAATAAGTATTTGATCCCCTGCTGATTTTGTCCGTTTGCCCTCTGATGCAGAAATGACCAGGCTATAATTGGAATGGTAGGTTTATTGTAGCTGTGAGAGACAGAATAACAACAAACAAACCCTCAAAAGCCCAGTGCCCAAAAGTCAGCGATGGATTTGCATTGTAGTGAGGGAAAGAAGTATTCAATCCCTTCACAAAAGATGTCTTAGTACTTGGTGGCAAAACCCTTGTTGGCAATCACAGAGGTCAGACGTTTCTTGTAGTTGGCCACCAGGTTTGCACACAACCCAGGAGGGATGTTGTCCCACTCATCTTTGCAGATCCTCTCCAAGTCAGAAAGGTTTCGAGGCTGATGTTTGGCAACCCGAACCTTCAGCTCCCTCCACAGATTTTCTATGGGATTAAGGTCTGGAGACTGGCTGGGCCACTCCAGGACCTTCATGTGCTTCTTCTTGAGCCACTCCTTTGTTGCCTTGGCTGTGTGTTTTGGGTCATTGTCATGCTGGAATACCCATCCACGACCCATTCTCAATGCCCTGGCTGAGGGAAGGAGGTGCTCACCCAAGATCTGACGGTACATGGTCCCGTCCATCGTCCCTTCGATGCGGTGAAGGTGTCCTGTCCCCTTAGCAGAAAAACACCCCCAAAGCATAATGTGTCCACCTCCATGTTTGACGGTGGGGATGGTGTTCTTGGGCTCATAGACAGCATTCCTCCTCCTCCACACACGGCGAGTTGAGTTGATGCCAAAGAGCTCGATTTTGGTCTCATCTGACCACAACACTTTCACCCAGTTCTCCTCTGGATCATTCAGATGTGCATTGGCAAACTGCAGACGGGCCTGTACATGTGCTGCCTTGAGCAGGGGGACCTTGCGGGCACTGCAAGATTTCAGTCCTTCACGGCGTAGTGTGTTACCAATTGTTTTCTTGGTGACTATGGTTCCAGCTGCCCTGAGATCATTGACAAGTTCCCCCTGTGTAGTTCTGGGCTGCTTTGTCACCGCTCTCATGATCATTGCAACTCCACGAGCTGAGATCTTGCATGGAGCTCCAGACCGAGGGAGATTGACAGTTGTTTTGTGTTTCTTCCATTTGTGAGTTATCGTGCCAACTGTAGTCACCTTCTCACCAAGCTGCTTGGTGATAGTCTTGTAGCCCAGTCCAGCCTTGTGCAGGTCTACAACCTTGTCCCTGACATCCTTTGACAGCTCTTTGGTCTTGGGCATGGTGGTGAGTTTGGAAACTGAGTGATTGCTTGCTTCTATGGACAGGTGTCTTTTATACAGGTACTGTAACAAGCTGGGATTAGGAGCACTCCCTTACAGAGGGTGTTCCTCATCTCAGCTCGTTACCTGCATATAGTGAAAAGACACCTGGGAGCCTGAAATCTTGCTGGTTGATAGGGGATCAAATACTTATTTCCCTCACTACAGTGCAAATCCATCGCTGACTTTTGGGCACTGGGCTTTTGAGGGTTTGTTTGTTGTTATTCTGTCTCCCACAGCTACAATAAACCTACCATTCCAATTATAGCCTGGTCATTTCTGTGTCAGAGGGCAAACGGACAAAATCAGCAGGGGATCAAATACTTATTTCCCTCACTGTACATCTATGATCTTAACAACAGAGTAACCATGATTTTTAAAGTGTGCCACCCAATATCATCTGGGGTGTTTTTTTAAAGTATTCTTTTAACCTACTGAGTATTTCTTTTACCTGTAACTAAAAGCTGAGAGAGCCTCAGACTGAAGCAGTCTGTAGCATTTGAATAAAGCCTTTCTTTTTCTTTTTGTTCTTTTCAATTTTAACACGCCTTTTTGAGTGGATTTTTAACTCAGGAAATGGTGGCTGGAAAGGGCTTTCTCTGGTGCAACATGCCTCATTATATTCAGCAATTCTACCAGTTTTTCTCACCATGTGAACATGGATGATTTTTCTATACTTTTCCAGAAGAGAAAGGGGGTTTCCCTGGGAGTCCACCCAAGCCCATGGGTGGGGGGCAAACTCTGTTGATAATTGACTGGTGGTGGCAGCCTACAGGAAAGCTTGGGGAGAAGCCTTTGTTAAGAAAGCATCGAGGGGATGATTCCGCATTTTTTCTCACCTAGTGTGGGCTGGCCCTGAGACAAAGTCTTGGCAATCCACTACATGAATATATTTACATTATTTGTAAATAAGAATTTACAAGTAAGAATAAAAATAAGAATAACTAATTTTAAAAAGCAGTATTCCTGCTTCTTCTCAGTTAAAATAATGCTATCCAGCATACAGAATTGAAAGTAAAATGTCTTTTGCAATTTATGATTTGCCAGAGAGGCAAGCCCTTTTCATATTTTCACATGCTTAGACTCAACATCTGGAAGGTGGAACTGGACTTCTGTATTTCTCCTACTCTTGTCACAGTCAGTTCTGCCAACTGGAACTGGGAACCTGAAACCTTTCTCAAGCACCCTTGAGACTGTAGCCTCTTGGTGAGTTTTCCCAGATAGGAGGCTTTACTATAACAGGAAGTGTCTAAAGTTAAGCCATTTTGAGCACTACACCAACTGTTACTTTCAGAATGCCTATAATGCTCAGGAACTGTGAATTGTCAGAAGCAACGCTGAATAATGCCATTGGCTGTATGAACGGCACCTTCTGTTGCCACTCTTCATTTGGAAAAGCTCCATGTGAAGCTTTGTGTTTATAGGCAGGAAAAAAATTCTGCAGCAAGTTAATTCCTGGAGAGGAAGTGATAATTCTTCTATGGTACACAGAAGCACCCCGTGAAAGAGGGCATTTTAAGAATGGAGGAACAAAACAGTTCTTGAACATGCAGCTTTTAAAAGAGCAATGCATACACTTGTTCTCCCTCCTCAGTCAGGCTTTGTGAGGCACTTTTGCACTAGATCCTTTAGGAATTATTCTGAGCAGTGTTTCAGTTACAGGGGGAAGTAGCTTGGGTGGGACGAGGAGGGGTGGGGTCTTAATGAAAACGACAGCAACATCCCCCTTGCCCCACCCAGCATTATGATTTATCTAAATCATATTGTTTTTAAAAAGAATAGCTATGGCACTGTCATAGAAGGTGTTGTGCTAGACCCCTTATTCAAGCATGTATTCTTGGCATATTCATCGTTTATGTACCCTTCCCCCATCTCTCTCTCTCTCTCTCTCTCTCTCTCTCACACACACACACACACACACACACACACACACACCCTATTAACGGCTACTACTCTTCTGAACTAGTAAAGGTAAAGTGTGCCTTCGAGTCGATGTCGACTCCTGGAGACCACAGAGCCCTGTGGTTGTCTTTGGTAGCAATTGAGTATCTGGATACCAATAGCAGAGGAGCAACAGCAAGAGAGAGGACATGCCTTCATGTTGTGTATGCATGCTTCCTAGAGGTATTTGGTGTAGCCCAGTTCTTAAATGTGCTCTCTCCCTCTCTCCCCCCCCTCTAAAACACACACACACACACACACACACACACTTGTGGCATATATTCCTTTCTTTTTTGGAAGATCAAGTTCTGTGAAGTCATATGAGAATATTCCAGAGGTGGTTTTGTGTTTGTTTGGGGTTTTTTGCTCTGATTTCTAGAAAGGAAGGAGCAGAGTGAGGTTTTGTTTTTTTTTTAAAAAAAGCAGCAATCCTACTATTGCTTCTTGCCTTCTGCCACCTTTTCTCCATTTTGTCCTCTTTTTTGTGGGAAAGAGACAAAAGTTCTATCTTGCAAAATAGAGAAAAACAAAACAAATAAGAAGCAAAATCCAAAACAACTCTGGATTTTTGTTTTTCAGCATTCCATGCTGCTGCTCTTGTGATAATGTAGCAAAAGTAGGGATGTGCACAAATCATTTTTTTAAAAAAATTTGATTTATACCTGAATCAAATCACCCCCAATTTGTTTTGGGTCCAAATCTGGCCAGCTAGCACAGGGGCAATTTGTTTTGTCCACAAATCTCCCAAAACAGGTAGATTCGGGTACAAATCATTTTGTACCCAAATCAATTTGCACAGACAGCAGGCGCAGGCAGTGATTGTCTCAGCAGCAGGAAGGGGGTGAAAAAAACCTCTTTTCCTCAGTCAGGAAAGCAGGAACAAAAAGCAGAGAATCTACTCCAGGCAGCAGGCAAGGCATGGCATATCATGGCAAGGCAAGGCAAGGCAAAGAGAGATCACCACAAAATGGATGTCTGAATCTACACATTTTCCAGGTCCGAAATCTTGGTGATTTGTGTTGGACTCGAACCTGGCCAGCTAGCACAGGGGCAATTTGTTTTGTCCACAAATAGTTTTGTACCTGAATCAATTTGCCTAACCCTAAACAATTTACCCTAACCCTAAACAATAGACCTGTTAAATCGAAATAACTATGTTAACATAAGTCAGTATAAATGGGGATATATTAGCCCATCAAATGTTATTTAATAGGAAGTCACTCACTTAGGAACATAGGAAACTGCCATATACAGAGTCAGACCATTGGTCTATCTAGCTCAGTATTGTCTTCACAGACTGGCAGCGGCTTCTCCAAGGTTGCAGGCAGGAATCTCTCTCAGCCCTATCTTGGAGAAGCCAGGGAGGGAACTTGAAACCTTCTGCTCTTCCCAGAGCGGCTTCATCCCCTAAGGGGAATATCTTGCAGTGCTCACACATCAAGTCTCCCATTCATATGCAACCAAGGTGGACCCTGCTCAGCTATGGGGACAAGTCATGCTTGCTACCACAAGACCACCTCTCCTCTCCAAGACCAGCTCTCCTCTCCTTAATTCCCACTGAGTCAGCAACCTGGCATGTCAGTGCCCGCATAATGGCGGGCACTTCCATGATCAAGAGGCTTGGCAGCCTGAGCCTCCTTACCATGGAAGCACCCGCCACTACCCTTAGGGGCTATTCTCACAACCAACAAAAATCGGGCTATCAGAGGCTAGCCCGGTTTTTGTTGGTCGTCAGGACCACTGGGCTCGCAGCTGAGCCCAGTGGTTCTGGAGAGGCTAACCTGCTCGAGAACCCCTGGCAAAAAGCAGGTTTGCTGAGCGAGCGCTTCTGCAAACCTGCTTTTTGCTATTGTGAGTGTCCGCAGTGCGCCTTCGCGCCGTGCTTACTCATGAGTAGACCCCGGCTGAGAGCCTTAAAAGCAGCTTCCCAGCTTGGGGGTCTTGGCACTCACATAGGACATGCTGGGGCATCCGGGGGCTGCACGGCCCCCGAGCTCCCCAGCCCCCGCTGGCTCTGTCTCAGAGCCGGCCATCGTGTGGGCAGCCGATCTAGCCACCCAGGGCTCCCTCCCTGCTGACTTCCCAAAACCGGGTCTCACGGATCGTGAGACCCAGTCCTTGAGTGTTCATCTGTTCAGATGAACACTGTAAGCATGAAAGATGTGCTGAGGGGAATCAGCCAGGCAGGACTTCTGCTGCAGTTTTAGAAGCTGTCGGTGAGTACAGGCTCTGTTAAATAATATCTGAATGGGGCTATTGTATTTTGTTTACATAATATATATGGGGATATGACAATGTAGATGGGTGGGGTGCAGGATTCCACTCCCTGACCCAATGATCTCCATGCTTAGAGGCAAGGCTCTGGGTAATTTATACATATGTAGGCATGTGCAGAAAAACTGTGAATGTACAAGTTGTGCATGCATACTGTAGGCTCTGTTCAGCCTGCAGAGACAAATCTGTAGACATAGGGAGAAGAGGTATGATTCGGTTTCTGCCTTGCCCATGCATTTTTATCCCCACGTACTCTGCATGTAGTCTCACATATTGCCTGAATTGGAAAAAATGGCAGGGTGGGGTAAAGAATGTTCTAGACAAAAAATGGCAGGGTGGGGTAAAGAATGTTCTAGACAATGTTCTGTACTTGAATATACCTCCTTATATATTGTTCTGGCTTTCTTAGCTACTTTTATAGAAGGTCAAACTTGGAAGACTAAACTGACAGCATACTGGGGAGCCAGCGTGGTGTAGTGGTTAGAGTGCTGGACTAGGACCGGGGAGACCCGAGTTCAAATCCCCATTCAGCCATGATACTTGCTGGGTGACTCTGGGCTAGTCACTTCTCTCTCAGCCTAACCTACTTCACAGGGTTGTTGTGAGGAGAAACTTATTTATTTATTTATTTATTTATTTATTTATTTATTTATTATTAAACTTCTATACCGCCCAAACTTTTGTCTCTAGGCAGTTAATATAAAAACAATTAAAACAAATATAAAAGTTAGAACAATGCAACTATTTAAAAACAGCCATAAAATTAAAAAGAGTCAGTTTTAAAAAGCTGGGAAAGCTTGGGTGAAAAGATGGGTTTTCAGGTGTTTTTTAAAAATTGCCAGAGATGGGGAGGATCATATCTCAGCAGGGAGCGCATGCCACAATCTCGAGGCAGCAACCAAGAAGGCCTTTCTCTGTGTAGCCACCAAATGAGTTGGTGGTAGCTGGAGATGGACCTCCTCTGATGACCTCAATGAGTGGTGTGGCTCATAGTGAAGAAGACGCTCTCTTAAATACCCAAGGCTGGACACCTCCAGTTCAGACATCAAATTAACTGTGGAGTCTCCATCTAGATCGGCCCGAATCTGAGATATTTTATTTGCTAAAAACTCTTTAAACACATCACAGCGGGTAACTGATGACTCCAAATTCTGGTTCGGGGGGGGGATACTAGTCCCCTCACAACCGTGAACAACTCCGCTGGGCATGAACTCACAGAGGCAATATGGGCAGAAAAGAAACACTTCTTTGCAGTACGTATTGCCTGAGCATAGATCTTTAAATGTGCTCTATGTTGTAGTCTGTCGGATTCGAGTTGAGTCTTTTCTCCACTTGCGCTCCAGTCACCTACCTTGCCGCTTCAGCCCCCGTAGATCTTCCGTATACCAAGGGGCCAATTTTGAAGCGGGTCGGAGGGGACGCTTGGCGGCAATCGTGAGCAAGTTGTTCCAATTCTCAACCAGGGCATCAACAGGATCACCAGCAAAACCAACATTGAATCCCTCCAAGGCTTCTTGGAATCTTACTGGATCCAATAAGCTCTTCAGGTGGACCATTATAATACTGTAGGTCCCTTGCCCCTGCAGAGGTGGAAAGTGGTTGTAAGTCCAACCTTAACCAGATGGTGGTCCGTCCATGACAATGGGGAGATCAAAGGAGTCCCCACCCACGGAACATCACCCATATCAGAGTAGAAGACCAAATCAAGCGTGTGATCTGCAGTATGCATCGGTCCAGAGACTGCTTGGGATAGGCCCATAGTTGTCATGGCCGCTATGAACTCCTGAGCTGCCCTGGACAAATTGGCCCCAAAACGAACATTGAAGTCTCCCAGCACCAAAAGTCTGGGAGACTCCAATGCAAGTTCCGCGACCAAGTCTGTGAGCTCAGTAAGGGATTCCGTAAAGCAGCAGGGTGATCGGTACACCACAAGAGGTCCCAATCTATCCCTGGTCCCCAAACTTAAGTATACACATTCAATATGGTCCAATACCCTAACAGGGACCCATATTTAAGAAACTTAAGTATGTAGTACACCGCTCTGGGCTCCTTGGAGGAATAGTGGGATATAAATGTAAATAAATGAATAAATAAATAAATACGGGGAGGGGCTTGTGGTGGATTTCATGAAGAGCATACTTATTCTTCCCATAATTCAAGCACTGCAGCCAAGTGTCTGCAGCAGCAAAAAGAGGCACCGTAGAGATTTGCTTCATCTCTCCGCACTCTTGTACTCTAAAGTAATTATTGTGGAAGCCTGGATTTCTACACTTGAGTAGACTCAAGACATTAAAGTGAATTAGATTCCCCAAGGCTGAGAAAAGCCAACTCTTTCTATCAACATTTGTGTACGATAGGGTACTTAAGTTGTTTTTGGTTGGTTAACCAATCTACAGTAGATATGACCTTGGGTACATGCCTTGATTTAACCTGACAGGCGCTTTCACATGCAGCTGCCCATCAGTTGGCTCTTAGAGACTGCTTGATTTGAATGGAGCAGACTATTTGGGGCCATCAAACCCAGGACTGTATACCCAGCTTGGCAGAGACTCCCCAGGGCCTCAGACGGGTAGAGGTCATTTTTATCACTTGGTCCTAATTAGAAATGTCTGGGACTGAATGGGACCTTCTGCATGAAGGTTGTGGCCCTGAGCTACATGGACAAGTGGGGCCATGTGATCAAGTGGAAAGAGCCCTGGGTGGACAGTTCTATGCTTGCAGACCAGTTGTGGGGTCTACATTTGCATGATTAAAATTCCAATGATTAAGTCAAAAGAACAGAGTATGTATTATCACCAATTATTATGTTATCAATTATTCCGAATCCCAGGGGTGCAGACAGAGAAAAAGCTTAAGGAGCAATTCCTCACTTAATTTTTTTGGTGGGTAGGAAAAGGCATTTTTTATTTTTGAGAGGGACAAAATCTGTTTTGGGTGGAGTTTAGTAAAATGAGGGGGCTCCTCAAATGCTTGGGGGATCTACATCCTGGATGGCTCCTGTGCTAATTTTGTATATACAGTACTTGAGTTTTGCATAGGCTTTACTTCTTGCATCCCATAGTCTGTTGGCCCTTCTGACTATATTTTCCCTCACTCTCTGTCCCTATTAGTTTATGCAGTCATTAAATCTGCTAGTCTCTCCTGCGAGCAAGGAGAGGCTCTGTGTATGTGTATGTATGTCACTCTCTCTCTCCCTCTCCCTCTCCCCTCCCTCTCTCTCTCCTCAGCACAGAAGGAGGTGGGGGGAGGGGAACAGAGGTGGTGGATGCAGCCAGGATCGCCTCCAGTCCTCCAAGGCAGGATGCGCCAAGTGCCTCCAGTCCTTCAAGGCAGGATGTGCCAAGGCTGATGCGCCATGTGCCAAGTCCGGAGCAGAAGGCTGGTGACCCCAATTGGTAGACCAGCTCTCCCTGGAAAAACATCCCCACTTTCCCAGGAAGAGCTGGTCTACTGATCAGCCGAGAAAAGGGGGGAAGACCAAACTACAGGTGCAGATGGAGGTGGGAAAGAACTGAGGCAGGGGGAAATAATGAAATGGGGCTGAAGAGGGGAAGAGTCACGGGAAGAGTCAGGAGAGAGCAAGCGAGAGAGTTGGGGAGGAGAGAGAGCGAGAAAGTTTGGGGAGAGAGCAAACGAGAGAATTGTGGGGGGGAAACGAGCGAGAGAGTTTTGGGGAGAGAACGAGTGAGAGAGTTTTGGGGTGAGAGAACGAGTGAGAGAGTTGTGGGGCGGAGAACGAGCGAGAGAATTGCAGGGGGAGAGCGAGCGAGAGAGTCGCGGGGAAGAGCGAGCGAGAGAGTCACGGGGGGAGAGCGAGCGAGAGAGTTGCAGGGGGAGAGCGAGTGAGATTTGCAGGGGGAGAGCGAGTGAGAGAGATGTGGGGCAAGAGAGCGAGCGAGAGAGTTGTGGGGGGAGAAAATGAGCAAGAGAGTTGTGGGGGAGAGCGAGGAAGAGAAAAGTGGGGTGGGGAGAGCGAGCGAGATAAATGTGTGTGGGGGAGAGAGCAAGAGAGTTGTGGGAGGGAGAGCGAGTGAGAGTTGTGGTGGGGAGAAAGCAAGAGAGTTGTGGGGGGGGGATGAGTGACAAACTAGGATGGGCCGCGAGCGAAGCCCTGCCGCCCTCTGGAGGGCCAGAATGGAGGAGGATACGGGGCAGAAAGTGGGGGAGGGCAGGAGAGACTGGGGCAGAAGATTGTGGGAGGGCAGGAGAGACAGGGGCAGAAGGTGGTGGAGGGAGGACAGGAGAGACGTGGGCAGAAGGATAGGGGAGGACAGGAAAGAATGGGGGAGTAGGTTGGGGGAGGGCAGGAAAAACGTGGGCAGAAGGTGGGGAGTGGGAGGGAACAGACGGCTGGCAAAGTCCCACCGCCCTTTGGAGACTGGGGTAGAAGGTGGAGGAGGGAAGGCAGGAGAGACTGGGCCTGAAGGTGAGGGTGGGGAGGGCAGGAGAGACTGGGCCTGAATATAGGGGGAGTGTATTGTCGCACAGATGCTCCGTGCTGGGTCAGCTAGTTTTGTATATACTGTACAGTACTTGAGTTTTGCATAGGCTTTACTTCTTTCATCCCATGGTCTGTTGGCCCTTCTGACTAGATTTCCCCTCACTCTCTTTCCTTATCAGTTCATGCAGTCATTTAAATCTGCTAGTCTTTAAGGTGCCACGCGGCTCTTTGTCGGCTTTGCTGTGAGCAACAGCCTGACACGGCTTTTACCCCTCTGGAATTCGCTTTGCCCGCCTTCCAGAGCCAGGCGCCCAGGCTCCTGTTGAAGCTCTCCTTCTCCTTCCCTCCCCTCCGTTTTGTTATCATCACATGGCAGGGGGGCGGGCTCCGCTGGTCCAGGCTGCGGGTGGGAGGCGGGCAGAAGGCGCTGGAAAGTTTGGCGGAACGTCTGGAGTTGGCTGTGCAGCCGGGAGCCTTGCCCGTGGATTTAGGGATGGAGGGGGGTCGCCAAGCACCGTGAGCGTGGGGGAGGCTGAACGCCGCCTTCCACCCTCCCACTCCGCCCGCAGGACTTGTGTGCTGAGCGCTTGGGGAGCTCCGGCCATGGGCTCCTCCGCGCACCAGTTGCTGCCGCCGCCGCCGCCGCCGTTACTACTACTTTACTGCAGCCTCTTTTTCTTGGGGCTGCTGCCTGAGAGTTGGGCCGGAGGGTGCCCGACTCCGTGCCGCTGCATGGGGGAACTCTTGGACTGCAGCCGCCTCAAGCTGAGCCGAGTGCCAGAACCGCTCCCGGACTGGATAGCGCAGTTGTGAGTATCGGCGGCGCCTGGCGTGGGGGGAGAGGCGAGGAGGACCACGTTCCTGCCCGGTGGTGGCCAGCTCGGGACCCGCTGCAGGTCCCCAGCGGTAGGGGGTGCTCCGTGTCTCTCTGCCTGGCCAGTGCCTTGGAAAGCTGGGACGCACGGCGCTTGCGCCTTGGTTGCCTCTTCCTTGCTGGAGAGTCCGAAGACGAGGCGGCCCAGGTTGGAGGGGGGAACCTCATCCTCTTTCCCTCGCTGCCCTGCAGGCACAATCCCAGCCAGGAGGACTCGAAGGAAGGGGGGGGGGGGAACCCAGGTGAGAGAACGGAGGAAGCAGAGGCTCCTTGCAGCGCTGTGGCTGCTCGCCCGTCCAGCAACAGGGCTGCAAGGAGCAGCAAGTGAGCAACGGAGGTGCCAGCAAGAGTCTGTCAGGCGCTGCCTCCAGTCACTCCCTGCGCCTGCTCTCTGCTTCCCTCCACAACTTTGCCACCATAGCATCCAGGAGGAGACACACTTTGCAGAGCATGTGGGGAGAGACAGCCCCTCTGCTCAGCCACCGCAGTTTCCGCTGGCTCTCTTCAGTGCAGTGCTGGGATTGGGCCCAGCAGGCAGGCCCCAGCCTCAGTGCTGCTGCACCACCACCCAGACGGCTGCTCAGCTTGCACAGTGCTTGAGCACTCTCTGGGTGGCCCTAGGGCTGGGCCCAATCCCCCAGCCACTGTGCTACCCAGATCAGCAGAGTGCGGCAGCTGCTGCTCTTTGTAGCCTCCACCTCGATTGCTCCTGTGCTCCTTTCTTCTGGTAGTTTGGATTTCACACATTGTGCCCCATCTTCACCACTGCATTACCAAGAGACAGAGAAATTATGGGTGAGAGTGGAGGCGGCATCTCCTTCCTCCCACCACCTCCATAGGGTCTCATGGCAGACCGCTACACCACCCACATGGAAAGCACAGAAGAGCGAGCAACTGGAGGCTCCATGTATGTGTGCGTGTTCTCTCTCTCTCTCTCTCTCTCTCTCTCTCTCTCTCTCTCTCTTTCTTCAGTCAGCACCAGTCTGCTGTACCATCCCAAGAGGCAAGGAAGGAGGTGTGTGTGTGTGGGAGGGGGGACAGAGGTGGTGGATGCAGCCAAGATCTGCCTCCCATTGCCTCTCGTCCTACAAGGCAGGCGACGCGCCAAGTCTGGAGCAGAGGGCTGGTGACCCCAATTGGTAGACCAGCTCTCCCTGGAAAAACAGCCCCATTTTCCCAGGAAGAGCTGGTCTGCTGATTGGGGTTTGTGGGTAAACTAGCCCTCTGCTTAGCCCTCTGCTTAGCGGGTTGGCCTGCCTTGGAGGACTGGTCTACCTTCCCCAAGCAATGGGTAGACCAGTCCTCTGCCACAGACTTAGTGTGTCAGCCTGCTTTGGAGGACTGGTCTGTTTGTTGACCCCAATTAGTAGACCAGCTCTCCCCAGGAAAACAGGCCTCAAAATGGTGCTCTAAACACTCAAAACATTTTGAGTTGAAGCGGGGCTGTTTCATTTCAAGCTCGAAACAGGCCATTTATTGAAAGGGTGTTTTGTTTTGAGCTTGAAACACTCGAAATGGCCTGTTTTGAGCTAGAATTGATTCATTTGCACATCTCTAGTGGCAAGGAGCTGTCATCTTCACTCACAGACCTACTCCCTCTGGTCGGGTTCTGCAATTAGCATTGCCACCCAGAGGAAGAGAGGGTAGGAGAATGAGCAGAAAGTTGCAGCTGGCACTTCTGTGTCTGTTGCTTTGCATGGCGAGTAGTGCCTGATGCCTTCTGTGACTCTGGACAGCAGGGGTATGAGACTAAAACAGAGGCGGTCTTGGCACAACTAGGCAAAGGGAAGGGGGTCATCCAAACCATCCTCTGAACCTCCTGCTGGCAGTAGTGACTGCTGCTACTCAGCTGCAGCTGGTCAGGAGTCATTGCATGTAGGACCTACCAAAGTGTTGAGGGCTTACCAATTGACTGGATCTGATCGTGGTGGAAAGTAGGGTTGTGCACGAACCTTTTTGGAGGCCCTTTTACCGGCCTCGGATCAGGTTTGAACACTGGGGGGGGGTCAGAGTTCAAAGCCGGGGGGTGCCACTTTAAGGGGGGAGAGTACACTTGCCACTCCTGCCGTTTTCCACCCGCTGGCACTTGTTGCCATTAAATGTTTTCGGGGAGCTTACCTCCGCCATAGCTTCCCCCTCCTCAGCTGGAAGTAACGGGTGTGCGTGCACCCATAGTGTGTGCATGGCAGATGGGCGCACGAGCACACCCATTACTTCCGGCCGATAAGGGGGCAGGAGGGGCAGGGAGGTACGCTGCTGCCCTGATGGCTTTTAATGGCAACAAGTGCCGGCGGGAAAGCAGTGGGAGGGGTAAGTGCATCCTCTCCCACCCTTAAAGCGGCACCCCCGCCGCCTTTGAACCTCCCCACTGCGGTTCCCTAAATATCACTAGTGGAAAGGACCTGAAACTTGAGCAATGAAATTGTTATTCTGAAGCAGAAAACGTGTAAATATGATATATCTGTTTGTTAGATCAAGATGCCTCTTTTCTTTTTTTAACTCTAGAATGGGTTCAACCACTCTAGAATGTGTGCAGGTTCAAAGGCCTGCTATGCACACTGTATTTGCCTTTTTTTTTTTTTTAGAATAGAAAAGTGACTCAGTCCACTTTTACCCTTCCACTTTTGTAGCCTTTTAAAAAGCACCTTTTAAGAGCAACTTAAAATGTTACATAATCCCCACTTGGAAGCACTTGCATGTAGGACTTCACATGTTCATTCATATGTGTTGATGTGTAATAAGTCTACATGTAAATCACTGTTTATATATGCACTGAGAAGCTGTGGCCAATTATAGTTTCCAGGCACATGTACATTGAGCAATTTTCACATGTAGGATCATCACAGCACCTGATCTACAGGTGTGCAACATGTGCCTGCCATGTAGAAACTCTGTAATGTGTGAAGTGGCCAAATTTTCCAGGTGGTTATGAATGGGCTTGGGTGTTGCGTCTTGACAGGAATGCACAGTAATTAGTTGGCAAGAATTGTCATTTTAAAAGTGATGCAAAAATAGGCTCTGTAAATGGTACATTTTTCCAGAGGTGGTTAACAGCAGTAAAAATATTAATACTGAAGTGCCATTGCCCAAATAAGAAAAAGAGTAAATAAATATGGTCCCTGGCCCTCTACCAATTAGATGAGTATGGAGTATGTTGTTTTAAAGCATGGATTGCTGGCGATTGTATTTTGCAATCAAATGCCACTTGCTTTTCTTTTAAAAGTTGGCTTTAAAAAACTTTCATTTTGAAAAAAGTTGCTGACTGATAGTTGCTTATGCAGATGTTGGGCCCAGCATGGTTCCTGAGCAACACTTCTGCCTGCTGTGTGCAGTTTTAGAAAATCTGAGGCCTCTTGTATTTTTGTGGACATGGTTATTTATTGACACAATAAAGTAGTTGCTGTAATGTGACGGGCATCCATTCCTTGTGATGTGGTTTTCAGTCTCTTATACTAATTTACTAATTCCACCAGGCATTAAAATAATTTATCTGCACATACATGAGAGATGGTTGTTAATCTGACAATTTAACTTGTACTGTCTGCAGTGACTACTTAAGGAAAAGTCATAGGGATCTGAAGTTTGCTGAAGTCTGCTCGTACTTGATATACTCTAGAATTTTATGTTTGTTCTTAATTTCTTGCCATTCAAATTACTTCTAGATTAGTATATGAATTTTCTGTTGCACTTCAGAAACAAGTAGAGATAAGTTTAAAGTAAACAGGAAAGCTTTCAATTAGTTGTGGCTAATTCTGCTCAATTGCCTCCTCAGGAGGTCATGCTTCCTTACTGAGAAAAAGTGGCGGATGTATTCATAACATATGAGTGACTCTTGTGAATGATACAGAAAATTGAATAATTCTGTAAATAGTTGAGGAAGATAGAAATCAGCTAAGTTTTTATTTGAGGAGAAACAATTGGCACATTTCAAGTATATGTTGGGTTTGCTTTATATTGTGTAAATAAAATAAGCTGCTTAATTTTTTAAAAAATATATAGTTACAATCAAATTTAAATAAAATTTTATTAAATGTGCTAGGTTAATTTGATGTCCCCAGCCATCAAATTAAGGGGGTTAAAGTAGTTAACTGTAGAACAAAATTGTACAATTATTTATTTGTACAGCAAAGCAATGGAAACGTGAAATCTTTAAGCTAGTAGTAAGTTGTAGAAATGTTAACTAACCCTTCCCATGTCTGTGACTGGTGTTCCCTTGTGGTTTTGCTTTTGAGTTTGTGTTTTAAGATTGTGCGTTTCTTGGGACAGGGAACCATTTTCTCTTTTTCAATGTAAGCTGCTTTGAGAACTTTTTGTTGTTGAAAATCAGTTGATAAATATCCCAAATAAAAGTGATATCAGTTTTTAAGAGTTATCCTTTAGATTAGATGGATGTTGGGTCAGCAAAAATAGTAAAAAGAGATTTCAGTTATAATTAATTTTGTGTCTACTAAAGATTGTTACTAGCACAGTGGAAGCTTTCTAATTGGATTTCCCCTCAAGATATAAATTGTCCATATGTACATTCACATTCCTTTAAAAGATGTGTGAAAAATGGGCTCCACTTGTATAAATAAGCACTTGGCCTTTTGTAAGGAATCCTGCTGTGATCACTCATTGGGCAGCTGTGTCACTTGCTCTTAAACTCACAGGGTTACATCTTTGTAGGTGTCACCAGACCATGTGGTCTGGTCGCTTTTGTGCAAATGTTTCTTTTGTTTGTGTCAAATTCCTTTAGAAGTTCCTGTTCCTTACTTGCTTTTCATCCCCTTAAAAAAGCATGGAGGGAAATGTGGTGTTTTTCTGTTACCTCCTGTTGTTCTTATACTAGGAACTTTACACGCTAAGAGGCAATAACTAAACAAAACAGTTTGTAGTTAAAAGCACTTTGCAGTTAACTGTTGCCCCACATAGTTTGTCTGTGAATAATGACAGGCCATGAACATACATTTTCCAGCAAGTATTGGAAGCCCATGTGATACATAGCAAAAGCTGTTCTCTGATTTTAAAATTTTGTGCCTTCCCCCCAACCCACCCCAATCCAAAATATATTTCCTGGGGATTAGGTACTGCTGATTTCAGTGGGAATTACTTTCTAGTTCCTGAAATTCTTGCCATGTTTTACACCCTTAGGAATAAGCCCCACTGAAATAAATGGGCGGGGGAAAGTACAACCGACTTCACATATACACTTGATGGGGTCTGATCTGTCATTGACTGTCCAGGAGAGAGATCTTGCGGTCGTTGTGGACAGCTCATTGAAATTGTGGGTTTGGTGCATGGCAGCTGTGAAAAAGTGTGCCTTCCTTATGAGGCAAGTCTGCAGCATCTGGGGTTTTTTAGTTTGGAAAAGAGGCAACTCTGCATAGACGTGGTAGAGCTGTATAAAATTGTGCATGGAGTAGAGAGAGTGGACAGCGAGAAATTTTCCTTCCTCTCTCTCAACACTAGAACCAAGGGTCATTTATTTATTAATTATTTATTTATCACATTTTTATACCGCCTGATATGTACATCTCTAGGTCATCTCATGAAACTGGGGTAATTCCTTCCAACAAAAGGAAGTACGTTTTCATACCGCATAATCAATCTATGGAATTCTCTGCCATGGGATGTGGTGATAGCCAGTAGCCTGGATGACTTTAAAAGGGGCTTAGACAAATTCATGGAGGAAAGGCCTATCAATGGCTACTAGTCTGTTGGCAAGATGTCAACAGTCTCAGAGGCAAGATGCCTCTAAATACCAGTTGCAAGGGAGCCCTCACCTCTTGCCTGTGGGCTTCTCAGAGGCTTCTGGTGGGCCACTGTGTGAAACAGGATGCTGTACATGATAGGCCTTGGGCCTGATCCAGCAGGGCTGTTCTTATGTTCTTAAGCAATGCATCTTGATTCCCAGTAAATGAATGTAGAGTGTTACATAAGAACATCTCTGTAGGTACACTGATTAATTTTCAACTTGAGCAAGGGTTTGTCCTGCCAAACTTGGTCTTCCCACATAGACAAGAAACCCAGCATTTCCATTGGTAGTCATATGGCTGGGATACATTGATGGAAGAGCCCTTTCTTCTTTTCATAAGGTTCTTGATCCAATAACTGGAATTCTTGGTGCTGGATTGGAGCAAATGCTAAATACTAACATTATTTTTGACTGGCTTTTGGAAAACTTGAAATCATATTTATCTTTATGTGTTGTCAAAGTTGTGGTTATTCTTGTAATTGCATTTGACACAGAAGAAACCTCTGGGTGATGGAAAATTGCCAGCTTTAACACTGTTTTGCTAGAGGCTTTCAGTAAAGAGGCATTCACATACTTTAGCCAAAAAATAAACAAAAAAAAGTGTTCAGAGAACTGGTGAATATTTATAATGATTTGTCAACAGTGATCTTTACAGTCTGATATTACTTCTAGGATAGGAGCTTGGATAAGTTTTAAATAAATTTTGTTCAGTTTAAATTTTAGAAGCCAGAACGGGAGAGGAAAAGAAAATCTGAACAGTTGCCAGATATCTTTACTGCTTTTCAGTTCTGTTTGTAATTCTAGATTATTTTACCAGGTTTTGTCTAGAAATGTTGAAGCTGTCACTGAGACAGAGGGGAAAACCTAAAGGATGGTTTCTGCTAATGTTTGTATTACATCTTAGTATTTACATTTTAGAAACCCTCTAGTCTTCACCAGAATTGCTGGGCGGGGGTGGGGGCAGTTCTGATAGTTTTTACAGCTGTTCTTCAGTATTTTCCAGACTAAAATTTGAACATAGCACGCTGATTTATGAGTCACTTTGGATCTATGTTTTAAAACAACTACAGCCTGCTTCTTTGTTTTTTAGCTTTTTCTTTCTGCTGAATTAGCGGGACTAAAGGCCCCAGTGGGAATTGATTAGAAGCTGTTTTGGGATTTTCATTGTAAAATTTCATGTTAGATTTAAGTTGCAGAATTTTTCAAGGGAGTACACAGTTGCACCTAAATGTATACATTGACATAGGCTCTGGAAAATAAAATATAATAACTGACATAATGAAATCAGGGAGTTCTGGTACCTCTCACTAGTCAGCTTGATCTTTGAGGACATTCCTAGTGAGACTATAATATCAGGTTCCAGCTAGGGATGGAAGGGATGGCCTAGATCAGCAACTCCATGTTCAGGTTAATGTTGCTTGCTCTGCTTTAAAGATGCTGCTTCTGAAGATAAATTGATGCATTTGATAGGGCCCAGGGAGGTCTGGCCTGAACTACTGCAAGCAAGCCCATAAGGGAAAAATTGAAGTGAAAGTGTGGTAGATTGCAAATCTTACAATGCTGTTTCAAATGACTTGCAAAATCTTTCAAAGTCTGGACACCTTATCAATAGAAAAACATCTAGTGGGGAAAGGCAAGTTAACTTTCTTAACATCTCCACCACATAGCTTCCTATTGATAAGATATCCAGATCTTGTAAGATTCGATCATATTTGCATTGTACAATCTGCAATCTACCACTATTTAGCTTCAGTTTTTCTCTTAAGGTAATGAGCTTGCTTGTAATAGTCCAGGCCGGACCTCCCGGGGCCCTGGTCAAATGCATCATTTCTTCTCCCCGCAACTTAGACCTTTCCAAAGGTCATCCTCTCAAGTTGCTCTGGTTCTAGGCTTCCGTCCCTCTCTCCACAAGCATAAAGGAGTAATAGCTCTGCACCTATCCATTTTATCTCCACTTTAGAGGCCAGCACAGGTACCATATTTGTGCTGAGGTGGGGATGGAGAATAAAGGTGGGGGGGGGTTGTGTTCAGGCTGGAGGGGTGCAGGCAGAAGTATGAGCGGGGAGAGGATGAAGGAATGGAGGTTTCAGGTGTGATAGGGCATGAAGCTGGGTGAGTAGTTATGTAATTGCTATTTCAGTGGAATGGAGGAACGGATACAGATGGAAGATGAGATAGTGACTTCTGGGAGTTCATCATATATTGTATTTACCTGAATCCAGGATGAAGTTTTTCCCCAAGTTCTTTGAGTTTAGAAAGTGGAGGGTCGTCTTAAAGGCACATGCCAAGAATCCCTGCTGGTACAGCCATCTGTGATCAAGAGAACAGGAGCCACAGGAGTTGCTCTGAGAGGCAGGAACTGCAGCCCCTCAAAACCAGTGCTGCTCCTTGCCACACTCCTGAGTCCTGGAGAGTGTGCACACATGCCTGAAAGCCTCTTCCTCCTGCCTGGTCACACGTTCTTGTTCTTCTCAGGTGTTGCTAACTGCCTCGAGGGAAAAGGACTATGCCTCTTTGGTGTGCTGCAGTAGAGGAGGAATTTGGGAGAGGCTCATAGGCACCCTTACTTAGTAGTAAGTGTTGCACTCAGTGGGACATACTCCTGTATAAACAAAGATGATGATGTTGCTGTGTGGAGGGACTTGGATTTGAAGGGTCAGATCAAACTAAAAAGCGATCAAGTCAAATCCACTTATTTCCACAGAGATAAAGTTAAACATATCTTTAAAGTTACAGTCACAGGCACACTTTATTGAAAAGAAGTTCCAAATGGGATTTATTTCTAACTAAGCTGCTAACTCATATTGCGTGGGAGATGGCAATGGTAAACTTCTCCTGCATTCTACCAAAGAAAACCACATGGTTCTGTGGATGCCAGGAGTTGACACCGACTTGACGGCACTACTTTACTTTACTTTATGCAGCTACAGAGCTTGGAGAAAACATGCTTACACCAAACTCTGCAGGCTGTGCTTACTTAAAAGCAAACCCCACTTGAGGCTCTCACAGTGCTCCACGCTTTCACCAAGCTCTGCAGATGTTTACTCAAAAGTAAGCCTCAGTTGCTAGCAACAACAAGCAACCTTTCCTCTCCTTTTCAGCATTAGTGAACATACACTCCCAGTTTACACAGGAAAAGTTAGATGCAGCATAAGAAAGTTTGGGCGGTATATAATTTTGATGAATGAATGAGTGAGTGAAAGAAGTGCTGATGCTTCTGAAGGCACTGGCAATCATGAGGAGGGGCTATTTCTTTATGTGCAGACATATCTTTATTGTATATTGATTACAGTTACTATACATAATAGAAAAACCTTTTGTCTTCAGTATAGGTTTTCGTTTTTGAGGGAGGGCTGTCTTAAATTCAGTGTCTTCTTCCTTTTGGATCCATATAGGTATAACCTTCTATTTTTAGGGAAGTTGTCTTAAATTCAGAGTTGTCTGAGATTTGGGTAAATATGGTAGCAGGGCAGATAATAAAAGTCAGTGACTGACATCTATACCAGTTTCCTCTGATATGACTGGATTTTCCATCATGCAGGGTGGGGGGATGCAATTAAGGTTGCCAACTGTCCCTCATTACGCAGGATGTCCCTCATTTCAGGGATGAAATGTTTTTCTCTATAGGGACAGCATTTGCCCCTCATTTATTCAATAGCATATAATTCAATTACATATACATCAATGATACTCAGGCTCTTGATTACAACTGCATACACCTCCCAGCCTCCCCAGCCAGCCCCCACAAACTTGTGACCCTCATTCTGGAACTTGTGTCCCTCATTCTGGCAATGAAATGCTGGCAACCCTAGGCGCAATTCAGTTATTTCCCCTTCTCTCTGCAGCTTCCTATGCCAACATGGGAGTCTCCCCACCCACCTCTGATGGCCATAGTTTTTGGAGGTACAGCCAGCTGCAGAGGGAAAGGGAGGTCACTGAAAATCCTCCCCCGCTGCTTGTTGCCCATGC
The DNA here is from genome assembly GCF_027244095.1 of Hemicordylus capensis. Classification (NCBI taxonomy): domain Eukaryota; kingdom Metazoa; phylum Chordata; class Lepidosauria; order Squamata; family Cordylidae; genus Hemicordylus; species Hemicordylus capensis. The sequence continues at coordinate 182,922,671 of NC_069661.1, read as the reverse complement.
AGTGGAAAGCTCTGATGGGTCAGCATACAGCAGAAGTCTGGATGTCAACTACTTCTTCTTCTTATGATGATGATGAACCAAACTGTTTTGGGGTACCAAACTGTATAATTAATGCTACTCTCCATATGAAAGCAGGTGTGCCAACTATGACGACCCTAGCATAAACAGCTGCTTTAGATTATTGTAATGTATTATATTTGCAGCCTTAGCTCAGACAGACTCTTATGTGTGCTCTCCCCTAAAGACATGGCAATCTAAGTTGGTCTTTCTCAGGAATTAGTGACTACCTTAGAGTATTTTAAAGGTAAGTAGGTGCTTACTGCAAAGAGAGACAAGACACTATGGCATCTGTCAGGAAGTGTTGCTATTTTCTGTATATGTGCCTTTTAATCTATTAATATATTGCATGTAGTGTGTGGATAGGCACAGAGCCTTTGCAAGCTTCGGTTATACATGGGATTGGGGGTGTTTGGAGGGGCAACAAGGCACACCCAAAAATATTAGTTTTGGAGGGGAAACTTGAACCCAGAAACAAAAAAAGCACCCTGAAGAAGAATATATTCCTTTCACCCACTGAATGCTTGCTCAAAGGTTCCAAAAGAGATTCTTGTCTTCCTGCCAATCAACAGGGCACAACCAATAACACTGGAAGTTTGAGGGGAAGAGGCTGAGAAAAAGAACTGGGAGAAGATGGTGAGGGAGAGAGCAAGGAAAACCATTGATAGTGGGGGACAGTTGGGGTTAACAGTTATGCAAGACACAGGCTGTATAAAGAAAAAGGGGAAGAAAATTGCAGACAGAAAAATGTACATGGGGGAATCATATTTTTGAAAACACAACCACATCCAGAACTTCTGTCTAAAGGTCTCTGGACTTTCCATTTGTAAGAACATTCCCAAGCAAGCAATCACCTATGTGTATTCTGAGGCAGTATAATCCGATGAAAGGAGTGTGGCATGTCCAAAGCTGCACATTTGAGTTGGCACAAAACCAAGGCTTTTTAACAGTGAAATGCATGGACAAAACTCCTGATTCCAGTCAGTCTTGTGTGTCTGATGACTTGAGAAGCACAACTAGCAAGCCTGAACCACTGCAGAGATTTCTCTTTCCATGTACTGTGGTTTAAGAGAAGGGGGAAGAGGGAGGAGGCGATTGAGAGTGGAAAATGTGTTCCCACCACTTCAGTGATGCCAGCTCTTGCTTCTAAATTATAAGAGGAGATTTGTTCATATTATTTTCTACTAGCATAAGAAATTTTAAAGGTTTGTTTTGTCCTTTTAAAAAAGGAAAAATATGTACATTTTTTTTAAAAAAAAAATTAAAGCTGGTTTTATGTAGATGTATTTTAGCTTTCAACCCCTTCTAGCACCACTTATTCAAGAAATTCTGTCTCTTCAAAAGGGCAATCTTTTCCTCCTTAGGCTTCCAGAAAGTGTAAAATTAGATGTAAATGGTAGTCCTATTAAATACTAGTAATTGTTTGATTTGGTCTACTGAGCAGTAAAGGCACGTTATACTCTGGAAGGGAGTCGTCGCTTTTTGAGTTCAATTTAAGAAAATCACTGTAGGCATTTGAACGATATTTGCATGTCCTCCCCCCCTCCCACCCCCAAGGCAGCACGATGCATGGAAAATCTGTGGATATCAGTAGTGTCAGAAAACACGAAGTTAGTCTGAAACATAATGCAAGTTGTTATGCTTACGGTTGCCTTGATGGATTCCAGATGGATGGTGAGCTTGAGCTCTGAGTGAAAGTGTCTGGCTCCAGTTTGGTGATCATGCACAGCAGTGGTTGTAATTGCAGAATTTTTATAGTTTAAAGACTCTGCCAGATTTTTTTCTTCTTCCTCACATGTTATAACTCCAGCAGAACAAATCCACTCACGTCTGTTACTGTCTGGTAGGTCCTAAAGCAAGCATGTTTTAAATCAATCTTTGTAGAGGTTTTTTGTTTTAAATTTATTTTAGGTGAAATGAAGAAAAGTGAAAAGAATTCACTTTGCAGTAGAATTTTGAAAGCTCTTTGTTGAAATAATTGCTGATCCAAAAATGTTCTCTAGTGCATGGTGAACACATGATGAATTGTCTGTCCAGACGATGACTTCATAGCTTTATGTCTATACATTTGCATAGATCAACTAATTCCTGTGGGCCAAAGCCAAATCCTGAGTTGGGCTGGGAAAGTCCTTGCTTGATTTTAAAGTGAACTTAATTTAGCTTACATTCTCAGACTTGTTGAATTGCTTGTAGTACATCTCATCAGGTTTAGAGTTAAGACTGCAGTGAAAAGACCTGCATCACAATCCATGGGGAATGCACATAGGCAAGCAGGGTTATGCACATACAGCTGATGCACATCTGCTACAGATGGGGCTTTTTCATTTAACTTTGAATTTGAAATGTTGATGCCTTGAGGCTAGAGTGTTTATTCAGGCCAGTTCTGTTACTCACATATGGTTCACGTTAAAAATTTTATGTGTGAGAATTAATGGGGCAGAGACACGTGAATGCAAGAGAAGAGAAGCTTCCATGCCACCCAGTCCTCTGTATACCTAGACTTTTCAAATTTTAGGTTTACCAGGTGAAAACCATAAACTGCTCAACAGCTTTACATCAGACTTGCCAGATGTCATTAGATTGTAACAACAATTTCTGGCCTATAGAGTAACATGGTGAGAAAAATGGTTTGGTGCATATTATTTTTCCTGTTTATAACTGTTTTTGAACACACACACACACACACACACACACACACACACACACTGTATATACACAGTTGTTGCAATGTCAGTAGGGGTGTGCACAAACCGTTTGATTGCGAACTGGTCTGCCATGAACTGGGCCGGTTTGTCAGCTCAATTGCAAACCGGGCCGGCCTCCAGGAGAGGCAATCTGGTCCATGGCGGACCGGTTCAAACTGGTTTGATGGTTTGAGGAGCTATGCTTCTATACCTCTACTTTTAAAGGTGCCCTCTTGTTGCCACCCTCCCGGCCGCCCTTTAGAAACCTTTTAAAGCCAGGATTCCAAATTGCTTGTAAATGGGAATCCTCACCAGATTCCTGTTTACAAGCATAGCCCCTCTAACCACCAAACTGGTTTGATTGAATGGACCGGACCGAATGGTTGGTTCAACCAGACTGGTTTATGGACCGGCAGTTTGGTTCAAATTCGGTCCATATTCAAACCAAACCACAAAAATTGATCCGTGCATACCCCTAAGTCAGTTTTAGAAAAAGAGGTCTTTTATTAAGCCAACATATTGATCGATGTGAAAATAGCTCTTGGATTACATATGTTAGCTTCCCTACTACAGGCATTGGATCAGGCCCGCTCAACTTAGGTCCCCCAGCTGTTTTTGGACTACAACTCCCATAATCCCCAGCCACAGTGGCCAATAGCCAGGGATTATGGAAGTTGTATGTCAACATCTGCAGGAGGGCCGAAGTAGACCAACTCTGCATTAGATGAATGATAGAAAATTATGTGATCTGTTCCCATGAGTGGGAACAACAGAATCAAAAGTTATTTGATATATTACTTTCAGCATTTTGACCCAGTTCTGTATTATGAGCTCTTTTTTGTTTAAATATACCTCATACTGGCAAAACTGACCACATTTTTAATTTTTTTTTTTTTTTTGTAATCTTGTAGAGATCTAAGCCACAATAGATTGTCTTCAATCAACCCTGGTTCTTTAAGTCACCTTCATAACCTGCGAGAAATGTAAGTGACTTGTATTTCACTGTAAATTATTCTCTTTGGACATAATATGAGTATTGCTAGATGTCTTCCTTAGTTCTTTTATTTTAAATGCTGATATTCATAGTTATTTGTGATTATAATCCCACAGTGTGAAATGAAGTTACCATCAATGTTCCCTCTAACAGGGATTCCCAGATGTTGTTGACTACAGCTCCCATAATCCCCAACCAAAGGAGATTGTAGCTGGGAATGCTGGGATCTGTAGTGAACAACATCTGGGAATCTCTGTTAGAGGGAACAGTGGTTATCATTCATTCTGATTTTTTAAAAGATTCTTTGTTAAGTCCAGTGCATGCAAGTTAGTTCTGCTTGTAGATCACTTGAAGATGCAAAGCTACGATGATTGGGTAAACCAGAGTAAACCAATCACTACTTGCTTGAGTGTCAGCTGACTTCCTTTATGTTGTTGACAGAAAACTGAACAGTAATGAATTAGAAGCCATTCCAAATCTGGGACCCATTTCAGCAAACCTTACTCTTCTTTCTTTGTAAGTTTATTTTTTACATTTTTTTTATTTCTGCATGTATAAAGACCTGTATCTGCACATGTTATGATTATGCAAATATCAATATGGAATTCTCAAAATTGCTGTAAAAATTGCAGTTTAAAGTAATGGCATTAAAATGTGATCAATATGGCTCCAACCCAGAACCTTCTAGCCCCTGCTGAAATTTTGATGATTCTTGGTGCGAGGGCCTTTATGCAGAATTTGAACCTAGCACAGAGTGTGGCAGCTTGGTTTTTGTTTAGAATGCTAACCTACACACTCTCTCTGTGTGTTCTCTTTTCTGTGTGTCTTTTAAATTTTTTTAGAATACTCAAATCTGGAAGTATATTTGAAAATGTGTGTAGCTGTGATGGTACTGCAACACTGATTTCTAGTGTGGGGCATGGCATTTGGTGGTAGTGGTGTTCTAGCTACTTGCTTCCATGCATACTTTCAAGAATATAATATGGAAAAATATTGGCAGGTTCCAATCCAACAAAGTATATGGAGCTACACACATTGCGATATATTTTTTAGAAAAACTGAAATCCTACCAATCTGCTGTGGAGACTGAATCCAGTTTGCCCTTGATGGAATGTGAGCTCTTTCTTGTATTTTTTCTTTTTAAAAGGGCACTTCATATTCAGCGCACTTTCCCAGCTGTTGGACTGGGGGAGGACATAAGGAGAATTCGCTTGCTTTCATGATTTCTAAACTAAGTTGGGATACATATGCAGAAGTGTGTTTCTGTTCATGAATTGCCTCGTTCTGGATCCAGATGCAGATGAGGCTTGTGTATAAATACTGTACAGTACTATTATCATGTCGCTATTCTTATTAACAGACTTTAGGTCTGGTTAATTTGTGTACAGATAATGAAGTGTTTGCCCAAGAATAAACATTGAAAATTAAGGGTATGCATCATGTATGTTGGTCTGAAAGATGAGCATCAGATTCTGTGTAAGAATATTTCCATATTTGCAATTAAAAATAATGATTTCTTATAGCTGATAGCCTTGCAGCCTGATCTTGTGCATGTTTACTTGGACTAAATCCCAGTTGAATTTAACCCAGGTAGCTGGTGCAGTGGGGAAATGGCTTGACTACCAAGCTAGAGGTTGGTAGTTCGAATCTCCACTGGTATGTTTCCCAGACTGTGGGAAACACCTGTATAGGGCAGCAGTGATATAAGAAGATGCTGAAAGTCATTATCTCATACTGCGCAGGAGGAGGCAATGGTAAACCCATCCTGCATTGGGAGACAGTGGTAAACCCCTACCAAAGACAACCACAGGGCTCTGTGGCCGCCAGAGTCGACACCGACTCGATGGCACACTTTACCTTGCTTTATGTGTGCATAGGGTTTGAGGTGTATAGTGTTTTCATAAGATGTTTTCACTCTAAAACGGCTTTTGAGAAACAGAAAAGGGAAGAGAGCACTCTGATTAAACATATAGGGTGACCAATGCCAATATAAGTACTGCATCTGTGTTACAGAACTGAGGAATGTAGAAACAGTTTGAAGGGTCACTTGTGAATGCCTCCTTCTTTTGTATCCGATCTAATATTTTCACTACAGCTAACCACTTTATTTCTGACTTTAAAAAATCCTTTTTGTGGATAAAATTCAAGATTTCTATATTTAGCAAGGAGGAGAATAATAAAATAATAATAACAATAACAATAATAACATAAAAATAATATAATAATTATACTCTTTTTAAAAAAAGTTCTCAAAGTGCATTGAAAATGGTTGCAACATCTATTCAGCGGAATGGAACAGTGATAGTAACTTCATTTCCTGAGAAATTGGTAACTTTTATCAAGTAACAGCTTTTGATCTAGTAGGGTGAAATGGAAAGGTTTATGTACATTTCAGTTTAATATTTGACCCCTTTAGTAGATAAAATTATGGTTCTGTACATGACTTCATAATGCAGTTTAAAGGATTAACAGTCATTTTATCAGTATCTTTTCCAGCAGTGAAAATCTGTTCTGAAGATGAGTTGATAGTGTTGTTACTAACTGTTAGTTGAGGAGCCTAAAGAGTTAAAACACTACAGTGATTTTTGGGAAGCTGTTCAGTTAATGAAAGTGATCACTATTCAATTGCTTACATCTGGTGACTTATTACCATGCTGTTTATACTCTGGGCCTAGGTCAGCCAAGTCAGCTGGTGCAGCCGCTGTGTCTGCTCTGCTCTATTTGAATAAGAGCTAAGTGACATTTGATAGTGATGTGGCTTTCTTATAGATTAGGTTGGTGAGGAATAGAATTGGAAGGAAAATCAGACATAATGTGGCAACCCCCCCCCTTTAAAATTACTAAATAGATTAGACTAAATTTCAAGTACAGATTTTTCACATCAATGTGTAATATTTTCCATTCCATCCACATAACGTGTAAAACTTATCTCCATGTGGTTCATAAGCCATCATTGCTGGCTTTCAGGAACATGTGCAGAGCAGTTGAAACTCAGAGATCTGATTGAACCCCATGGAGAGAATGAACTCTAATGGGGACTACGTGAAGAAGACCCTGTAAATTTGCAGTATAAGTCTATAAATAAGTATCTATAAGACCCTGTACATTTGTAGTATATGTCTGTAACTAAAGATATTGTGTAGACATGCAACAGCATGGAACTGGAATCAGGAGATCACCATGCGAGCCTCTTCCCACTTCTCATAGCAGAATTCTCCAAAATCAGTTGCCCAAAGATTAACCCAAATGAAAAGGAAAAAGGAAAGATTGTGCCATTGAGTCAGTGCTGACTCCTGATGACCACAGACCCATGTGAGTTTTTTGATAGAATATAGGTGTGGTTTACCATTGCCTTCCTCCCGCGCAGTATGAGATGATGCCTTTGCCGTTGTCACTGAAGTGAGCATCTGCCTCCAGCACATTCCTATATCACTGCTACCCGATATAGGTGACTACAAATATGTATTTACTCAGCACAGTCTGGGAAGCAAACCGGCGGGGATTTGAACTAACAGCCGCTTGCTCCCTAGGCAAACTCCTTCCCTGCTGTGCCACCACATATGAACCAAACCATAAATGCTATAAACAGATAGGAGTCACTGGGGAAGCAGAAACTTTACATAATAAAGCATTAGGACTTTTCCATCTCTGACTTTAGGAAATTCACTTTGCATCTTTCTACAGTGCATTCTACCTTCTCTCTTCCCAAGGACATGCAACTCCAGTAAAGAGAAAAACCTATTTTTCTGTGGCTATAAAGATACTTCTTAAAGTCCTATGAACTTGTGCTCTTGTGTTGGCTTATTCAGCTGACCAAATGTAACACCTTTGTTACATACAGTGAGGGAAATAAGTATTTGATCCCCTGCTGATTTTGTCCGTTTGCCCTCTGACACAGAAATGACCAGGCTATAATTGGAATGGTAGGTTAATTGTAGCTGTGAGAGACAGAATAACAACAAACAAACCCTCAAAAGCCCAGTGCCCAAAAGTCAGCGATAGATTTGCATTGTAGTGAGGGAAATAAGTATTCGATCCCCTATCAGCCAGCAAGATTTCAGGCTCCCAGGTGTCTTTTCACTATATGCAGGTAACGAGCTGAGATGAGGAACACCCTCTGTAAGGGAGTGCTCCTAATCCCAGCTTGTTACAGTACCTGTATAAAAGACACCTGTCCATAGAAGCAAGCAATCACTCAGCTTCCAAACTCACCACCATGCCCAAGACCAAAGAGCTGTCGAAGGATGTCAGGGACAAGGTTGTAGACCTGCACAAGGCTGGACTGGGCTACAAGACTATCACCGAGCAGCTTGGTGAGAAGGTGACTACAGTTGGCATGATAACTCGCAAATGGAAGAAACACAAAATAACTGTCAATCTCCCTCGGTCTGGGGCTCCATGCAAGATCTCACCTCGCGGAGTTGCAATGATCATGAGAACGGTGACAAAGCAGCCCAGAACTACACGGGGGGAACTTGTCAATGATCTCAGGGCAGCTGGAACCATAATCACCAAGAAAACAATTGGTAACACACTACGCCGTGAAGGACTGAAATCTTGCAGTGCCTGCAAGGTCCCCCTGCTCAAGGCAGCACATGTACAGGCCCGTCTGCAGTTTGCCAATGCACATCTGAATGATCCAGAGGAGAACTGGGCGAAAGTGTTGTGGTCAGATGAGACCAAAATCGAGCTCTTTGGCATCAACTCAACTCGCCGTGTGTGGAGGAGGAGGAATGCTGCCTATGAGCCCAAGAACATCATCCCCACCGTCAAACATGGAGGTGGACACATTATGCTTTGGGGGTGTTTTTCGGCTAAGGGGACAGGACACCTTCACCGCATCGAAGGGACGATGGACGGGACCATGTACCGTCAGATCTTGGGTGAGCACCTCCTTCCCTCAGCCAGGGCATTGAGAATGGGTCGTGGATGGGTATTCCAGCATGACAATGACCCAAAACACACAGCCAAGGCAACAAAGGAGTGGCTCAAGAAGAAGCACATGAAGGTCCTGGAGTGGCCCAGCCAGTCTCCAGACCTTAATCCCATAGAAAATCTGTGGAGGGAGCTGAAGGTTCGGGTTGCCAAACATCAGCCTCGAAACCTTTCTGACTTGGAGAGGATCTGCAAAGATGAGTGGGACAACATCCCTCCTGGGTTGTGTGCAAACCTGGTGGCCAACTACAAGAAACGTCTGACCTCTGTGATTGCCAACAAGGGTTTTGCCACCAAGTACTAAGACATCTTTTGTGAAGGGATTGAATACTTCTTTCCCTCACTACAATGCAAATCCATCGCTGACTTTTGGGCACTGGGCTTTTGAGGGTTTGTTTGTTGCTATTCCGTCTTTCACAGCTACAATAAACCTACCATTCCAATTATAGCCTGGTCATTTCTGTGTTAGAGGGCAAACGAACAAAATCAGCAGGGGATCAAATACTTATTTCCCTCACTGTATAATATTCATATTTATAATTTAAATCTTTACGCTATCTTCTGAAAAGGACTGAATTGCTATGCAGTGCAATTAGACTGCCTAAAAGGTGTCTTGTTACCCATTGTACTTTGAGACTCATGCAGTGCATCTGAATGGCCTCAGAAGGATCCTTTATTATGCTCAACTAGAGTTGCCATATTCTGGCTCTCCAAACCTGCCTAACTTGCATATTATGTAAATTGTCCTGCAAATAATTAGCGTATGCAAATTAGCAGCTGCACTTTCCATTTGATTTGTATTTGCTCTGGATATCTACCATCAATAGTTGGGGAAGATATCTGCCTGACCATTTTCCTTGACACATTAACAGCAGCAATTGAACAAAAAAAATGCACAGCTTTTTAATTAAGGCTTCAGTTCTGTACACACTTATTTGATAGAAGATCTGATTGAAACCAGTGGTGCTTATGTCTAAGTAGGCATGCATTGAATGTAAAGCCAAGAAAGTCCTTAAACATTACAATACACAGCTTGGTAGTGATTCACATCCAGAGCAAGCTTTCCTCTCAACTGCCCAATAAAGATCCCCTGCTGATAACAAACAAGGCAACATTCCTCAGGGGATTACTGTAGTTGTGAGTGAAATCCTCCAAGATAGCCTCCTATGCTGAGCTCTACCTCTCTTAATCCAAGTCCAGCAGTTGAGCAGAATAGTGACTGCATGTTTTGCTCCTTAACTCCACTTCTACAAGGGCTAGAGCTTAGCTTTAAAAAAAGAAAAGAAAGAAAGCTGGAATCCGGGTGAATCCAGGTGGGCTAAGCAATCCGGGTGAGATGCTTAAAATCTGGGTTATACCCAGAATTACAGGGGGCATGGCAGTGCTATGCTCAGCAGAATTCAACAGAGGTTATAAGTGTTTACTACATGCCTTGACCTCTGTGGAGAATAACTGGAATTAGAAATTGTTGCCATTTATTATGGCTACTTTGACATGTAAGACAAGTTTAGGTTAGCCAGTACAGGCCCAATTTTGGAATGAGCAAAATAAGGTGGTCAGGTGGCAGTTGAGTAACTGGGCTGTTAGCTTTGTGTTCTTCAAACTAACTACTATTCCCTACCACAAAAACAACAGAATCAACCTTTTTTGGCTGCCACAATGAGCAATTTCGCCTTGAGTTCATAGTTTGTGAAAGTGCAGAGAATAAGAGTTGCATCTTCTGGCCTTGTAAATCACTGCAATTTTAATTTTTCTGAAACTGGTGCCATTTTAAGTCCAGTGAGTTGTAACTGGTTTTAAGGCCTTTGTCTTTGAGAGAGACCCATTATTAATCAATATGACAGAATTATGGCAATGCTTAGTTCTTTTAAAGAATGACTTCACTTGAGGGCAAACCTCTAGTAAGCTTTCCTGAAAAGCTCACTATGAAAGCTTTGTCCTCTCTTTTTTCCCCCTCTTTAAAAAAAACAACAAACTGTGGTCATTGTTTTTTCTCTGTGGAAATTAGTTCTGTTTTTATGTGTCCTAATGACTTTAAAAACCGAAAGATCGTATTTGTACACTGTCTGTATTGTCTAAAGTCTTTTTTCCATAATAGCAGAAGCTACTGCTGTTGCCCTTCCTTTACTCCTCAGATTATCAAACACTCCATTATCTCTCTTTGAAACCATAAAGGGTAACTCTTATTTAAGTTTCTGTTTTCAAATCTACTTTCGCCTGGGATTTACTGCAGAACTGACTGATGTAGAATCAGAATCAGAATCTGATGTACTCTTCTATAGACATTAACTGCTCTACAGAAGTTTTTTTCTTTCTTTTTTGTTTTTTAGACCTCCAGATGTAAATGCAGTGTGAAATTTGGTTGGATTTTTTTTGCGTCAGGGGGATATAGCTGTTCCTTGCCCCTTGGCCAGCCCCCCCTAAAAAAAAAATAAATCCAAAAAACATACAAGTAATATAAAATACTTTATTACCGTGTGTGTGTGTGTGTGTGTGTGTGAGAGAGAGAGAGAGAGAGAGAGAGAGAGAGAGAGAAACCATATGAAACAAAACTAGTTGTACTGAGTAAAATAATTAGAGTATCCTTAGAGTAAGATAGATACTTTATTTACGGCCAATGGCCAAAACAAATCCTTAGAGTAAAATAGTTACCACGAGCTCCAGCATCTGTTCACTGTTCCATTGTAGAACTGAAGATCATGACATAAAACTAACATGTTGTTCTAGTAAAAACTAATCTGCCTACTTTCCTTTAAGTATCCCTACAGCTGGACACAATTTGTGCAAATTGATTGCAAGTTGGTGCAGACTGTGCTCCCAGACTATAGCGCGGAGCTGCACGCGTCATTTCAGCCTCTGGAGATCCTACAGTGTGCCATGCAACATGCATGATAAGAGCCCCTGGTGGCGCAGTGGTAAAACTGCCGCCCTGTAACCAGAAGGTTACAAGTTCGATCCTGACCAAGGGGCTCAAGGTTGACTCAGCCTTCCATCCTTCCGAGGTCGGTAAAATGAGTACCCAGAATGTTGGGGGCAATATGCTAAATCATTGTAAACCGCTTAGAGAGCTTACAGCTATAGAGCGGTATATAAATGTAAGTGCTATTGCTATTGCTATTGCTATGATGCATTGGGGGATTGCCCCAGGAGATGAGTGCTCTAGGTGCTCATCTCTGTGTCTGGCCAGGATGGAAGTAGCCTGCAGTCACACACGAGCAGGAAACTCTGATTAAGGGAGCGCTTGCTCCCGTAACCTCGGCTAAAAGCTGAGCTGAGAAGCAGGACTAGGTGGTGCTGCCTCACCGGCAGTTCTCACATGCAGCCTAACCCAGGCTGGGCTTCCCTAACCTGGGTTAGGCTGCGCATGATAACATTAGTGAATATGAGTTCAGTAGACCCAAATTCATTTTTATGTCCTTCTACTAATTCTTGAGCATTTAAGGGTTTTTTGATTTTGTTTTTTGCATTCCTAACTGAAAACCACTTTTCTGAAAATACAAAATGGATTTCAATTAGTTTTAAATAGTTTACATTTTGGTATTGCTGAATGCTGGACCAGTGCAGATGATATATCGCCCTGGCACTGCCAATGATGTTATTTATCAACTATTTGCGTTATTTAAAATATTTACTACCCTGCATTTTAGGCTCAAACCCCTCATAAGATAGTTTCCAAAGTGACAGTAACATACCCCCACACACAGCTACTTAAAACATGCCTAATAGATCCTGGCTGACATACTGTGCAAGAGTATGTTAGCTTAGTAACATTGCATTTGCGCAATTTGTGTAAATTGCACAAAATGCAAAATTTGTGCAAATCGCATGACACAAGAATAAGCCTGCTGGAAATATGTTACCAGGCTGACTTCTTATCATACAGTTTGTCAGCCAATAAAAATAAAACACCAATAAAAAGTTTACAGATCAAGATAAGCAGAAGTTAATTAAAAGTCAGCTGAAGTTAAAAATGGTCCATTTTAGGAAGTCTTATTGAAAAGGAGGATTTTCACAACCTGCTTGAAAGTTCCCAAAGAAGGGACCTGGTGGATTTCCTTAGGAGGACATTCCATAGCTGCATTACTACTGTGGGAAAAGCCTTGTCTCAGGTCACTGCCAAGTAAACCTTTGACAATGTTAGGCTAGAGATCAGGGCTTGCAAGGCTGAGCGAATGCCTAGATGGTTCATACAAGTGTAGACACTTCTTCAGATATCCTATTCCCATACTGTGTAGGGCTTTAAAGGTTAGCATTAGCTCAGAAGCAAACTGGTAACCAGTGTTGATTGGTCAGAATTTGTGGGACACACCTGTGTACCAAGATCCTATAAGTATCCTTGTAGCTGCATTCTGCACCTGTTGAAGTTTCTGGATCAGTCCCATGTAGAACAAGTCATAGTAATCCAGTTTGGATGTGTTCAATGCATGGGTGACTGAATTAAAGTCTTCTTTTTTCAAGTAAGACCCCAGTTTGTGCACCAGCCAAATCTATAAAACTCACTCCAGGCTACTGATGTCACCTGGTAAACTCCCAGTCCAGACGTTTCCCAAACTACAAACTTGCCCTTTGGGGTAGTGCAACCCAAACGCATCTTCACTTGGATTGGCATGTTTAATCTTGATTGGATTAAGCTTCAGCTTGTTTTCCCTCATCCAAACCAGCACCCCTTCCAGATTCCACACTAAGAGTTTCCACTTAAGTTAAGTTGTGCCATCGAGTTGGTGTCCTGGTGACCACAAAGCCCTGTGGTTGTCTTTGGTAGAATACAGGAGGGGTTTAACATTGCCATCTCCCATGCAGTATGAGATTATGCCTTTCGGCATCTTCCTATATCGCTGCTGCCCAATATAGGTGTTTCCCATAGTCTGGGAAACATAGTCTAGGAAACATACCAGCGGGCATTCGAATTGGCGACCTCTTACTCACTAGGCAAGTTACTTCCCTACTGCACTATTAGGTGGCTAAGGGTTTCCACTAGGGTTGTGCAAGTCAGGGGAGGACGTTGGAAATCCTGGTCCCTACCACAAGCAGCCAGCAGAATGTGGGGCAATTGCCCCTGGTAGTGCAGTGGCGGCAGCTCTTTAATTGCCGACCCAGCACAGGGGTGGCTAGGCAGCTGAAGAGATTCTCAAAAGTGTCTGGGGATGGATGGGGAGTGATGCAGGCCAGCCGGGAAAAGTGTGCAAGGCAGCTGGGAGCATGTAGGTATTGGATACTGTAGTTCTGCTCAGAGCTTTCCCATGGGATGCTCCCTTGAGTCTGTTCAGCCACCCATGCCAGTGCTGCGTTGGCAATTAGAGCCACCACCACCATTGTACTACCAGGGGCAACTGCCCTGCGTTCTTCTTCCTCCTCATGGTGGGGGCTGGGATTCCAACATCCTATCTCGACTTTACCAACTTGCAATCCTAGTTTCCACTGGCTGCTTAGCACCAGCTGACTTAAATAACAGGAACGAGCTGAGTTAGTTATAAGTTTATTCGGTCATTGACCAGCAAAAGGAACGAGCTGGGTGTCATCTGCATATAGACGACATCACAGTCCATTCATTTGGATGATGTCCCCCAGTGGTTTCATGTCGATGTTAAATTGCCAGTATTTCTGCCTGTAGTTCTGCTCAGAACTTCTCCCATGGGATGCTGCCTAGAGTCCGTTTATTCCCACAGGCACGTGATTGCATGATAGTGTAGTTTGGACACTCCTCCGCCCTGTGCGATTATGGAAAGCAGAATGGCATGCTGGAAAAGGAAGCAAGGCATTTGCTCTCATGAATGGTGCAGTGCCAGTCAGTTGTATTGTCTGATCTGGACTACTGTTTTTCTAATGCTGGGAATTATGGATTTAAATTACTATAAATGTTTTTGCTGGCTGCCAGTAACAATGCCAAAACTTGGATATTTTAGATTTTGCTTATTTGCATTCCTTAAATATTTGAAGGGCCATAGATAGTGAACACTGAGTTCTCTCAAAGCACATATTAGTTGTATAATAAAAGCAGTGGGTTTTTTGAGGCTTCATTAATCTGAGTTTTGGAATAATCGACTTAAGAACATAAGAACAGACCTGCTGGATCAGGCCCGAGGCCCATCTAGTCCAGCATCATGTTTCATACAGTGGCCCACCAAATGCCAATGGGAGCAGGAGTTGAGGGGGTTGTACCGAAAGAGACTTAAACTTGTACCAAAAGCATATTTTGTCTCTGTTTTTCAAAGCCTTCATTTTAAAAACAACAACAACATATCCATTTTCTTCTAGCAATCAGCTCAACTACTACTATTGTACTTTAGAGCAGGTAGTCTCCTCAGCCCTGGTGGCCTTTGGTTGGTGATTATGGGAGTTGAAGTCCAATAATATCTGGAGACCCAGTGTTGAGAATCCCTGGTCTGGAGGACTACAGCTGTGTTAGCAACCTTGGCTTTCCCATGGCCATCTTAATGATAAGAAATGCCCATAATGCCTGCTCCAATGAGGATCTGTCCCAGATCAGTATAAATCTTAAAATACATGTTTAGTTCACTTTGGCCCAGAAATATGGGGCTTTCCATGTGGAACATGGAAACCCCAGCTGCACAGGCATTTTGCATGGGTAGTGTCTGCTTACAGTACAGGAACCTCTTGTTTCTCTATGGGTTCCTCATTTGCAGTTTCGGCTATTCATGGTGAGGTTATATGAACCCAGTTTCCATTATGGTAGGGGGTGAAATGCTGAAACTGTGATAATTGAAACTTTGCACCTATGGGAATGATGGAGTTAGGTTTCACAATACTCAGTAGAGCCTCAAGGTTTCAGTTATTGTGGTTCTTTTATGTGGTCTCTGTGCTTTACACGAATGGGCTTTGCGCCTGCGCAGAGACCACATCAGAGCTTCCAATCTAGAGTTCTAACTTTTGATGGTAACCCCGCTCCCTCGGTATATAGGCTACTGCACGGGCTTCCCTCTCCAGTCTTTCTTTGTCCGCGAGCGAAGACACATCATTGAGCAACTCCTTGCTAGAATCTTTGCGAAGTACTGCTTTATCACCTTTCCCCTATATTTCTGTTCAGTACTCCCCTTCGTTAGCGTTTTTATTTCTCCCCAGTAAACGCCCCCCCCCTCAAAGTTTGTTTTCCATTCCGTCTTGGCCTTTGGGCCCAGCATGCTACGGCCTCTTTGCCTCCGTTTTTTCTTTGGTGCCTTCTTTGGCCTGTGGCAAAGACTACAAAATTTAAGCAGTGTGGTCACTGCAAATCGAAAATCCCTTCGACTGACGGCCACAAACTCTGCCTTTTCTGCCTGGGTGAAGCCCATAAAGTTGGCTCTTGTCTGCATTGTGCGGCCTTTACCAAGCAGGCGTGCAAAAATCGGGCCTCTTGGCTTTGTTCTTGGCTTTGGGAACAAGCGTTCAAGGGTACGGGCTTGGACAGACTGTCCACTATGCAGGCTTCGTCCAGTGCCTCTCCTGCAGCCTGGGGTTTACAGCCCGTTTCGTCCTCTCCAGGAGTCTCGGCAACCACCCCAGAGGTGCATATACTGGTCGATCCCGTAGCTCGGGCTTCGACATCATTACCGAGGAGTTCAGTGGCACTGTTGATTTCGACGGCGGCATTGATTGAGCCACGCTGTGTCCAGCCAGCCAAAAAGAAAAAGAGAAAGAAGGACCATCGCGCTCCCTCCAAACCACCAACAAAGAAACAGAAGTCGACGCACGATACCGAACGTTAACCCTGTACTTTACAAACGGAAACTCTTTTAGATACCGAGGTGGCCTACGGTTCTAGTCCTCACGATCCCATATACGAGTCTGAGCATGACTCTGAACCCGAAGAACTCCCTCCGGAGGTCCTGACTGGCCCAGCAGCATGGTTGCTCCGGAGGGAGTTCTTCGGGTTCAGAGTCATGCTCAGACTCTTATATGGGATCGTGAGGACTGGCGTAGGCAAGTGGAGGAAGAAGTGGATTATTTCTATGCTCATCAGGAGGTTCGCCAACGCCATCGGGCCTCGACTGCCGTGGAGCCGCCCCTTCAGCGTCCTGCATCGCCTCGCCCGGCTTACTCGACTTCGGCTTCTATCCTGAATCCGCCTTCGGGACCGACACCTCTTCCTCCAACACCTCAACCCCGAACTACATCCCTTTTACCACCACAGGTTCCACCTAGAAATTCGCCTGTACAGGCAGCTACGGCCACCATTGCCCCAGACTCCAGACCAGCTCCTCGGCTCTGAATTCGGCCGCTTCCACCTCCGATTTTGTCCGTCTTGTCAGATTCGTCCTCGGATGAGGAGGGCCCAGAGTCATCCTTATCTGACAGAATATCATTGGGCTCCTCACCTCCTTCTCTGCTATTGGATCCTAGGCCCAATTCTCCATCGGAAGATTTCCGAATTTACACAGACTTTGTCTTGCGTATGGCGGCTTCCTTGGGAGTCCACCTCTCTCGGGGATAAATCCAAACCCGACCCCCTATTCCAGCTGATCGAAGATGGTGCCCGTCCATCGGTATCGCTCCCATTGAACCCGTCCATTCTCAAGGTGGCCAAGGCCTCTTGGACCAAGCCTTCCTCCCTTCCCCAAACATCTAAGCAGCTTGACTCCTTCTACAAGGTTCACGCCTCGACAAATCAGGATGACTCCTTCCTGAAACAACACCCATCTACTGATTCTGTTGTGGAATCTTCCCTCTCTAAATTCCAGGGGTATTCCTCCTCCACCCCGCCCTTCAAGGAAGGAAAGAAATTGGATATGTTTGGAAGGCGTTTATATTCTATTGCCTCTTTATTAACAATAATTACAAATTACCAGGCCTACTACGCCAGGTATCAGTCTTTTCTTTGGGACCATATTGCCCCTTTTCTGGACCATCTCCCTGAAGAACACCAGGGCCCCGCCAAGGTTTTCCTCTGTGAGGCCATGCAGGTCTCCAAACAAGAGCTCCATGCAATTCGCCACTCCACGGAAGGGGCCGCTAAGGTGATGGCGATCTTTGTCGCCACGCCTGGCTCCGATCTTCTGGCCTCACGCCCGACGCTAGATCTAGGGTGGAAGATCTTCCTTTTGATGGCTCCTCCCTATTCGGAGAGAAAACGGATGATACTCTTCAAAAAGTGCAGAAACCTCGTAACACGGCCCATTCCATGGGTTTTCAACAGTCCACATCCCGTCATTATAAACCACAAAAATGGCAGCATCAACCATACTCCTCCAAACATCAATGCTATCAACCTCAAGACAAGTCCGTTCGTTCCGCCAGGTACCAGCCTTTCAGAAAGCGTGCACACTTCACTGGATCCAAACTACAGCAACGATCCAAAGAATCTCAGCTCCCAGCCAAAAGACAATGACTCGCATCCTCCTCCACGCTGGGGCACCAGACTCTCCCCTTTCATTCCCACCTGGGAAAATATCACCACAGAATCCTGGGCTCTGACCATCGTGAGGGTCGGTTATGCTATAGAATTTGCATCCAACCCTCCATACAACCCTCCGTTGCCCACCCGGCTCTCTTAGTGGAAGTCAACTCTCTACTCTCCAAATCTGCAATAGAACTGGTTCACAATCCACAGTTCCCTGGTTTCCATTCCCGTTACTTCACGGTCCCCAAGCCGGACGGCTCCCTTTGGCCCATCCTGGATCTCCGGGAGCTGAACTCCTACATCACGTACTGCAGGTTCCAGATGGTCACTATTCCCACTATCATCTACCTTCTGCACCAAAATCAGTGGTTTGTCTCTATAGACCTCAAGGATGCATATTATCACATTACCATCAGACCTCAGCACCGTCGTTTTCTCCGCTTCCAAATAGCGGACAACACTTACCAATTTTGCGCCCTCCCCTTCGGACTGGCATCCGCACCCCGGGTGTACACCAAATGCATGGCCTCGGTGGTGGCGGCCTGCAATAACAGAACATTCAAATTTTTCCGGACCTTGATGATTGGCTTGTGGTAGCCGACAACCCGTGGTCTCTACTCAGAGACCTTCACACAGTCATCAACCTCCTTTCCAACCTGGGCCTCCAGGTGAACTACGAGAAGTCGAAGCTCAACCCTTCCAGAACGATAGAATTCCTGGGAATCCTCTTCGACTCCATTCAGTCAAAAATTTTCTTGCCTCAGCGCAGAATTCAGGCTATACTGGACTTGTCATCTCACCTCCTCTACCACCCATGTCAGTCAGCACGAACAATTCAGTGCCTATTAGGCCACATGGCTTCCACCACCTACATCCTCCATCACACCCATCTATGATCTAGGACTCTTCAACATTGGTTCCTTTCAGTGTTCTCTCCACACGAGGACTCCCTTGCCAACACCCTAAGGATCCCGCCTCAGGTCCTATACTCCCTGCGGTGGTGGACAGACCCTGTCAACCTCAGCGTCAGCTCTGCCTTCCAGCCCCCGCGTCCCGCCCTCCTACTCACCACGGACGCATCCATGGAAGGCTGGGATGCCCACGCCAACAATAGTTTGGCAGGGCGGTGCTACAGTCCATCTTCGCCTGATCCCTTCTCCAGGTGAGCATGGCACGGGTGCAGCTTGCTATGCACGCATTCGTGTAAAGCACAGAGACCACGTCGAAGAACGACAGGTTGCTTACCTGTAACTTTGGTTCTTCTAGTGGTCATCTGTGCTCTTACACGCCCACCCATCCTCCCCTCTTCTCATGTCTTTTCTGCTAGTCTCTTTCAGATTGCGGACTCAGAAGATTGGAGAGGGAAGCCCATGCAGCCACCTATATACTGAGGGGGTGGGGTTACCGCCAAAAGTTAGAACTCTGGCTTGGAAGCTCCGATGTGGTCTATGCGCAGGCGCAAAGCCCATTCGTGTAAGAGCACAGATGACCAAAGCGGATGCCCACTGAGAGGAAGCAGCAGCCCAGCTGGCTGGCTGCCAAGAGGAAGTGGCGGCCGGGGCTGAAGGGAAGGGGAGAGAACAAACTGGGGCTGAAGGGATGGGGGAGAATGGCTGAAGGGAGTGGGGGAGAGACAGGGAGAACTAGGGGCGCAGATGCTCTGCATCACGTCAGCTAGTTGTTCTTAATCAGGCAAGAACTATCAATATGCCTCTGACCTAGCTCCCGCTATAGCCCCCCTCCCCCTTCCTTAGGGAGATGTTAGGATTTCTTGTTCAAGAGTAAATAAGTTCTAAAACAGAAGTTTCCAAAGAGGATGTTTCGCTTGCAGATCACTTGTAGACTGGCAGTATGGTCTTACGTTTTCTGATTTGAGCTCCAGATTTTACATTTGGACAAGTTGTTTGCCCAGTGCCACAATGCAGCACTGCTCCTAACCTCAGCCAAAGTTTTCTGTGCCAGTTGCCACTTTTTTCAAATCTTGACAAGGTCAGAGGATTGCTGTCCTGATAGAAGCCTATGTGTGATTCTTTCTTATTGGTTGCCACGTCATGTGCCACAGAAGCATATTTCCTCCTCTTTGCACCAGCTTCAAAACTTCCTCCATCCAGACCTCATGGTTAGTATCTTTCAGGTTTTGAGTTGTGCCTAGAGAGCAGCGGTCCGTCTAATTTTTATCATCTGTGTGCAGAATGAGTTTTGTTCTGGGCAGCAGTATCAAGGCAGTGTGTTCACACATGCATGGGGCTTTCCTGGGGCTTTCCTGATTCAACCCAGATCTAATATAAACTGAGCAGATATCAAAAAACCTTTGAGCTCACACACATGCGCACACCTTAGAGAGAACACTGCCTTTTGAATTGGGAGGAAGAGAACTATGGGCTGGAAGTAAAACTGGCTCTATAACTGCAGCTTGAAATGGGTGTAGCACTGGGCTGTCTGCCATCTTTGCATCAGATTTTCCCTTCCCCATAGCATGTTTGGCTTGTTTTAGAAGGCAAACTAGCTGCTTTTTCTCTTCATCTCTTGCAGTCTCTCTTCCTTTCTCTGCTACTAATCCCTATATGTGTTTGAGCAAGACAGGAGTTTGGGTAGTGCAGCCTGAAATTCTGAAAAGCAGATATTAACAAAGCTGTGCATACCCTAAATTTCTGAAAGGAAAATCTGCATCAAGGTAATCCAAACAGTGCACTCCCTACCCCAGAAAAGTTGGATTCTGTGTCCTGTATAATTATGGAAATTAAGCATATACTCATGTTACATAATTTTGCTTTTTCCAGTAAGGAGGAGGGTAAGGAGTTATGCAAGGCATTGAAGCTCCCTTGGTAATTTGAATTCCTCTCTTTGTAGCTGTAAGGTGTACAAAATTGCGTTTCAGATAAAAGAAATTGAGATTTTCAGGATGCTGAATTCAGTATACAGTACCATGTTCTACACTTATATGGTATGAATGCAGAATTGTTAAATTCTATTCCAGCACTATAGTCTTTTCTGCAATGGCTCAGCTGTGCAGCAGCTCTTCCCAATTCCATTCTGTGCTCTTGTGCTTAACCAGAAGCCTGGAAACTGATGCAAAGGCACCTTTTTTGTGGGTCCTAAATGGGAACCTGGCTTTTCAGGCTTCCATCAGCCTTGTAATAGATGTGGCTGGAATGAATGTAGACAGAATTCACCATTGTATATGTTATGTGTTGATTAGAGATGCATTGGATGCATTCCTGCTTCTGCTTTAAAAATGCCATTCAGATCTGACCTGAAAGAAAATGGGGCAGAGAAATAAGTTCTTTTTTCTCTCTTGGCAGAAATCATGAGATTTCTGGATCTTTCCATGTGTGTGTGTGTGTGAGAGAGAGAGAGGGACTAGCAGTAAATAAGCCTAGTGTCATTTTCCTTGTCAAGTAGCTGTTGCAGTCTATTTTGTTTGTTTACTTGTTTAAAAATAGTGAGGCTATTCACATGATGGTAGAAAATCGGGCTAACCTCCGCTAACCCGATTTTCTACCATCATGAGCACCACCAGGCTCATAGGAACATAGGAAGCTGCCATATACTGAGTCAGACCATTGGTCTATCTAGCTCAGTATTGTCTTCACAGACTGGCAGCGGCTTCTCCAAGGTTGCAGGCAGGAATCTCTCTCAGCTCTATCTGCGAGCCCGGTGGTTCTTAAGTGGGCCACCCACTTAAGTAGCCCTCCCCTAAGCCCAGGTTAGTAGAGCGAGCGCTCCTCTAACCTGGGCTTTCCGATCATAAGCTGCTGCAGCGCGGCTCCACGGCGCAGCAACTCACGAGTAGACCCCTGACTGGGAGACTGAAAAGCAGCCTCCCAGCTTGGGGGTCTCTCCAGTATGCCCTGCACGCTTGCACAGGGCATGCTGGAGCTTCCGGGAGCCACACGGCCCCCAATCCTCCCAGCCCCTGCCGGCTCTGTAACAGAGCCGGCAGTCATCTGGGCAGCTGCTTCAGCCACCTGGAGTAGGCTGCCTGCTTGTGTGTGGGGAGAACGGGCTAAGGGAGAGCGGGCTCCCCGCAAACCCCACCCAGGCTCTTCTCACCAATCGTGAGAAGAGCTTCAGTATATTCAACTTTAAAACTAAAGCAGCTTCCAAAATACAAAACTACAACAAGACAACAGCAACAAACTTTATTTAGGGGGCCCTGCTCCGGGTGCCGACAATGAGGGAGGCCTGGCTGTCGTGCACTCGGGACAGGGCCTTCTCTGTTGCTGCTCCTAGACCCTGGAATGCTCTCCCAGTGGCCATTCGTTCCTCGGACTCCATCACGGCTTTTAGAAAGCTTGTAAAGACTTGGCTTTTTACCCAGGCTTTTACATAATCGTTTTTACTGCGGCTTCTGTGTGTTTTTATCTGTTGTAGTGTTTTTATGCCTGTTTTTATATGTTTTTAGCTTGGTGTTTTTTATTGCTTTTTTGTTGTATGTTTTAATTTTTGTAAACCGCCTTGGGGTTGTGTTTTTAACGAAAGGCGGTATAGAAATGTAAAAATAAATAAATAAATAAATAAATAAATAAATTTCAGTCACTAACCAGAGTAAATTATTTAAAAAAATAAACATATAAATAGAAATTTAAAGAAATATACAGTAAAATACTATGACATTGCATAAAACATGAGATAGCAGCACTAAAAGCACTTGAAGACCTTGGCAAATATATATATATATATTAAAAGAGTCTTAGAATCTATTCTCACGAGCAGCAGAAACCGGGCAGCAATAGGAGCTATGCGGCTCCCGGCAGCGGCTCAGCGACAAACCTGCTTATGGAGCTTGCCGCTTAACCCAGGTTTTGGGTGCGAGTGTGCCCCAAAACCCGGTTTATGGATCATGTGCCAAGCAGCTGTGGCGGGCACACTCAAGGAGGCGGGATCCCAGGAATGCACTTGTGGCGGCGCTTCCCTGTGCCCAACCTCCAGAGCTGTTGGGCGAAGCAAGGGAGTGCTGCAGCTGAGCTTCCGCTCGTCTAGGCAGGCGATCTGCCCGCCCAGGGATGAAGTGAGTGGGGTCGGTTGCTCATCTGTGAGGAGTGTCAGGCAAACCTGTTCTCCCCACAGACAGAGCTGGAGCCCTTCTCACTTGCTTGCGAGGAGAGCTCTTTAGTCTGGCACCTAAAACTTAACAGACCAGGTGCTGCATGAGGAGCCTTGGAGGATATTCTATAACTGGGGCCCCAGCACTGAAAGAGTCTTTCTTGGGTCACCACTAATCTAAATGATGGCAGAGGTACCTGGAGGAGGCTCTCTGAAGCAGATCCTAATGGACAGGCAGATTCACGTGGAGGAAGGTGGTATTTCTCTTCTCCTATCTATACTGGGAATCGGACTTAGGAAGTCAGCTAGTGTTTTCACACGCACCCGATATAGGTTAAAATCTAGGTGTTGTGAGCGGCCCAGAGAACAATTTGTTATGGGCCGGCTAACAAATTAAGTTGATGATGATGATTACAAACTACGTTCACCATGAGGTTCTTCAGCTCTAGGCACCTCTTCCAGTGGTTGAAACTTGCAACTTACAGATAAATGCAACATGAGGTAAACAGATGAACCTCATATAGAGTGTGAATGGGAGCCTAGTATTCCAAATATTTAGTTAGAATCCTGAAGACCTTCCTAGTGCTAGGATTTTCACATTTAAAAAACAAAAATGACATGGAATGATGTTGGATTCCATATTGACTATTGTAGAGATAGTAACGAAATAGGCTCTGCAGAATTTGGGTGCAGTGTTGGCAGCATCAGTTGTTCACCTGTAACATCTCGTCTTCTCAGTGCTACTCCAACTTTATTTAGAGGGCACAAGAAAGTATGTTGCAGGTTCATTCATCCTTCAGCTTTGACACAGCCAACCAAGATATCAAAAGTGATGGAAAACCTTGTGATATAACTGTTTTCCAATAGCCACTGGGCTGTCGCTTTTCAAAAGAATTTGACTTTCAGACTGCATTGATTTTCCTTCAGAGCAGTGCTGTATTTAAAAGCATAACCTAAGAGTACATGTAGAAAATGATGGTCTTCTGTCTGCTCTGTGTGATTGACAATGCTCCGTATTTATTCAAATGATTTCTGGCAAACATTCAAGCCCTGGCAACAGTAACTCATGCCTTTGTTACCTTTCGGTTGGATTACTGTAACACACTCTACTTAGGGTTGCCTTTGAAAATGATTTGGAAGCTTCAGCTAGTCCAGAATGCAGAAGCCCACCTCCTCATGGGTGGCCGTAGAATTTGATAGTGTTACTCCTCTTTTATGGTCGCACTGGTTGTCTGTTCACTTCCAGGTCCAATTTAAAGTACTGGTTCTCACCTACAAAACCCTTATGGGCTTAGCACTTGTGTATTTCCAGGATCACCTCTCTTGGCCAGTTGTATCCCATCCTGTGAGGTCTTCTCAGTGTCCCGGGCCCAGGTGTAGTGTGTGGTGCCTGGGCCTGTAGGAGGGCCTTCTCTGTGGCTGCCCCTCTTCTTTGAAACACCCTCCCCACCAGATTCGTTCAGCACCCTCCTTGGTGGCTTTTAAGGCCCTTCTCAAGACCTATGCTTTTTGCCAGGCTTTTGCCCTATCTATTTATTTATTTATTTATTTATTTATTTATTTAGAATTGTTATTGTTGTTCACTGCCTAGAGTCTTTGGAGGAGGCAGTATACCAGAAATTATTAATAATAAATAAATAAATAATGCTGTGCTTGCACAATCACATGTTAGCGCAAGGAATTTATGCTTGTCAGATGCGTGTTTCACTAGTGCAAATATGATTGTGCTTACACAAGATGGCATGCTTCCTGCTGTGAAACCTCTTTCTCATATGCTTTTGTAAATGCACACAACTTCGATCTCTGTGATTTTGTACAGTTATGTGGCACTCTTGAACTAAAGGTAAAGTGTGCTGTCAAGTCGATTTTGACTCCAGGAGCCCACAGAGCCCTGTGGTTTTCTTTGGTAGAATACAGGAGGGGTTTACCATTTTCATCTCCCATGCAGTATGAGATGATACCTTTCAGCATCTTCCTATATCACCGTTGCCCAATATAGGTGTTTCCCATGGTCTGAGAAACATACCAGCGGGGATTTAAACTGGCAACCTTCTGCTTGTTAGGGTAGCATTTCCCCGCTGCACCATTAGGTGGCTCAGCTTTATTTATTGTTCAAGTACAGCATTAGTTTGGATGATGGTCACTGTGTTCTTTGAGATACAATTAACTACTTAATTAATTAACTTTATAAACAGCTTTTTCTTGGAAAGCTCATAGTGGTGTCAGAAATAGTTATTGGCTCCTTGCAAGAACAGAGCTCTTGCTCCTCTCTTGTAAGGCTGCACTGTATGCCAGCCTCTGAAATTAATAGGACTTAAGTTAGTCATAACTAACTTGCCCCGTTGATTACATTGTTTCTTGACTAATTCTCTTAGAATGCAAGTCTGTCTGCAGGAAAGCTGGATACATGAAGCTATGTCTGCGCATATCCTTACGTGACACTGCTGCAGTTCAATTTTTTGGTTTAAATTGATTTCTGTTTTTATGCCCTGCTTGTGTAAGCCAGGTGGAAATCTATACAGTAATATGATACTGTTTGTCAGCATCTTACAAAATGTACCAAGCACTTAATGAGAACAAAGCTTAGGAACAAAGTAAGTTCTGCAATATGAGGGGTGATGACTGAAAGAGAAACACCTGTGAGACCATCTGTCGTGGGGTTTAAGTATTTTGCAAAACACCTCATACATACCTGGCAGTCTCTTTGCTCCTAATGGTCACAGTATTACATATCAAGTTAGGCTACATAGTTTCTGTGGAGCTTACTGATTGTTAATAGTCGTGAATGAAAGGGCCTTTATGTTTTGTTAGTATCTGGAAAATTTATATTAAACAATAATGTTTATGTAATTGTGTTGGTGGTAGTTACTTTGTAACCATAGAGTTAATCTAAGCAAAGGACTAAGTATTCTCCAACTAAACTTACTGCATGGTGGTTCTGACTGCAAAGAGAATCATTCATGCTCCAGTCATGTGGATGTGGTACACTGAGCACTGCCATGTCCCCTCATAGCCACTTGCTAGATTTCTGATCAGTAGTAAGTATGTCGGCTTGCTCAGTTATAGAAGTTTATTCAAGCTCGTACATGAAGTTTTAAGTAGCCGCAGTGCATTGAATAGTCATGTGATTCCACTCAAACTTTGCTCTTGATCATGGGGATACATGATGAGAGTGAGCTGATGACTTGCCTAGGGTAGCCTCTGTTTCGACTAATGTTTGAGCTGGCCTATTTTGTCCTTTAAGAATTTATAAAAGGCCTTCAAAAATCACTTGTGGGGGGGTGGGGAGAATGCCAGTGACTCTAGGGTACTGAATTGTGCTTCAGCTGATTGAGGAGTGATACTCTCTGAGTAGTTCAGTTGGGGCTAGAAGAATTTTGGAAGCATTCCAACATGTTGTTTTCCCACTCTTTTCCTGTGGGGTATTGAGGATTTGCCACAACTAGAGAAAGGGTGTTGTTTGAGGTAGTTTGGCCTTGTTGTTTGCTTCAGAGCAAAAAAAAAAAAGTGCTATTGAAGACACTTTGTTGATGTATTTTATATTCTAGAATTAACTGCTCACATTTGCAGCTGAATATGAATGTTCTCCCATGAAAAACTGGTTACAGATCCTTGTGAACTTCTAAAACTATATTTTGTCTTTCCACTGTAACATGGAGCTTGGTTCACTCGCTTCAGTCATTTAGGTTATTGAAATTGTTATTTGAATCATGCAGGTGCATCTTCTATTGCACCTTCTCTGCAGAGCAGATGAGACAACACTTATTTTTGAATTAGAGTGGGAAAGGTTTGCATCCATACGCATGTGTTCTCTGTATACAAATGTAAACCTTTTCTACTCTAATTCAAAAATAAGTGTTGTCTCATCCAAAGTAGAAGATGAAAAGCTTTGTCTCTGAAAGCAGCAGAAACACTTTTGCCAAATGTTTAAATTGGTATCTACTAGCAACTTTTTGTGGCATACTTTGGCATGTGAACATTCTGGAAAATACTTGTTGAATTGAGAACTTGAGATGAAGGTGGGGGCATGACATTGAATGACAGCCAAAGTTTCATTCTTGGAATCCCTTGGAAGAAGGCCCAAGAATGAAAACTGTGGTAAAATGTCACTTGGGGAGAAGCACTGAACAAAGGCTGCAACAGACAGGAAGGGAGTCAGAAGCAGGTTCTGCAAGCCCTTAAACTTGATTTAAGGTAAAGCTAAAGAACTCATGTGTTGTTTTAACATTTGGTCTGCTCAGAGCTATTGAAAGGAAAAATCTGAATAGAAAACAAAGATTTACCTGGGATTACTAGTATGTATATGATAGCTGAAGTAGGCCAAGCAAATGAGATCACACAAGAATAAAGGATTGCAAAGGAAGTGGAAGTTCAACAGAGAGAAAAGCCACAGAGAAGTGGGTTACACATTGCACACCCAGACCCATTAATTAATACTACATAACCTGCAATGAGGCATAACAGTTAAAGTGTGTTATGCCCCACACCCCCTCTCAGAAGCAGGACCACCCAGAACAGGGCAAAAGACTGGGTGTTAGTTCAACCTGGACAAACTCCGGACATCATAACAACCGCGAAGTGTTAACCCTGCTGAGGGGAGGCTGACCAGCCCCACCCACACAGGAACTTTGAGTGGTGGGTGCCAGCCAGCCTCCGAGTAGGGGCAGATCCCAGCCCAAGGGCCACAAAACCTGCAAGGGATGTTCCTCGGCTTGCCTACTTGCCTTAAATGGTCCGCGAGTCAGACACGATCACAATAACCTATACCAACCTGCACTCACCGGCTATAAGAGCAGAGCAAACCACAGTTTATCCCGCTTACCCCACTCATCCAAAAGTCTGCAAATGCCTTGCTGCAGGGCCTGAAGAAAGAAATCATTCCCATGATTAGACAAATTGAACAAGGTATCATCTTATGTTGGGATGCGAAATAATATGCACGCCCATGGCCAGTACAGCCTGGCCAACTTCCTGAATAATCTTCTGTCAGGCACGGTTAAAACATTGAATCCCAACCTGGCCACACCAACGCAACCAGGGAATCATACAGGACCAAGCCAGCACAATATCCAGAAAACGGGCCACCAAACTTTGAAAATCAGCAATCACCTGCAAAATTGGCCGATTGCAAAATTACCGCAAAGTAGCCCAATATCATTCCCACCCAAATGCATCACCAATAGGTGGATGATGCCGTGCTTGGCAACATACTCATACAGGATGGGCATAAAGAGGCTCCAGGTCATCTCACGACTTCCAAACCAATCCACTTCAGCCACGCCAGTGAGACATACAGTGGTCCCTCGACTTACGAACTACTCGACATAAGTATTTTTCGAGTTACAAATGGCAGTTTTAGATCCGGTTTTAGATGCGGTTTTTTCGACTTACAAATTTTTAGATGGGGTTTCCTCGACTTACGAATTTTACATGCGGTTTCCTTGACTTGCCTGCCTGTTTACTGCCTGTTTATTCTTGAAAAGAAATGTTCCTGTGCAGTTTGCAAGCCTTACTGGGGGTCTGGGTCTTTTTTCTAGGCTCCGGAACGCATTAATCCGTTCCCAATGCATTCCTATGGGAAACCGCTTTTCGACTTACGAACTTTTCGACTTACAAATGTGCATTCAGAACGGATTAATTTCGTAAGTAGAGGGACCACTGTAATTGGGTGCCATTGTTAGTCTGACGCACCCGACTGGCCTAAAACATGAAACTGTTGCCAAGGATAATAATCTGAACTGGAGATGGCAGCTGCACCACTGAAAAACAGAACAGGTTAATAGCTCATTGCAGCAAAATTACATATTAATAGCGTAAAGGCCGAATATACTGAAGGAATGAAGATGAGCATCAACGCCAGAGAGCATGAATCAGACCCTCGGGCATACTAATCACCACTGCAGATGATGCAGCACCTATACAAAAAGAGTGGATACCAAACTCTGCTGGAGCCAAACCAGCATTATGCAATGCACTATGAACTACTGCCCCTAATTGGTAACGGGTAAGCACAGAAGAATCTGCATGATGAAAAAGAGGACCCTGATTGCATCCATGAACCCACAGGTAGGCTATAAGTGTCAACACAGGACACAAGGAGTCAGTGTCACTATGAAAAAGACTGACAACAGCCTTCCTTCCTTGCTGGTCAGTCTTGGCCTGACGAATCACCAACTCAACACCCTTATGCGTTTTATTATTATTATTATTATTATTATTATTATTATTATTATTATTAATTCAATTTCTATACCGCCCTTCCAAAAATGGCTCAGGGCGGTTTACAAAGAGAAATAAAACAAATAAGATGGCTCCCTGTCCCCAAAGGGCTCACATTCTAAAAAGAAACATAAGACACACACCAGCAACAGTCACTGGAAGTCCTGTGCTGGGGGTGGATAGGGCCAGTTACTCTCCCCCTGCTAAATAAAGAGAATCACCACGGTAAAAAGTACCTCTTTGCCCAGTTAGCAGGGGTATGCTTGATGCTGCATGGCCTGGGCGGAAGTATCCTGCTTAGAAGCTGCAACTAGTTCACATACCCGAGTGCCAAAAAAGGCCACAAGAATAGCTGCCCAAAATAACAATGCCTTGAAATTTGAAAAACTTATGGAGTTAACATACATCAAAATCTTATCCAGTATAGGAGGGGAGATTGGGAAATTCTATCTAATTTTTTCCATCTGTGTGCAGAATGAGTTTTGTTCTGGGCAGTAGTATCAAGGCAGCATATGCACACGTGTATTCAGAGTGGGCCTTCATGATTCAGCCTGAGCAGGATCTAAAATTAACTGAGCAGACATAAAAAAAATTGTGAGCGCAGGCATGTGTGCATGTCTTAGAGGGAACACTGCACCCGGGAGTCATGGTGAATGGGAATTGCCTGTGCCGAACCCTCAAGAGCGCAACACACTGGGGAATCAGATGTGGAATCCATGAACCCGTTCTTCTTAGCCTGGAAGGGAAGGGCCACCAATTGACCTAGGTGCCAGACCCCGGCTGCGCAAATGAATGCAATAGCGTAACACATGTTCCACTGCAATGGGCCATAGTTCAGCCTGGCTGAATTCCTAAACTCGCAGAACTCACGTACAGCCGCAGCATAACATTTTCTGGTGCTAGGAGCCAAAGAGAGGCATCAGCTTGTTCAATTTCTACTTCCCAAGGTTCCATAACTTGACTGGAAAGTTTTCGGAAGTTTCCTTGGCCATTGGCACAAGGGTTTGAAAACACTGCTTCTGCAACCAAGACAAGGCATCTGCAATATTATCATCCAGACCTGGAACATGGCGAGTAATAAACAAAATATTATGCTGCAAACACTGCAAAGTAAAATGCCACACCAGCCACATGACCTGAGGATTACGAGATGTCCTAGAATTAATCACGTGAACTGTAGCCAAATTATTACATCAAAACTGAACAGTATGATTCACAAACTTGCGAATCCTCACATGCACTGCCACAACAATAGGGAAAATTTCCAAAATGGTGCTCGAAATGGAGAAAGCGTGGTGTAGTGGCTGGAGTGCTGGACTAGGACCAGGGAGACCCGAGTTCAAATCCCCATTCAGCCATGATACTAGCTGGGTGACTCTGGGCCAGTCACTTCTCTTTCAGCCTAACCTACTTCACAGGGTTGTTGTGAGGAGAAACCTAAGTATGTAGTACACCACTCTGGGTTCCTTGGCGGAAGACCGGGATATAAAATGTATTCATTCATTCATTCATTCATTCAAAACAGGGTTGTTTTGTTCCAAGCTCGAAACAGGCCCTTTATTTAGAGAGAATTTTGTTTCAAGCTCAAAACACTTGAAACAGCCTGTTCCAAGTCGAAACATTCAAACATCGAAATGTTTTGCACATCCCTAGAAACAGCTGCCTGGGACAAATAAAGATGTTATTAAATAACTCCACCTCTTAATATCTTAGTCTAGGTACCATAGTTAAATTTGTAGGCACCAGGGCTTCCTGGTGTCTAGGATTTGTCAAGCCCAGCAGTCGTACCTGCGAGGGGGAAAAATTTCGGAGGCTGATTGGTCTTCTGGCACTGGCTTCTGAATGGCTTGCAATCTCCTTGCTTGGCTTGTTATCATAAGAATCAAGTGTTGTCATGGGCAACTATGCCCCCATTGGCTAGGGAGATGGACAGGGAAACACAAAAGAATGGAATTTCAAAATGTATTCAAAGGGCCTGGGAGGCAAGAGAGCCCTTATAGTGTGTTTCTTTTGAAGAGGATACATCCAGAGGAGAGGAAGAAGGAATCAAGGAAGGTTTGGTTTTGTGGTTTTCTTTTTTCAGCACTCAGTATAATATGCTGTTCTATTGCTGCTATAACTGTCTGGTTTTGCTAGATCTC
Organism: Hemicordylus capensis; assembly: GCF_027244095.1. Taxonomy (NCBI): domain Eukaryota; kingdom Metazoa; phylum Chordata; class Lepidosauria; order Squamata; family Cordylidae; genus Hemicordylus; species Hemicordylus capensis. The sequence continues at coordinate 182,891,261 of NC_069661.1, read as the reverse complement.
AGATTGATAACAGCAGAACTTGGGTCCTTCCTTCCTTGAGTTGTGGTTTGGTTTGTTTGTGAGATAGTGCTGTGGTAAAAATGGATAGTGACAGTTCTGAGAGAACACAGAACACATATCTGCAGAGTTTTGCAAGGCAGGCTTGCAAAATGCATTGCAAATTGTAATGTAAAACTTGTGTGTACTCTGTGATTCCATATGTTTTGGCCATAGGGAACAATGGGGAACTTAGAATACCCCATTATTTTCCATGGGTAGCTCCTAGAGACACCAAAGTGGTTTGGGTGGTATGGTGTGATAAATGCTCCTTATCACCCAAGTCATAAGAGAAATGGGCAAGTGGGTGATTATTATTATTTTAACCTTTCCCCCAAACCCCCATATGATCCTATGGGGTTTTTTGGGAAAGGTAAAAAAATTTGCCTGCTTGCTCATTTCTTTTGTGGCTTGGGTTGTAGGTAGTACCTATCATACCCTACCACCCAACCCACTTTGGTGTCCCTAGGACCTACTTATGGGGAACAAAGGGTGTTTCAAGTTCCCCATTGTTCCCAATGGCCAAATCACTTGAATCAATTTAAGGTTGATTGGGTGAAACAGCTGGCTTGGCCGCTGTTTAGATTTGAGGATTTTGCTATTCGTTTTGAGCTTGAAATAAATCCTAAAATCCGATTCATTCCCATCTCTAGTGTGGATCCTTATTGTATACAGAGAAAATGAGGGCAATTTTGTTATGAATATCAGTTTGGTTTAACATTTAGATTGATGGGATATTAAATCTGAAGTTTACTGGATACAAATTTAATAGCAAGTTAAATGCTTTACATCTTATTACTTATCATTACACCCCCAACATTGACACCATTTCAGGCACCAAATAATTCCAGTGCCATTGAATAGTCCTATAAGTACCAGGAGAATTTTACAGGGGTTGCTTCTAGCCAGGAGACTTACAAGATCTTTGTAGTATTTTTCTATTTACAAATATATGGGTTGAGCATATACCAAGCAGGACCATGTTAGTTCCAAAGTCTTACACATCTTGGAATGGGAAATGAGTTGCTCTGTCTCAGAGATGACCATAGAGTGTGAACAGGGTTCTTTACCATCCTAGGAACTTGCAAGCCAGGAAAACCTTATCGCTAACCCCTATTTAGAATAACATGTGAAGTCTTGTTTCTACTTCCAAGTGAGAGATAGTGGGAAGGTTGGGAAGAGAAACACAGTGCACTTTCTGCTTCCATCTTTCCAGACTCTTATCTGTGTGGTTTGTAAATAGAGCTGTTGGAAGTCTGGAAAGGATAGGGAAATACTGAGGCTATTCACACGCACATGCAAAACCGGGCTAAGGGAGTCCAGTCCGGTTTTGCATGCATGTGTGAACTGCCGGATCTACCTACGAAGCCTCCCCTCAAAACAGGGTTAGGAGAGCGGTCTGCCAGAATAGGGGAGGTAAGGAGGAATCTTCATAATTCACTGCGTACTCATGTTGTGTATTATTGGAGTTCCAGGGGTGGGGTGCTACAGGGCGCCGTGTCCCAGCACCCTGGCCCTCGTAGCTGCCGGCAATAGCCGGTGCTCATCTGGGCAAGCAATCCACCCTCCCCAGAACGGCGAAATGATCGTCTGCTGGGAGGTAAGCTCTTTCGGACTTAAACAGATGATAGGGGAAAATACAGAGAGATGCTGTTTCTCAGAGTTCTGCATTATGACAGCCTGAGGAACACAGATTGTAACATTCAACATGTAATTTTGGAGTTAAATTCTAGAAAACATTTTCCAGGAAAAATTTATTAAATGTACAGAAAGACAAATCTTGCTGAAGAAAGATCTGCATTACTTCTGCAAAGGAAAGCCCTACCTCACTAACTTTTCAGAGTTCTTTGAGAATGTCAACAAGCAGATATAAGTAAGTATAATTCAGTAGATACTGACTCTCAAAGTCTTTGCAAAGGCTTCTGAACAGATTTAACAGATATGGGATAAGAACCAGTCCTAGCCCCAAGCATGCCTGAGGTGCCAATGCAGCAGTAGTTCTGTTACCCTCCCCTCCCTTGGTAAGGATGAGGAGCTTTTTCTTCATTATTTCCCCTCTTCCCCTTGCTGGTGCGGGAGCTCTTCCTGCCCTCTTCTCCCTCCGCACCACCACCACCACCACAGGGAAAGTTCTTTCTTTCCATCCTCCCTTCTAGCAGAAGGAGAGCTCTTTTCTTCTCTGTTCCCTGGTTATTAAGCATATTCAAGTCCAGCCATAATCTTATAAAATTGAATCCATTACCTTCTATCAAATACATTCAGTTAAAGTTTTCTTTTCTTTGTAAAAGAACAGGCTGGAACAAAAATATGTTACTATTGAGGTCAGTCATTATAAGTATGATTCAGTGGGTTATGTCTGTGTAAATTACAAATATTTAGACTCTTGTCACCAAACTGCATGGAATTCTGCCCAGTACTAACTGTACGTTTGCTTCTGGAAGGTTCTGGGCATTAATGTGTTCAAGTAAGTGAGCCTGTCTGGTGCCCTTGAATGTATATAGAGAGAATCAAACAGAAATATTTAATTTTACTATTGTTTACCAAGCAAATATAAATTCTTCAGTGCAATAAATGTGTGGGTTGTAAAACAAGGTTTGGATTAATCTTCTGGATAGTATAAAAACTCTAGTTATAATTACCATAGCAACCAATTAATATGTATACTTCCTCAGGAAATATAGGAACTGAAAAGTTAGAAACTCAAGTGAAATCCATTATTTAAATCAGTTTTTTAGCTTGTTCATTTAAATTGTGATTTAAATTAATCCAGCCTTGCAGCAGAGAAAAACTTTTTTCATTTTTCTGAAGTGTTACACAACTAATACTGAATATTTTTTATGTTGAGATCATATCTATCTATCTATCTATCTATCTATCTATCTATCTATCTATCTAAAAATGCACCAGTTGATAATGATAATGTACCTATTGATACATATTCTTGATTTGCAACAATTTGAATGCTTAAAATCCTTGGATATATAAACAAATTACTTTGAAGCAAAGCTATTTTTAAACCCTCCAAGCCAAGAAAACGATAGGTCAGCATGCTGCAAATGTTCACAATTGTGTATAAACATTCTGAACTTTGATGTGAATCATTTTGAATCACGATTGCCAGATTCTTGTGTTCAAGGTTCTTTGTGTTCTTATTTGCAACACAAAGTATACAAATAAAACAGCAACTATTTATGGGTGGGGTATGTGAAATTAAAAGAGTCTCGACCAGGCTTCTCCCAGTACAGCTAAGTCATTTCAATTCACACCTCTTGTTTCACTGCAAATCCTGTGCTGTCTGGATATATTAGAAGTGAAAGGTCTAAGGGAACTGAAATGTATGTGATGGAGGGGTTTCTTATTAATAAGAGTCATTGGACACTATTTTCATTCAGGTTTCCTTTTGTGAGAGCTTGAATTTTGATTCATTTATTACAGAAACACAGGCATACTGCACTCCTCCCTTGAAAGTTTGGAGAAAGTGTGTTTAGAACCTTTTGTGAGCATGATATGACAACACTGAGACGCATACTGCTGGAAATTTTGTGCAGACATGACAAAGTTATACTTTTTTAGCACTTTATTACATTGAGGGAAAGAATGCTAACAGATTAGATGGGCTGGTATTTGTTTGAAACTCACTGGAGGAAGTCACTATAATTATCTAATCTCAGTCACAGGTGAAGAAAACTTAATGAGTTATGAATTTTTGTATAGTCCAAAAAGATTTTAAACTATTTCCTGCTTTTGTACTAGATTTAATATAGGAATGAATCACAGATAACTTCTTAAGGTTTGATATTTTTTTTTGAGACACTGTAATACTTCATGATAAGAGAATTTAAATATCTTCAAGTGATCTTTCAGATAACCAATAACTATATGTAGTGTGGTCTAATTACTTACTGTGTCTGTACTATATCGAGATACAATTAAGCCACTAATGTGTAGTCTGCTGCAAGTTAAGAAATAAATGTACTTTCTTTTCCCACAATCCTGTAATCAAACAAGTTGTTCTAGTAAGAACTTAGCCTAGTTTCCTTTCACTGTCTCCACAACTGGACTATATTTGGTTCAAATCGAGGTCCACATTAGATCTTTTGCACCTCAAGTGTTCTTGAGTCCACCATCTTGGATTGGGGTGTATGATATCATTACAAACTACACCATTGAGGTGTCCTTGTGTGTCACTTTCTACAGCTGTACCAAATTTGGTTCAAATCAGTTAGACAGTCCTCAAGTTAGTGCACTTGTGCCTCAAAAGTTCACATGTTCACCATCTTGGATTGGGGTGGATGACATTATCACAAACTACATCATTGGGGCATCCCTATGTGTCCATACAGCAGTAACAGATTTGGTACAAATTGGTTAGACTGTCCACAAGTTAGCCCACTTGCGCCTCAAACGTTCACACATCCACCATCTTGGATTGGGGTAGATGACATCATCACATACTTTGCCACTGAGATGTCCCTGTATGTCATTCACTGCAACTGTACCCAATTTGGTTTGAATGGGTTAGAGAATCCACAAATTAGCCAGCTTGCACCTCAGACGTTCACACGACCACCATCTTGGATTGGGGTGAATGACATCATCACAGACTACATCATTGAGGTGTCCCTATGTGTCCCTACAGCTGCACCAGATTGGGTTCAAATCAGTTAAGTGGTTTATAAGTTATCCCACTTGTATCTCAAATGTTTATGGGTCCGCCATCTTGAATCAGTGTGGATGATATCATCACAAACTATGCCCTTGAGGTGTCCCTGTGTGCCACTCACTGTAACTTTACCTAATTTGGTCCCTGTGAGTTAGACAGTCCACAAATTAGCTGGCTTGCACCTCAGACATTCAAGTGGCCACCATCTTGGTTTGGGGTGAATGACATAATCACAAACTAGGCTGTTGAGGTGTTCCTATGTGTCCCTACAACTGTATCCAACTTGGTTCATATTGGTCCAGGTGCTGCGAAGTTTATCAGTGGAACACACGGACAGACACACACAAAGAATGCCGGGTGATCTCATAAGCCTACTGGAAAGTAGGCTAAAAAACTCCAACAAATGTTATCTTTAAAACAGGCTACGTCAAGTAATTTGCCAGTTAGTTGAAGTCTAATCTGAGTGTGGTATTATTTGGGTCCATTAGGCATAACTAAAATTCATGATACAGGGACTATTATCCTGGCTGTAAGGAATTTCTGTTTTATGAAGCAATGGTAACACAAAGACTGCAGTGTGTAAGCTCTCTCTAACTGGACACTTTCACACTGCAATTTAGGAGGCGTGCAATTCAGGAAATTGCTGGCTTATGCTGAAGCACAGTTTTACTGCAAGGAAAATTTTATTTGTCACTCAAGTAATTAGCAGTTTTAGTACCTTGTTAGTAATTAACTTATGAGCAAACTAATGTCTAAACTAAAGGCTCTTTAACCTGTTAGATAACCTGTTACCTGTTTGACTTGGTTGCCAGTAAATCTGACACATGGCTTATCCATTGTAGTTACTTAAATATAACTTTGGCTGAAATAAGACCTTCCAGCTAAGAGTTAAATTTAAAGGACCTGCACCAGACAGGCAGAGGACTGAAATCTGATCCTGAATGAGAACAATGTCTGAGGTGTAACAAAATATCGTTTCTTTTTTACACATCTGGTGTGAAAGCCAGTTAATCCACAACTTCTGGCTTCTATTTTTAGCCAAATTTTTGGTTTTAATGAGTGGTAATTAATCTCAGGTTTCCAACATCCCATAACTGCTTGAATGGGCACCAAAGTTGCCAGACATCCTGTTGGGTAGAAATAGAACAGACTTGAAGAAAGAGTAGATGTATGCAGGATACCCTCTGCTAACTTGGCAAAGAGGCACCTTTTAACATGGTGATTCTCTTTATTTAGCAGGGGGACAGTAACTGGCCCAAGCACAGTACCTCCAGTGACTGTTACTGGTGTCTATCTCATGTTTCTTTTTAGATTGTGAGCCCTTTGGGGACAGGGATCCATCTTATTTATTTATTTATTTATTATTTCTCTGTGTAAACCGCCCTGAGCCATTTTGGAAGGGTGGTAAAGAAATCGAATAACTAATAATAATAATAAATGATATAATATCAGCAGAGTTGGCAGTGAGCAGATCTGCTTCTCTACACAGAAGATAATATCATAGGTGTAGTATGATCCCTTCAACCCTTAACATTCATCCATAGCAGAAATTTGACTGATTGCCAATTGTCCAGCTTCATGCAGGAATGTCCAGATAACCATCACTGGATCCTGAATACAAATCATTACAAATTAATTTGTAATGAAGTAAGAGAGGATGCAGCCTTGATAAATGCTTCAGAAGCATTTCTCTTCCTTTAAGGCTGGCATGCTGCCAGTTTATGACTGGCGTTACCACCATAAAACACCAATACAGTCCCTGTTCCCTGTCATTTTACTCTGAGAAGACAGGCAGACATATTATTGGGTTGACAGCGGAAGAGAGGATGCTTGTTTGTTTATTAAAGTGTGCACCTAATTAAATTTGTGCAGGCTTTGAGACAGCAGTTGCCCCAATGCCCAACAGTACCCAAAGCTTTGCCCTGAATTAACTGATCCAAAAGGCAACAATTAAAAATGATTATTATAGTTTGCTAGAATAGCCAAGAAACTATGTATTGTGTGAGGTCATTCTCACAATCAAAAACTTTGTTCTACCCAGGTATGGGAGCTGTGTGTGCTCCCAGTTTTCAGTTGCATAGAAGCAAGGTTCAGAGGAAAACCAGGGTTGAAGTGCTTGTGTGGAAGGAGCTTCCCAGGTTTTCCTCTACCTTGCTTCCACATAACCAAAAATTGGGGAGCATACACAGCTCCCATACCTGGGTAGAACAAAGTTTTGATTGCATGAATGACCTCATTGTCTCCTAAAGACACAAATTTAATTTGGTACATGATGCTGATGACATCACGATGCTGATGACACTATGACCAAACAACAGTGCTAATTACCACATACCACAGACATGGAAGCCTCATTTTGTTCCCCGTTTTTGCTATTTCCCACCTTAATTGTGCTATTCTTCTTACTGGGCTCTCAGATTCACCACTATCTCATCTTTTAAATACTCTATTCTGTAGATTGTCTTGTCTTCCTGCCTCAAATTCTGATAATGTATTGTTCTTAAGTTGTAATTTTAAAAAATAATCCATATATTCTTTTGTTTGCTTCTCTCTCCCACGTTTGTGTTTTTTCCTTTACCTTTTCCTGTAGTACAGATTCATTTTAAATTGTGAGCCTGTGATATCAGAAATGATACACACACTCACACCTGTAATTTTAGGTTCTTCATTAATATGATTATGAAGATGCTGATACTGAAGTTAAGAAAACCTGTCTTCTTGCATATTGCTGCTTTATGAAAATATTCAGACAATGTGGAGAGCATCTCTTGATCTATACAGACTTTGAAATAAGCCCCTAATGCAATCTGATGAAGGGTAGCAAGCCATAGAGGTGTTTTGTAAAGTGCATATGTGTGTGCTTCATTTTGTGTTTCCCTCCACGTGTGTATATAAAGTGATGTAAAGGAAGAGGTTTGTGGGGGACGGCACTGTGGTATGTCTTGCTTTGTTGTTGCATATAAAACTCAATAAATATTAATAGCAACATCTACAGGTGAAACTTGGAAAATTAGAATATCATGCAAAAGTCCATTAATTTCAGTAATGCAAATTAAAAGGTGAAACTGATATATGAGACAGACGCATTACATGCAAAGCGAGATAGGTCAAGCCTTAATTTGTTATAATTGTGATGATCATGGCGTACAGCTCATGAAAACCCCAAATCCACAATCCCAGAAAATTAGAATATTACATGGAACCAAGAAGACAAGGATTGAAGAATAGAACAATATTGGACCTCTGAAAAGTATAAGCATGCATATGTATATGTATTGGGCCCCTTTTGCAGCAATTACTGCCTCAATGAGGCGTGGCATGGATGCTATCAGCCTGTGGCACTGATGAGGTATTATGGAAGACCAGGATGCTTCATTAGCGGCCTTCAGCAATTCTGCATTGTTTGGTCTCATGTCTCTCATCCTTCTCTTGGCAATGCCCCATAGATTCTCTATGGGGTCAGGTCAGGCGAGTTTGCTGGCCAATCAAGCACAGTACACTGTATACTTTTCAGAGGTCCGATATTGTTCTATTCTTCAATCCTTGGTTCCATGTAATATTCTAATTTTCTGGGATTGTGGATTTGGGGTTTTCATGAGCTGTACGCCATGATCATCACAATTATAACAAATTAAGGCTTGACCTATCTCGCTTTGCATGTAATGCGTCTGTCTCATATATCAGTTTCACCTTTTATATCACTTATCTATAGAGAGCTTCATATTTGACTATGTATTTCCAATCTAGGACAAGTAACAAGATTGCTGACATCGTGCCTGAACACCTGCAGCCATTTCAGTGCCTAGAAACTTTGGATCTGAGCAACAACAACATTTCTGTGCTCAGGATGGAATCATTTCCTCCCCTTGCAATCAAATACTTGTAAGTTAAACTTTAAGATAAAAACACTTTATTAATTTACTGGCAGTAAGTAATATACCATCTCAATACATGGGGCAGCTTAAAACAGTGAGAAAAGGGTGCCCTTTGCAGCACTGTTCCCTCTAAGGCGTGTGCATGTGCGTGTGCTCACAAGTTTTTGGATGTCTGCTCAGTTCAGTTTAGATCCCGCTCAGGTTGAATCAGGAAGGCCCCATTCTGAATGCAGGTGTGCACACACTGCCTTGATACTGCCACCCGGGAAAAAAACTCATTCTGCACAGAGATTAAAAAACACTGCTCTGCAGCCTTCTCTCCCCCCCCCCCCCCCATGCCTAGTGGAAGCTTAGAACAACACTAGGCAGTTGGGTCCCTGCCCACAGATTGGGCACCACATTTACAGAGGAATTTGCATGTCTAGGCCAGAACTAGGCATAGAACTGAACCACACACAGAATCTGAAAAGCCTGTTTTGTGGGCTGCAGATTGCATAGTTCAGGCATCATGCAAATCTGCCCCTTGCAAACTTGATGACAGCTGGTGTGACATTGTAATTTGTAGCTAAGACACAGAGCTGTGAATAGGGAGCCCCCAGATTCAAATCTCACTACAGTTATGTACTTACTAGGTGACCTTTTGGTTTCAGCTTCTTCATCTGCAATATGGAGATAATAATTAGGAATACCAGGACAATTCTCCTGAGTCAAGCTCGGAAACTAATTTCAGAGCTTGTTAAAGCCTGCCCCCAAAGAGAGGTAAACTTCGCAAGCCCTCAGATTCTTCTCTGACTCAGCTTAAAATGTGAGCCAATGGGCATTGCTGTGCTGCTTATTTAATATATTAGAGCTCTTTGGCTCCATTATATTAAATTATGGCTGCATGGGGATATTTGAAGGACAGCACTCTGGAAAAATGTGGGAGGGAAAGTTTCCATGGGCCACCTTCTGAATCTGAGGATCCCCTATGAAGTGTTGAATTTATTCCCTCTCCCCCTGTTTTTCCAGAGTGCACACCTTTCAAACAAATCTCACAGCTGCACAATTGGGAAAATTTCTGCTTCTTATCTCCAAGGCTCATTTTAATGGACCGTACCCTGGAAGATGAGGAAGAAAATCAACCATGGGGGCACTTTGGCCCTGAGGATCCCTAGGAGAGAGCGATTTTCTTGCCCTTATTTTCCAGAGAGGGAAATTCTTTCAAAACTAGCTTTGGAAATAAGCAGCAGATGTAAAAGGCCTTTTAAGGTGGCCTTGTTGACTTGATAGAACTCAGCTTTAAAATTCAATAGCATAATGGCAGACATTATTCACAGTACAGTGCATGTGGTTGTAAACCACTCACACTGCTGGGGGCATCTAAAGAAATACCTGCAGAGTTGCAGAAAAGCATTCTTGTGCTAATATTTAAAATGGCACGATCACACTTAGGAACATATGAAGCTGCCTCTTACCGAGTCAGACCAGTGGTCCACCTAGCTCGGTATTGTCTACTCTGAATGGCAGCAGCTCTCAAAGGTTTCAGGCAGGAGTCTTTACCAGCCCTATCTGGAAATGCCCTATCTGGAAATTCCAGATTGAATCTGGAATCTTCTTCATGCAAAGCAGATCATCACGCAAGTGAAAATGTGCTATTTTAAGTACAGGTAGCCTATGTTATCAGCAGACTCCATATCTGAGGTTTCACGTATCTGTGATAGATCTTAGAGAGCCAGTTTCATTATCTACAGGTAGAAAAGTAGTCGAAGTGAGCCTGCCTACAGTTTCGAGGGGCCAGAAATGACTCGGAAACTACTTCTACTGTCATTTCCAGCTGCCATTTTCCAGCAGAGAGGGTCATTTTGTGATTCTTTTATATATATGAATGATGAATATTCAGCCATTTGGGCGGTTTTGTGGGGCATTGCTGGAGACCTAGAAAATAAGGTACTGTCCTTTCCCCCTCTGATTTCTGTTCCCCTTGCCGCCCCCCCCCCACATTTGTTGGGAACCTAACCCTGCATTTTCCATTGATTCAAGGTTTCATTTTTCGTCGTTTCATATTCTCACCTATAGGCGAGAGTGGAACCCCGACAAATAACGAGGGCCCCCTGCATTCGTGCAAAAGTGCTCTTGGACAATACCATGGGTGTTGCTTTAGACATGAAGCAATGCTGGTGGCTCAGAACCACCTGTCACCCTGCGCGGAATGTCAGCCAATGCATTTTGTTAATTGCATCAAGTATTTGAGTAATGCGCTTAGTCCTAATTCAAAGTATTTGTTTCTGGTTGATAAAATGGTAAATCTGCCTTCAAAATATTTTGTAAAACACAAATATTGCATCTTCCCAGTTTCACGTTTTGGGTGTTCAGATAGGTCAATGTTGCAGTATGTTTTAAAATTGCTGGAAATAACAGCCAAAAATTTAAACTATAAAATGATAATTTCTGGCATCTATTAAGAAAATATTTTTCAGTGTAACGTTTTGAAGTTAACACTTGATTTGTTAGTGTCCTTCAACCTGTGAAATACTATTTGAAGATTTGTCTTATTTGTATTGGGACAACCCTGTTGGTTTCTGCTCTTCTGAGAGCCATAGAGTTTGACAGAATGGAACCAAACTGTCTTCAAATTGCCACTTAATCTCTGAAGTGGGGCTGTTAAAGTGATGGTTAAATTGGGACTAGTAGCTAACGTGGTTTCTGTATTGAACGTCTGTTAACATTTCCAGAGATATTAACACTATGTCATTGTTTCCACAGGCACATTAACAATAATCGCATAACCTCCCTAGAACCAGGCACTTTTGACAACTTGTCTAGCACACTTCAAGTATTGAAGCTAAACAGGAACCGAATTTCAGCCATCCCACAAAAGATGTTTAAACTATCCCATCTCCATAATCTGTAAGTGCAATTCACAACTGCTTAATTTGTTTTAGATTAGTTTTATAGGCCTCTGGCAGTACTTGAATATCCACCCCACTGGTAACCACATAAAGGCAGGAAAGCTTTATGCTGAACATGGGCATAATCCTTGTGGTTTGCCCTTGTTCCAAAACGTTTTATGTCAATATGTTTTACTTGGTGCTCTGGTGATAGCACTCCTACAATGCCAGTATGCTCCCATGGCTCACAGTGCACTGTGAGCCATGAAAGATGTGGCATTTGAAAGATGGCCATTGAAAAATGGCCACGAAAGATGTGGTATCAGAAAGATGTGGCATTTTCTGGCTCATGGAAAAATCCATCCCTAGTCCCTCAACTCCCTGAAGTTTTCTTCATTCTGTCAACCTAACTTAGTGTGTGGAGAAAGACTCTTTTTTTGTTGCTTTTGGGATCCAAAAGCACCTGGGAGTCCAAAAGCCTTGCTGATTTGCTGCAAATCTCCCAAAGATCTACCAGCAGATTTGGATTTGTTTTGTCTTCTCTCCCTAAGTAGAAGAGAGTCTGTAGTGGAACAACAGGCAAACTGAGGTTCAAGAGATTTGGGGAAGATTTTGCTAAGAAGGCAATGTTATGGCTCTTGGAAGCTATGAAACCAGCTGTATTGACCCAGCATAAGTGAGTCTGAAGAATGAAAGAAAGAAAGCTTGATAGAGGGAGGACAGTACTCTAGAGGACTTCAATAGGGACAGAAACCCTATTCACGTATTATTTTCAGTGCACGTACAATCTTTGTACAGTGTACACACATACAGCTATTCACACATTATACTCAACATATGTACAGTAGTAGACTTCCTATCCATACATTGCATTTGAAGGGGTATGTACCCAGTTTCACATTTAAAATGAACGTATGTACAGTCATTCACACAGAAAGATATACTTTGTAGAAACACCTGTACACATATACTCTGTAATGTCTGAATAGGGTTAAGAGTAGTGGATGATATTGAGGCCATTCACACAATAAAAAACTGTGTTCTATGTATTTCCCCATATTTTTTGGAAATCATAACCCCCCAGACAGGGGAAGCCTCAGAGACAAATATGAATGGCTCCATTCCTGAGAATCTTGATAACTCTCCACTTGCTCCTTTATGGGATTGTGAAATGGATTCACATGTCATAAGACCTGAAAGACACTAAGTCTTTAGATCAAAAATTCACGAAGCGAGTGCTGTGTTGGATCCTCCCTGTGTCTCTTCCCTAGTCTCTGAGGCCCTCCAAAGCCCATTAAATCTTCAACATATACAGACAATGTCTACTTCAAGCCCAGGGGGGCTTGATTTCTTCACACTCCTTACAGATCTTGGAGGGATCCCAGCTTCAAGGGGCATCACTTCACAGATTATTTATAGCAACTTAGATAGCAAGGGGACAGTGATGCCTACTTGCTCTCCTGATAAGGATGTAGATACCTTGCCTGTGCAGCAGAACTGTGAAAATTTGCTCCTTCTACTGGATTGACATTCTACATCTCGGCGACCCCTACTGCTCATCTCGTGGAATATTGCGACTAATAAGATTTGTGATTATGGCTTCATTAATATCGTAACTAAGTATGGTATAGTATTGTTGCAAGAAACCTGGACGATAGAGGAGATTGACTGCCATGGGTTTGATACAGTAGATGCTACACCAAATCAAAGGTGAAGTGGAGCTAGTGGGGGGCTTGGAATAATGGTATCTCATCTCTACATGCGTAAATTGGTCTTCTTCGTGGTTTTTTTTACCATAGTTAAAATGGCTTGAAAAGCCTGAATGATATCATGGTAGTTTAATAGAACACCTGGGTCCAATTCATTCGTTAATACCAGGGTGCAAGAATGCACCAAATTTGGAGAACTCAAAAGTGTACTAATTCTCTACATGCTATAATACAACCAACATGTGACCAATTGGCTATGGCTATTCTTGTTCATTTTGATACCAGTAGTTTACTGATTATTAATGTCTATTTGCCCCCACCCAACTGCTCAATGTAAGAATAGCTGGCATAAAGCTCAATGTAAGAGTACCTGGCATAACTTTTTAAAACATATATTGACAGCACACTAGCAGAATTTCCCACAGGATGTGTGCTAATTGGGGGAGACTTTAATGCCAAAATGGGGTCTGATATGGCTCTATATAACATTGCCACCGTTGTTTCCTAGCAAAACGTCAATTTAAGGGTAATACCTCAAATTTTGCTGGATTTTGTCTGGCCCAGTTGGCCTGCTGCCTAAACCTGAATATACTCATTGGGGAAACAAATGGTGATATCCCCACAAAATATACCTACTGGGAGGCTGGGATGAGCACAATTGATTACATGATCATCTCACATAATGTGATTAACTTATTAACCTTGTTCCCAATAATAATGGGTCATCTTGACAGTGACCACTTCCCATTAACTTTAAGCTTGACGCTATCTTAAAAATCAAAAGCATGGTTTGATCAGGAGTGCATACAGGCCAAAAAAGATGTTACAAGCATTACAGGGAAAATGTAGATGCCACTAGTGCACAAGTCTTGTTGCTAAAAAGAACTGCCAATAAAAGCTATTACTCTTAGATAGATAGATAGATAGATAGATAGATATTTTAAGAAATACAACCAAAGAAGGTTGGAGACAACTGATAGAGGGAGATTCCCATACATTTTGGCATGGCATGACACAAAGATCAGACAGTAACTTAGGATGCCATATATCTTCAGCTGGCTGGGAAGCTCACTTTCGTTCAATGTATGCACAACAAAGTGATGCAATGGACTATATGTCCCTAGAGATGAGCAATCTATACAGACACTACGAAACTGGCCAACTATGTCTACAGGGGAGATGAAGCAATTAATTGGACAACTGAAAAGGAATAAAGCCCCCGGTTGTGATTTTATCCAAGTTGAGGTGTTCCTATCTAATGTTGACTGGTGGACACCAGTACTAGCAGCACTCTTTACATACATTGATAAAGCTGTCCATATACCGGAAGACTGGGGTATGGCAATTGCTGTCCCAATCTATAAGAAAGGACAAAAGAAAGATCCTGCTAACTATCACCCAATCAGCCTTCTGAATATAGTCAGTAAGCTCAACACAAAACATCTGTTTAGGAAATTTTTTGATTGGTCAGAAGATAATATTCTAGCTGAAGAACAAGCAGGATTCAGGCCAGGAAGATCTACTATAGACCAAGCAATTATTCTACAACATTTAGTGGAGAAGTACCGTATGTATACGGTTTTAAGATCTCACTCAATGCAGCCTTTGTAGATCTAAAGTCTGCTTTTGATTCTGTCCCGAGAAAGAGGCTATAGAAGAAACTTTTGGTGACTAATATTGACAGAAGACTTCTATTGCTGATATATAGACTTTATAGTAACACTAAATTGAGAGTCAGATATGGGATATGAGATCAACTAACTGATTCAGTTCCAACAATACTAGGAGTTAAACAGTATTAAACAGTGTGTGTGCTTGGCCAGCTACTATTTAATTATTATATAAATTCAGTTGTTCAACATCTTGATAAAAATGACTTCCATCTGCCCAAATTAGCTGATAGGCATATTTCACTGCTTCTGTGCACTGATGGTATGGTCATCCTTTCACAGTCTCTTGTAGGGTTAAAAAGTGCCTTAAGATCTTTTATGTAATTCTGTGAGGATGAAAAGTTGCTGATAAATTATAAAAAGATGAAAAAAAATGACTTTGCCAAAAGAGTCAAGGAGAATAGTTGGTTTATTGGTGGCAATAAAATAGACCAGGTACATTGTTTTAACTATCTAGGAATAACTTTCCATTTATCTAGTTGGAAAGATGCACATTTGGATTATGCCTCACATGTAACACAGAGGTGTGCTTCGGCTGTTGTATCTTTTTATCGTACTAAGGGAGGGCAATATGTCCCCGCAGCACTGAAATTATTTGAGGCAAAAGTAGTGGCACAGTGCACGGTTGGACCCTCTTTTAACCTTGCCCTGGTGGAGACAGTACAATCTAAATTTTTAAGATCAATTATGCAAGTCCCTAGATGTGTGTCTAATACAGCGTTAAGATTGGAAATGGGAGTCAGAAGTATGGAGACTCGTATGTAGATTACCATCTTCATCTATGGGCTGAAGGTAATATTCGCTCCGATGGGGCTGGCTCCACTGATACTTGAGGGCAGCTTCCAGTCATGGTGGAAGGCAGCTGTTAAAGGAAAGCTCATTTTCTAAGTGCTGTGATCTGTGGGCTATGAACAAGCAAAAAAGGCTGTAAAGCAAATAATTTTAGATATGTAATGGCAACAGGAGATGAGTAGGGCTCTAAAATGACTTAAAATAGGGAGATTTGCCTTAGTGTTAAGCCAGCTGTTTACTGCGAAGCCCTAATTATGCCTAAGTACTGTAGAGCTCTAGCCCGTTTTGATGTATTGCCCTCAGCAGTTTTATATGGTAGGTATGGTAAGGTTCTCTACCTGAAACGCTACATGTGATGTACAGGCCATAGATGTGGGTCGTGTTTTATTATATTGCAGTTTTTATAGGGACTCGCTGAGTCGTTAATTTTACCACTGATTAAGGACATACCAGGCAGAGAAGATGAAGTATACATTTCATTCCTTTTGTCAAACCATCAAACCAAGGTTACCTGTAACGTGGCTAGGTTCTGTCTAACAGCGATGAATGTGTGGAAACATTTAAAGATTAACATAGTGAAATAACTTACTATGTTACTGTATACTGTATATACATTTGTATACATACATTGTATACTGTATATACATTTGTAAAACTATACTGTTACTTTTTTCTTTTTTATGTTTCTGCACTGGTCATAAACCATAATAAAGTTTATGTATATGTGTATATGTTGTACCCAGGGTTGGGAGCTGTGGGTGCCCCCAGTTTTTGGTTGTGTGGAAGCAAGGTGGGAGGAAAGGCTACCCAGTTTTTCCTTGTACCTTCCTTCCACACTATCTCTTCTACCCAGGTTTTCCTCCTACCTTCCTTCCACACAACCAAAAACTGGGAGCACCCACAGCTCCCAAACTTGGGTAGAACACAGTTTTTGATTGTGTGAATGACCTCATTGAGTGGATGATAAAGGTGCTTGTGCAAACCAGAGGAAGCAACAGAATGGAGGGAAATATGAAGAACAGA
Source organism: Hemicordylus capensis (assembly GCF_027244095.1). Classification (NCBI taxonomy): domain Eukaryota; kingdom Metazoa; phylum Chordata; class Lepidosauria; order Squamata; family Cordylidae; genus Hemicordylus; species Hemicordylus capensis. Next base: position 182,874,626 of record NC_069661.1, on the reverse strand, counting down.
AAAGTAAAGGGCGTCACTTTATATTGGTTTTGGAGTATGGTAGCAGATGAGAGCAAGTGATAAGATTTAATAATAAAGTAATTATAGAGGCAATTAAAGAGTGGTGATCAGGATAGCAGGCATAAAAAACCAGGCACAAGTTTGCAGATTTTTAGAACAAGGATTAACACAGATTTTAGCAGCAGGTACACAAAGATAGATGACCTTACAAAAGTTGGATGTAGCAAGACTGGGTGGCAACTTGCATGTTTGATAAGAAGTGGTCAAAGTTAAGCCCAATATGTTATAGAAACAGACACACTTACATTTTTTGTTTTTGTTTTTGTTTGCAGAGAGATGAACCGTAACAAAATTAGAAAAATAGATGGGCTTACGTTTCAAGGACTCCCTTCTTTGAAATCTTTAGGAATACAGAGAAATGGGTTATCTAGGCTCATGGATGGAGCTTTCTGGGGATTAAGTAACATGGAAATACTGTAAGTGTGTGCTTTCATAGTCTTCAGTAAGAACCATTTTGAATTGTATTGCTTGTTTGAAAACTGAAAATCAAGCGGTGGTCCCAATATATAAATTCATAAATCACTGGCTTGTAAAACTGTTTTGGCATCCCCTTTCAGTAGAGAGAATCTCTTGATATCTTTACTATGCAAAGGATAGCTCAAAAATTGATAATGCTTGCATATGAAACCTGAGTTTTATTTATGTGTGTACAGGCACCTGGATCATAACAATTTAGCAGAGATTACCAAAGGTTGGCTTTATGGCTTGCTGATGTTGCAGGAGCTCCATCTTAGCCAAAATGCTATCAGTAGGATCAGCCCTGATGCCTGGGAGTTTTGCCAAAAACTCCGTGAGCTGTGAGTAGAAGTTATTTAAAATATGTATATTAATATTATTTTTATTCTAGTCCAGTTATTAGAGCAAGGTACAAGCCAAAGCCTGGGCTACTTAACAGTGATCTGTGACTATTTCATAACGAGTTTCCAACATTGCATCAGATTGTGTGTGTGTGTGTGTTTGTGTGTGTTGAATATACTAATAATTTGTTCTGAAAAATTAGAGTCAACTGTGTTACATTTTGTAGCAGTTATATTAGTCTTGTTACTATACTTTTAAAATGAATGAAACCCATTCTGCAACGTATTATGAGTAATGGGAAATGATGCACAATATATTAAAAATAATTATACTGAAAATATTTAAAAGCTGAGTCTGTATATACTTTGAATACCCTATTAATAATGATGAAAACAAACTTATTTCCCCCCCTTTTCAAACTTTCAGTGACTTAACTTACAATCATTTGGCAAGATTAGAGGATTCAAGTTTTGTTGGTTTAAGCCTACTGGTGCGGCTCAACATTGGTAACAACAAAGTGAGCTACATTGCTGATTGTGCTTTCCGGGGACTATCCAGTTTACAAACCTTGTAAGTTGCACAGGGATTTCTTTAAAGGCAAAAAAAAAAAGTACTGGTTTCCTGTTTATGCATCTTATTTAGAAGAACACATAGGAAATCTAGATGATAATGCATCCTGCTTAATATGAATTATTTTCAGGTTGTTTATCCCAAGTTTTTTATCTTTTTGCAGGTAAATTTTTGCAATCAACTCCTGATAAGGTTGATATAGAAATAGATTTTGCTTTTACTTTTGATGGCTAAGGAACTAAATTTTTATTTTATTACATCACATTTCAGATTATTACATTTACAGAATACTAAATGAATAATCTTTTCTTAGCGAACGCTGTCAGATCAATAAGAATGCTCAAACTAGGCCACAATCACAATTTCCCTCTGCTAACTTGGGGCAAAGAGGTACTTTTTAAAAGTGTGCTCTTACATTTACTAAGGAGATAGCAATTGCCCCATCCAAGGCAGCGCTCTCTCTCTTGCTCTCTCTCTCTCTCTCTCTCTCTCTCTCTCTCTCTCTCTCTCACACACACACACACACACACACACACACACACACACACACACAGTGGCTATGGCTAGTGGTGTCTTGTGTTTCTTAATAGACTCAGAATCCCTTTGGGACATAAAGCCATCTTAATGCCATTGGGACTTTTCTGTTGAAAAGCAGTATGAAAAAAATATTATACAGTGTAAAATACATTTTTTACATTGGCCTCCCATAGTAGCCGAAACATCTGGGATGGGTTTGAGAACTATTGGTATATCATCCTCCAAGCTCATTGCTGCCACTTACTGCTGGCGTCGAGAAAGAGAAACGGCCCTTGCAGTTGCAGTGCGAAAGAAGAGAAGCCTTACCCCTGCAGCTGTCTTCTGGTGCCAGGTTCTTCCTGAAGGCCATTTCCTGGGCATTTTTCACACAGGGCATTTAGCTCACATGGAGGTGTGGAATGGATACATTCATATATCAGCCAGATTTACACTGAAATCCCTGCGAGCTATCAGGGAGCACTTCACACAAGATTCGGGTTTTTCATTGCGCGTTAGAGTGTAGCCTGATTTATATCCAAAGTTTAAAAATCCACTTTTTGCATCAGTTTTTTGGGTCAACTTCAGACTTGCAGTAAAGCAGCACAGTAAACTTGTGGTAAAGCTGTGTGAAAGATGCCCTGGGGAATTATTTATATTGACCACCAGTATAAGTAAGAACCAGCAGCAGCCACAGCCAGAAACCCATTATGGTTTTTTTTTCATTGTATGTAAAGTGTCTTAAGGGCCTCAGCTTAAAGGTGGTATACAAATAAATATTCCTAATAGTAATAGTAATCACGGGAAAGATGCACTCAAATGCCTGGGTTACTAGTTACATTAGCAACTTTTCTGATGAGTTTTTTTCTTCAAGTTTGTGTTCAGCCATTCACTCACTATTGTTGCCCCACATTTTTTATGTCACAAAAATCACTTGGGGAGCCTCCATATTGGGCTGATATTGTATGATGTAAAACTCAACTAAGTATCCTGATGTATTAAACCCTTTTTGCTTTTGCTCTGCTGCTTCTGTAGTTAGAATCTTTTTTTTCTTTTTCTTTTTTTCCCTTTTTGCTTTCCAGCATATGATATGATCCCACTTCTATCAGGAAGTAGCTGGTGTATAATAAGAGCTTTACATTTGCTACCACTGTAATGCATTGACACAACCGTTAAACCAGTTTCACAGCCCTCATTTTTCTTTATGACATGCAGATGCCCCTTTTGAAAGCCATATTTTGAAAGAGTACCTGATCTCCTGGCTGAAACATTTATTTATTTATTTATTTATTTTTACATTTCTATACTGCCTTTCGTTAAAAGAAAACCCCAAGGCGGTTTACAAAAATTAAAACATACAATAAAAAGCAGTAAAAACATCAAGCTAAAAACAAGCATAAAAACAAGACAACAGATAAAAACACACAAAAGCAGCAGTAAAAAACAATTATGTAAAAGCCTGGGTAAAAAGCCAAGTCTTTAAAAGCTTTCTAAAAGCTGTGATGGAGTCCGAGGAACAAATGGCCACTGGGAGAGCATTCCAGAGTCTAGGAGCAGCAACAGAGAACGCCCTGTCCCGAGTGCACGACAGCCGGGCCTCCCTCATTGTCGGCACCCAGAGCAGGGCCCCCTCAGATGTCCTCGTCAAGCAGGCAGCAACCCTTGGGAGCAGGCGGTCCCTCAAATACCCCGGCCCCAAACTGTTTAGGGCTTTAAAGGTCAAAACCAGCACCTTGAATTGGACCCGGAAACAAACCGGCAGCCAGTGCAGCTCTTTCAAAATGGGGGTGATATGTTCCCAACAGGCAGCTCCGGATAAAACCCTCGCTGCCGCATTTTGCACTAGCTGCAGTTTCCGGATATTCTTCAAGGGCAGCCCCACGTAGAGCGTGTTACAGTAATCCAGCCGCGATGTGACTAAGGCGTGGGTAACCGTGGCCAGATCTGCCTTCGCGAGAAAGGGATGCAGCTGGCGCACCAGCCGAAGCCGTGCAAAGGCACCCCTGGCTACCGCCTCCACCTGAGCTTCCAAAAGCAGAGCCGGGTCCAGTAGTACCCCCAAGCTGCGTACTTGCTCCTTCAAGGGGAGTGCAACCCCATCCAGAACCGGTAAAATCTCCTCATCCCAATTGGCTCTCCTACTGACCAACAGTACCTCCGTCTTATCCGGATTCAATTTCAGTTTGTTAGCCCACATCCAACCCATCACGGCCTCCAGCCCCCGATTCAGGACATCCACCGCCTCTCTAGGATCAGATGACAAGGAGAGATAGAGCTGAGTGTCATCCGCATATTGCTGACAACTCAGTCCAAATCCCCGGATGACCTCTCCCAGTGGCTTCATGTAGATGTTAAACAGCATGGGGGACAAGACCGAACCCTGCGGGACCCCACAGGCCAGTAGTCCCCCAGCACCACCTTCTGGACCCTCCCCTCAAGAAAGGACCGGAACCACTGCAACGCAGTGGCTCTGATTCCCATACCCGAGAGGCGGCCCAGAAGGATACTATGGTCGATGGCATCGAACGCCGCCGAGAGGTCCAGCAGAACCAACAGGGACGCACTCCCCCTGTCTAGTTCCCGGCATAGGTCATCCACTAGAGCGACCAAGGCAGTCTCAGTCCCATACCCGGGGCGGAAGCCAGATTGAAAAGGGTCCAGATAATCCGTATCATCCAAGACCCTCTACAGCTGGGACGCCACCACACGCTCCATCAGCTTGCCCAAGAAGGGAAGGTTAGAGACAGGTCTATAGTTGTCCAGGTTGGAGGGATCAAGGGAGGGCTTTTTTAATAGAGGTCTTACCACCGCCTCCTTGAGGCATGATGGCATCCTGCCCTCCCTTAATGAAGCATTAACGATCACCTCTAGCCATCTACCTGTCCCCTCCCTGGCAGCTTTTATTAGCCATGAAGGGCAAGGGTCAAGAGCGCACGAAGTCGCCCGCACACTGCCCAGGATCTTGTCCACATCCTCAGACTACGTTTAGACTACGTTTTAATGTACTGCTGGGTTCTTGCTGGGTTTTTCTAAAAAATTCAGATTGCTATTGTGATTTTAAAAAATCATATATACATGTATATTATTTCCATGTATACAATGTTCAACCTCTTCCTCTTCTCACAAATAGGGATCTTAAAAACAATGAAATTTCATGGACAATTGAAGATATGAATGGTGCTTTCTCTGGACTTGACAAACTTAGATGGCTGTAAGTACAAATTGCTGTTGTGTCTCCAAATTGAGATTCTGGAATGTTTGTTAAGAGACTTAAGCTAAGCATGGCCATGAGCAAAGTGACAAGGAAGTTTGTCCTTTCAGTTATGTTACCCACAAAAATATATAGAGCCTATTCTTATGATTGAGTGAGAGCACTCCTGGGTGGGCAAAAGCTGCTTAAAGTTAATTTTGCCACAGATGACTACACTGCGGCACTGGCCCTCCGGAATTGGGCCCAGTATTGGCAGTTCTTACATGCAGCCTAACCCACACTGGGCATCCCTAGCTTGGTTTAGGCTTTATGTAAGAACAGCCTCATAGATTAGGAGAGTTAAAAGCCAAGCATTGAAGGGCAGGAAGCCTGAGGTCATTCGTTGTTGATGGGCCAGTTGTCAGCCATCTTTAAGGTGGATGTAAGATTGGTTGTTGATGGGCTGGTTGTCAGCCATCTGCAGGCCACCAACTGTTCTGTGCTAACTTTTACCAAACAGTCTCCTGTAGTCATAAGAACAGCCCTGCTGGATCAGGCCCAAGGCCCATCTAGTCCAGCATTCTGTTTCACACTGTAGCCCACCAGATGCCTCTGAGAAGCCCACAGGCAGGAGTTGAGGGCATGCCCTCTCTCCTGCTGTTACTCCCCTGAGTCTGAAACTTTAAGAGTTCAAGGTCGGTTGAAAGTAAGTTAATCAAGCTCATTTGCTTTATTTAGCTTATAGTAGATGAACAGAGTATTGAGTAAGTGAATTTAGCTAGGGTGGAGGCAAAACAAGCAGAAATAACTGCATGCTATGAAACCTTGAAGCAGAAATTTCCAGGATGTTTTAATGATTGCTATTAGAGCTGCCTTAATTTTACACACTCTTCCTTGATGTGCTGCCCTTCAATTAATCTTTTTTTCCTTAAAGACAAAAAAGTGCACTAACCATGACTGATGCAAGAAATATTTTGAGATGCTTGTAAATTATGCATAGTGTCATATAATCAGTCCTTCAAAACCTTTCATATAGGACCAAACTTACTCATGATAGAAATTAAAGGGGACTGTGTTATTGAAAGGCTGCATAATAAGGGTGCCCACCGGCAGTGTTTGATAAGGCAATCCAGCATCTAGTTGAAATGGCTTGGTTAGAATGCAAAAATACCCTTCAAAATGCCCAAATGTGGAAATAAGAGATGGCCTCCATTTATTCCTAAAATAATTTCTTTACCAAGTTGTATACATTCAACAACTTCAAATATGCCTTCATCTATCTAAGAATTGAAGTAGAATTAATGTATCTATTTAGGAATGAAATAACTTGTAATGATTGGCCTAAAAAGTGAAGTCTTAGTGCAGTAAAATGTGCCGAAAAACAGTTGACAAGGGAATGTCTTGCAGGTTTCAAATATGCACCTATTTTATTGATTCTGTTTGAATCTATTGAATCTTTTTAAAATGTGTTTATGTTTCCAGGCTTCTCCAAGGAAACAGAATTAGGTCAATTACCAAGAAAGCATTTTCTGGCTTGGATGCACTTGAACACCTGTAAGTAGTTGAAAATGATCTTTAACCAAACAATTGCTAAGATGAACAACACTCATCTGCAACTCAGTATAGGGTTGCATAACTTAGTCTATGGAAGGAATCCCCCCACCATAATTTCTGTCTAAGGAATAAGTTCAAATTACTACATTTTATGTGAATGTGAGCTGGTTCTTGTTATATACAAGCTGATATTTTAAGGGGACGGAGGAAAGCTAGGATTAGAATTTGAACTACCTTTGTTTGCATTAATGAAACTAATTTCTTTTTTGCCCCCAGAGATCTAAGTAACAATGCAATAATGTCAGTACAAGGAAACACATTTTCACAAATGAAGAAACTTAAAGAACTGTAAGTATGTCTCTATTGCTTTTATATGGCATTTGTATATTTGCTTTCGAAATGACCGTAATGTTAGGCAACAATGTTAATAACTCCACATTTATTTTGAAACTGTACAGCAAATCTCTGCCTAGAGTAGCTTACCTGTGTAGTAGTATAGTAACATAGGAACAGTTAGATGCTGTTGACTGATTCTGAGAATCACAGGTATCCCTCATTCCAGGGAAAAATTTATTGCATATTATATCCTAGAGAGTCATATAAAGTGGCATATGCAGTTTTCTTGTGGTGGGCTACCTTGGTTACCTATTGCTCTTGTTGATGTTTTTGCAAGAAATTATCTGTAACTGTATAATATCTTGGTAAGCTTTTGTTTATATCATTATCGATTTATGTAAACTGAAATGAGCAGATCTTGAAGGAGCAAGCAGGATAGGAAAAGGGTACAGTAGCTTGACCAAGTAACTTCACTTTCCTGTGAAAACACCAGATTTGCACACTTTCTTAGGCTGGTGTGTCAGTTTTGTTGTTTAATTTTTTTTAATTTAATACTGCTGACTTCATTTCATTTATTATGAAACAATTTCATTCCTATTTGTTTTGCTTTTTCTAGGTACCTAAACACATCAAGCCTTTTGTGTGATTGCCAGCTAAAATGGCTGCCAGAATGGCTGGTAGACAATAACTTTCAGACTTTTGTAAATGCCACTTGTGCCCACCCTCAGATACTAAAAGGAAGAAATATTTTTGCTGTCAGCCTAGAAGGTTTTGTGTGTGGTAAGTTTGAAAGACCTTTTTATCACCTTTAGGCTTTTAAAGTTGAAGGTTGTTTTAGAAAAGATTTAACAAGCCTTTTCTTTCCTACCCATACTGTGGGACTTAAATCTTTTGTTAAAATACTCATTTTCTTTCTACTTTTTATGGGTTTGATCTGCTGATATTGGATTCATTGTTTCATTTCAGATGAGGAGTGACATTTTATCACTTCATTTCATGTACTGCATATTTACACAATGAGGCTATTCCTACGATCACTGGAAACCGGGCTAAGGGAGCTTAGCTCACTTTCCAGGGATCGTGGGAACCACTGGGCTCGCGGGTGAGCCCAGTGTTCCCAAGGCGGCTAGCCCACCTAATTCCCCCTCCCCTTAAATGAGGTTGACAGAGCAAGCACTCCATTAACCTCATTGTTTTGCTCGTGTGCCGCCGCGGCATGCAGCGACACACGAGTAGACCCCTGACCAGGAGACTGCAAGCAGCTCCCAAAGATATATTTTGCCTAGCAATGAGCTTGTGGGTTTGATGTCTCCATCACTATATTTTTCATGTAACTCTGCATCAGAATTTGATGGCAATGCCTGAACGGGTCAGATGAAATAGCAATAGCCAAAGGACCATTCATGGGCCACCTCTCCTGCATCTTCAGCTACTGAGGCCATTGTAAAATAGACTGGGTTGCAAAATCTAGAAGTACCATAGATTTTTCCATAGCAGGTGTGTCTGAATTTCCCCAGAGATAGTTTCATATCAGTGGAAAAGATGTCTCATATATGCACTTCCTCCCTGTGCACTGATGCATAGAAATTTCCAAAAGTCAGATAACACCACACCTATTTCTCAGAGTTCTGCAATTGGCAAGAAGCTTCCCTCTGCCCCATCGTTGACACACTAGCTGTCCTGACACAACACCAGGGCAGGATCCTTCACTTCAGTGTTCACAAGCTGCACCTATGGAGCTTGAAGGATCATCCTTATGGGAGGTTTCTGAGCTTCTCCAACAGATGTTCCTCAAAGCTAGGAAATCTTCTGCTAGGATATCCTATGCAAGTAAATTTCCTTTGCCCATGGGAAATTTCCTTTGCCCATGGGAAAAGAGCTGGTCTTTTGGTAGCAAGTATGACTTGTCCCCTTAGCTAAGCAGGGTCCGCCCTGGTTGCATACGAAAGGGAGACTAGAAGTGTGGGCGCTGTAAGATATTCCCCTTAGGGGATGGAGCCATTCTGGGAAGAGCATCTAGGCTCCAAGTTCCTTCCCTGGCATCTCCAAGATAGGGCTGAGAGAGATTCCTGCCTGCAACCTTGGAGAAGCCGCTGCCAGTCTGTGTAGACAATACTGAGCGAGATGGACCTATAGTCTGACTTAGTATATGGCAGCTTCCTATGTTCCTGTGTTCACTTATTGAGCATAATAATATTAGATATTGGGAGGTTCAGTTCTGAGATTTTGATTATAATTTTGTCTCTGTTTGTAAACATCTTCATTGCTGACTTACTATAAAAACTGCAATTTCACAGTCACAGTTAATGAGTATAGTTAGTCCCTGAGCAAAATCTAGGCTGCAGTTTTGTATACTGTTGCAATCACATTCAAACATTAAAACAAATTGATTTATGTATGGATAACAGGGAGAAAAAGTGCATCCTTTGTAAGAACTGTGACTTGCTCTGTAAAGCTGTAAAATAAAGGCAATGAAAACAGTAGGTCAAGAAGCATAATTGACCCCATTTTTTTCGAAATGAGAAACTAAGCCACCAAAAAGAGTCATTCTTACAGTTAAACCAAAGTTAGAAGCTGTTGTACTCAGCTGTTGAGAACCCAATTGCAGTACATCACAGCTTCCATAATATGGAACTATAACATCTACACAATCTTGCTTCTTCGTAGTTTTAAAAATAAATTCCTAGTGTCTAATTGAAAGACTTGCTATTAAAATTTATTGCACAGCATCTACAGGAGGACAAAATTCAGTTCTCTTTAGTGAGCCGAAAAAATTTACTGAATTGAATAAACATGTTTTGTTCCTTCATATCCTAGTTATCATTTTAATGTTTCAGTGAGAAGTGTCACTTAAAGATATATTTGCTGTGTAGAAACAGTGTGCTTTTTAATTCTCAGAACTGGCATCTGAATGACCATAATTCAAATGCCCATGCTTGCGTTCATTATAATGATTGCTCAGCAGAAGAAAAATACCACACAACTTTCTAAATTTAATGAAAACTCTGTGTATGTGTGGTTTTAGAAGTCGATTCAACATGCCAGGTTAGAGTTCTGGGAAGAAAAGAAGCTGAGAAAATAGAAATTGGTATTTTAACAAAGATAAAAGTGTGTGCTTACAGGTTTCCTTGTCTTTATAATTCAAAGTTGATGTAATTTGTACCTCTTAAAGCAATCAAAAGATGATTAATTTCAGTCCCAAAAGCAATTACTCAAAAAAAATTTACAATCCGAGTGCCATATCAAAATGCAAAATAATCTCAATGTTCTACAAGTTAACTTCTATATAATCTCTGTGTATGATTGTTACATGATATAATGTAGAGGTCAGCCTTTGGCCTGTGAACCAAAGCCTCCATCCCTGCCTTTTTACAAATCAAAGATGAAAAAATCAGAATGGACATAACAGTGGTTGTAGCACAGCATCTGTGCATGGAGAGATTGTCCATGGTACTCAGTAGAGTCCTGTTTCTTTTCATTTTTCACACTCCACTGCATGCAAAAGCAGCATACCAAGACATTATGGAGACTGGGAGGTCTGTTCCTGCTTCATAGGAATCTGCATTATACTGAATCAGACCTTTGTTCAATCCAGCTCAGTATAGTCTACACTGACTGACAGAGGCTCCCCAAGGTTTCAGACAGGAGTCATTCCTGACCCTTCCTAGAGATGCTAGAGATTGAACCTGAGATCTTCTGCATGCAAATCAGATACTCTACTGCTAAGCTACAGCCCCATCATATGGTCCCATCCAGCCTTCCCCTTTCTGTGCTTTTCAAGTTGCTTGAGTTATGAATCTTGAGTAGGCTGTCCTGTGCAGAGTCAAAACAGTATTTTGTTTTGTTTTTTTATTCCTTTGGGATCCTTGTGCAAATGGGTTCTTGGGAAGGCTAGTAGTCTTGGGGTATTGTGCTCTGCGGACAGCCCATAGTGTGCCTAAATACTGGAGGGCCTTTTCCAGAACCCACTTTAATGCCCTTCCCTCAGCACTTTTGGACAAGAATATTCCTTTTATGAAGTGCAATTGTCCTTGTGGTTCTGGAGCTGTTGAAGCCATCTGTCACGTAATCCTCTACTGTATCCTTTAGGGGTATGCACAAAACTGAGTTGCCTGGTTTGGTTTGAGTCCGGACTGGATTCAAACCGGACTGGGCATGTTTGCTTTTGTGTACCTCAAACGCCACACACACCGCCGTTCAGGTTTTGGGGGTTCGTGAGTTTGTTTGTTTGTTTTAAAACAGAAATAGAACTCACCGCTGCTGCTCCGGGGGCTTCTCTGAGGCCATGGGGGGGAGGGTCTTCAGTTGTTCCCCCACCCACCACCAGCCTCCATTATATTTCAAATTGCCTAGTTCTGGCAGTCTTCGGCCAATTCAGGGCCTCACCCCATGGCGGTGGCCATTTTGGAGGCCACCACTCATGCATGCAGAGGCCCATTGGGCATGCACAGTGGCCTTCAAAATTGCCAAGTGGAGGGGATGTTGGAGGGGCAAAATAGCAGGGAAAAGAAGGTGAGAGATATCAATTAGAAGGAAGACTAATCATTTAAGAGCTGCCAAGGGGCGGCAAATCTTCAGTTGCCTGTGGGTAGCAAACTTGGCAAAGAGGCACCCCTGCTAAGTTGGCAAAGAGGCACCTTTTAAATGTAGTGATTCTCTTTATTTAACAGAGGGAGAGTAACTGGCCCTATCCACCCCCAGCACAGTACCTCCAGTGACTGTTGCTGGTGTCTATCTTATGTTTATTTTTAGACTGTGAGCCCTTTGGGGACAGGAATCCATCTTATTTATTTATTATTTCTCGATATGTAAACTGCTCTGAGCCATTTTTAGAAGGGTGGTATAGAAATCAAATTAATCATCATCATCATCATCCCAGTGGTAATTGGCACCCTGGGTGTAGTTCCAAAAGACCTTGAAGAGCACCTAAATACCATAGGGGCCACAGAAATCACCATCAGCCAATTATAAAAAGCAGCTTTACTGGGAACAGCCTGTATTCTGCGACAATATCTATAACAACAACAACAACATTGACAATAAAATTCAGCCATCCTAGGTCCTTGGGAAGGACTCAATGTCTGGATAAAACAAACCAGTCAATAACACCTGTCTGACTGTGTAAACAAGATATAATAATAATAATTAGTGTAATCCACCCCTGCCCATGGGGAACAATGGGGTGTTTCAAGGGGAACAATGGGGTGTTTCAAGTTTCCCCATTGTTCCTTATGGCCAGAACACGCTGCACTCACAGAGTGTACATGACAAGTTTTGCATTGCAATTTGTAATGCATTTTGCAAGTCTGCCTTGTAAAACTCTACAGTTAAAGGAATCTGCTGCTCCCAACACAGAACACATTTTTTTCCAATCACAGTCAAAAAATGGACAAAAAAGAATCACTGACCCAGAATCCACTGCCAGTCCCTTTGAATACATTTTGAAATTCACTCCTTTTTGTCTCCCCTTTTCCCTCCCCCCAGCCAGTGGGGGCACAGTTGCCCTTGACAACACTTGATTTGTATGAGAAGCCAATCAAGAAGCAAGGAGATCATAAGCCAATCGGAAGCCAGTGTCAGAAAGCCAATCAGCAAGGGAAAAACAGGCCTCCAAAATGGTGCTCATAACACTCAAAACATTTAGATCAAAATGAGATTGTTCTGTTTTGAGCTCAAAACAGGCTCTTTATTTTAAGGGTGTTCTGTTTCAAGCTTGAAACACTCAAAATTGCCTGTTTCGAGTCGAAATGTTTCTAGCTCAAAATATTTTACACATTCCTTCTCCAGATGCCCCCTCCCTTCAGAAGTTATTCAGGGGCTGGGGTCTTTTCTGCAGCCGATCTGTCAAACATCATCCACAGAAACATACATTTATTTATTTATTTATTTATTTAAACTTTTATACCGCCCCTCCAAAAGGCTCAGGGCGGTTTACATTAAAACACCATTAAAATCAGTTAATAATTAAAACAAAAATTATAAAGCATAAAACAATGATTAACAATTAAAAACATCATAAAACAACAATTAAATAATCAGAACAATTTAAAACAAGTTTTAAAAAGCTGAGAAAACCTGGTTGAAAAGATGTGTTTTCAGGTGTTTTCTGAAAATTGCCAGAGATGGGGAGGATCGTATCTCAGCAGGGAGCGCATTCCACAATCTTGGGGCAGCAGCTGAGAAGGCCCGTCTCTGTGTAGCCACCAACGAATTGGTGGCAACTGGAGACGGACCTCCTCAAGTGACCTCAATGGCCGGTGGGGCTCATAGCGAAGAAGACACTCTCTTAAATACCCAGGGCCTAAGCCGTTTAGGGCTTTATAAGTTCTAACTAGCACTTTGTATTTTGCCCGGAAACCTATTGGCAGCCAGTGTAACTCCATCAACAAAGGAGTAATGTGGTCTCTCCGAGATGACCCAGAGACCAACCTGGCTGCCGCATTCTGTACCAACTGAAATTTCTGGACTACATACAAAGGCAGCCCCACATAGAACGCATTACAGAAGTCCAGTCTGGAGGTTACCAACAAATGTACCACTGTTTTGAGGTCATTGATCTCGAGTAACGGGCGCAGCTGGCGTATCAGCCAGAGCTGATAGAAGGCACCCCTGGCCACCGCCTCAACCTGAGAAACCAAGGAGAGATGTTGATCCAGAAGTACTCCCAGACTGCGAACCTGTTCCTTTTGGGGAAGTGTGACCCCGTCTAGAACAGGCAGATCAAAATCGTCTCTAGAGTTCCGACCCCGCACAATAAGTACCTCTGTCTTATCTGGATTCAGCTTCAGTTTATTCTCCCTCATCCAGCCCATTACTGCTTCCAGGCAGGCATTTAGGGAGGATATGCCAGCTCCTGAAGAAGTTGACATGGAGAAGTAGATCTGGGTGTCATCAGCATATTGGTAACACCCAGTTCCAAATCCCCTGATGATCTCTCCCAGCGGTTTCATGTAGATGTTAAAAAGCATTGGAGAGAGTATGAAGCCTTGAGGGACACCATACTTAAGGTCAGATTTTGAAGAGCAACAATCTCCAATCAACACCATCTGGAATCTGTCCGAGAGGTAGGAACGGAACCACTGTAAAACAGTGCCTCCCAACCCCCTCAGAAGTTCCAGAAGGATACTATGGTTGATAGTATCGAAAGCCGCCGAGAGATCCAAGAGGACCAACAGAGTCACACTTCCTCTGTCAATTGCCAATTGGAGATCATCCATCAGGCCGACCAAGGCAGTCTCCACCCCATAGCCCGCCCGAAAACCAGTTTGAAATGGGTCTAGATAATCAGTTTCCTCCAAGACCGCCTGGAGCTGAGAGGCCACCACCCTCTCAATTACCTTGCCCAGCCATGGGAGATTGGAAACTGGCCTATAATTGCTCAACTTTGTGGGATCTAACGCAGGCTTCTTTAGAAGAGGTCTAATAATTGCCTCCTTAAGACAAGGAGGCATCCTGCCCTCCCTCAGAAAAGCATTTATGATTTCTACCAGGCCGCCTACAACAGCCTCCCTGCTAGATAGAACAAGCCATGTTGGACAAGGGTCAAGAGGACAAGTGGTAGGCCTCACCGCTCCAAGCAGCTTGTCCACATCATCAGGAGTCACAAACTGAAATTGATCCAGTCGAATCGTATAAGAGGAGTTGTCGGACACCTCCAGTTCAGACATCAAATTAATTGTGGAGTCTCCATCTAGGTCGGCCCGAATCCGAGAGATTTTGTCTGCGAAAAATTCATTAAACACACCACAGTGGGTAACTGATGCCTCCAAATTCTGGTTCAAGGGAAAGGGAGCAGATACTAGTCCCCTCACAACCCTGAACAACTCCACTGGATGTGAACTCGCAGAGGCAATACGGGCAGAAAAGAACCGCCTCGTTGCCACACATATTGCCTGAGCATAGATCTTTAAATGTGCTCCATGTCGTAATCTGTTGGATTCGAGTCGAGTTTTTCTCCACTTGCGCTCCAGTCGCTCCCTTGCCACTTCAGTCCCCGTAGAGCTTCCGTATACCAAGGGGCCAATTTTGAAGCAGGTCGGAGGGGACGCTTAGGAGCAATTGTGTCTACTGCTCTGGTGAGCAAGTTGTTCCAGTTCTCAACCAGGGCATCAACAGGATCACCAGCAGAGCCAACATTAAATCCCTGCAAGGCTTCTTGGAATCCTACCGGATCCAGTAACCTCTTCAGGCGGACCATTCTAATAGGCCCCTCGCCCCTGCGAAAGTGGAAAGCGGTTGCAAGTCCAACCTTAACCAGATGGTGGTCCGTCCATTTTTTGGCACTGACTCTTTTAGGCTCCAGACTGTTTTATTTTCTCCAGTATTATGTAAATGATGTTTGGCTTCTCTTTGCTGCTGCTGTTTCTTTTTAAATTCGATATGATAGTTGATTTTTTTTAAAAAGAAAGTTACTTAGATTCTATTGTTAATAGCTTTGTTAATTGTAAGCCATCTTGAAGGTTTTAAAATGGAAAGGCGGCAGGAAACAAATACATAACCCTTCTCCCTGTTGTGCTAGTTTTACTATGTGCTGGGTTGTGGTGTTTTGTTTTTTGGTTTTGTTTCTCTAGGATAAGCATGTCCTTGAATTGTCTACCTACCATCTAAAAAGTGCAGTCTATGCATGGTTTTACCACAACAGACACTGTTTGTTTAAAGAGTCCCCCAAAGTACGCTACTTGCAAATATATTTTTACCCATATGATTGTTAGTCTGTCAAAGATATAATAAAAGGCTTACAAGTCTGATCTCTCGCTATCATCTTTCTTCTTTAAAAAGAAATAACGTGACCTTATTTTTGCAATTCATGTTTTGCTCTCCCACACATTTACAGATGATTTTCCAAAGCCACAGATAACAGTCCAACCTGAAACCCAATCAGCAATCAAAGGCTCTAATTTGAGTTTTATATGTTCAGCTGCTAGCAGCAGTGATTCCCCAATGACTTTTGCGTGGAAGAAGGACAATGAATTGTTGCCTGATGCCGAAATGGAGAATTATGCACATCTCAGGGCACAAGGCGGTGAAGTGATGGAATACACCACGATTCTTAGGCTACGCAATGTTGAATTCAGCAATGAAGGGAAATACCAGTGTGTTATTTCAAATCACTTTGGCTCTTCCTACTCTGTCAAAGCTAAACTTACAGTGAACAGTAAGTGCCCTGGTATTTTGCTAAACAAAAATATGTGATACAAAATTTCATCCAAAAGCTTCACTAGGATATTGGATAATAGGTGTTTAGGTACTATTGGCTAATTTTTGACCATATGGCTAAACTGGGGAACACTTTTTTATTTCACAAGTGCAAAAGTCATATGCATAGAAGTGAGTTAGATTTACACAGGTATAATTTTAGATGTAAGCTATAGCCTTAAAGGTTGAAGAGCTTTAAAATACAGAAGACTGTGGATTGAAATAGAAAAATAGGGATCACACTTATGAAAAATTGTGTTCTGTGTGAAATGAACAAGTGTGAAATAAACAAAGCTTTCATTTAAGAAAGTTTTTAGAAACATAGAGTAAAGCTAAGTATCAACCACAGAGCAAAGACTGAACATATACAGTCTTTTCCCAAATGAACCCATTAAAAGTGTTTCCCCAATGTTAGTACATCAGAAATTTTTATACATTATTTAGTTCAGTTATTTCCATAAATTTATGTTATAGTTGCTCAATTGCTATTCAAGAACTATTTATATAAAAATGGGGGTAAAAAAGCAATAAAACAAAATACAATGCCATACATTGGCTCTTAGCAAAAACACATTAAAGTGGCAGCATCTACAAAGGTCGTTCTCATGACCAGCTGCAGCAGGGCAGGAGCAGGAAAACCTGTGTGTGATGCTCTTGTAGAGCCTCGGAACCTGCTTTCACACCACTGCTCAAGAGCTAGTCTACTCATTAACTAAGATTAAAGGGCCAAAACCCCATCTAACTATACAAGCTCCATTCGTGTGTGTGATCAGGCCTGTGTTCTGCAGCCCAGCTCCCTAAGAATCACAGAATGCCACTTAAAGAGCATCCAGGAAGCCAGGAGCTGCAGCATTGTGACCGGAAGCCTCTTGGTTTCCTGTGCAATGCATTGTGGGGTACTGGAGGACTTCTTCCTCCAGATCTCCTATGTATTCAGCTCTGCCGCACTGGTTGTGTGGGTGCACGCTGTGGTGGAGCTCTAGCAACAGTCTGCTCATGTGGGGGAGGGGGAAGGGTGGTGGTGGTGGTGGTGGTGGAAGGTTCCTGCCTTCCACCTAACTCTCCCTAGCCACCAGGGATTTTGATTTTGATTTTTGATATTTCTTGTATTTTATGCAGTGCTTCCTTCATTTACCAAAATGCCCATGGACCTTACCATTCGTGCAGGAGCAACAGCTCGACTAGAATGTGCTGCTGTAGGTCACCCTGTGCCCCAGATTGCATGGCAGAAAGATGGTGGCACTGATTTCCCTGCAGCACGCAAGAGACGCATGCATGTGATGCCTGAGGATGATGTGTTCTTTATTGTGGATGTCGAAATTGAAGACACTGGCGTTTACAGCTGCACAGCTCAAAATACTGCTGGGAGTATTTCAGCTAATGCAACGCTAACAGTATTAGGTGAGCTTAAATGTAACTATGTAATGAATATGGGTGTTGGTGGGTCAGATGATTAAATTAATTTTTTAACAGATTCAGATTATTAAATCTGTGGACGCTTTCTGCCTTTGTAGAGCTAATAATATTTTGCTTGCTCTTCAGAAACACCCTCGTTTTTGAGGCCTTTGTTGGACCGAACTGTGACAAAAGGTGAAACTGCAGTCTTGCAGTGTATCGCTGGTGGTAGCCCTCCACCTCGACTTAACTGGACCAAAGATGACAGCACTTTAGCGGTGACAGAGAGGCATTTCTTTGCTGCTGCAAATCAGTTGCTTATCATTGTGGACACAGACTTTGAGGATGCTGGAAAGTACACATGTGAAATGTCCAATACTCTTGGAACGGAGAGAGGCAACATTCGCCTTAATGTAATTCCCACACCTACTTGTGATTCTCCTCCGAATGCTGCTCCATCTTTGGATGAGGATGGATGGGCCACAGTGGGCGTTGTGATCATAGCTGTGGTATGCTGTGTGGTGGGCACTTCCCTTGTGTGGGTGGTCATCATATACCACACAAGAAGAAGAAATGAAGATTGCAGCATCACAAACACAGGTGTGTAAACTGAAACTTGGCACTGGCAGAGCCCACTCCAGTATGTTTGTGGTTACCCTACAGCAGTTTTCTTCCAGAAATATGTGTGTCTCTTGACTCAAATTCAGAAGAGTGCATAACATTTCAGAATCAGCGCTGTGTCACTTGCTAGCTTAAAGATACTGCACAGTGATAGCCTTATGCGTGCTTTTGCTTAATCACAGATGAGACAAACCTGCCTGCTGACATTCCAAGTTATCTGTCATCCCAAGGGACTCTAGCTGAAAGACAAGATGGATATGGGTCATCAGAGAATGGAAGCCAACATCATTTTGTGTCGTCGTCATCATCTGTGGGAGGATATTTCTTGCAACAAAGAGATAGCAATGGTAAGCCTTTAAACATTCAAAGTGGATTGTATTAAATGAATGAATGAATGAATGCCTGGTATGCAACCACTAGGGATGTGCACAAGCCAGTTTGGCGGTGCCTCTGGGAAGCACCAAACTAGCTGGGGCACTAGCATTTGAAATGGTTCCATGGGGTGGGGAGCGGTTCCTTAAAATTGCTCCTTGCCTGCTCGTCCCTGCCCTGCTGCTTTTCCACTGGAGCAGCTACCCTCCAAAAAGCTGCACATACGGCTGTGGCACTGTTCCCTGCAGCCTTCACTGCACAGAGGCTGCAGGGAACAGCGCCACAGCTAGACACGGCCTTTTGGAGAGTGGCTGCTGCCAGTGGAAAAGAGACAAGAGTGCAAACTAGCAGGTCAGAAGCTCCTTACCTGTTTTTTAACGGAATAACTCCACGCCCCACCGGCAGCTGCCCGAGCCACATATGCATATCCCTAATGTCCTTAACTGCAGTCCTGGGGAGTATTGGGATGTCTGAATGTTTTTCATTTTAGAACAACCTATTCTCAGATATTCCTCAAACAGATGCACTTCCATATTTTGTGTTCAGATGAGTAGCGCTTCCAGGAAATGCCTTAGAGATGCATTTTCTTTTATGTACATTTTCTAGCTAGATTCAGTTTTTCAGCCACAGGTCAGTGACAGTAATAGTCTGCAGATAACTTACAAGTGCCTTGGGCAAGAAAGCCAGCTGAGGCCCCTGCTGCTAACAGAGAAGTTCTGTTCCCTCTTTTCCTCAACAACTAAGAGAGATTTCTGTTATGGGTTGGTGTCCTCTTAAGTCTCCTTTTTTTTTTTTTTTAAGCTAAGTCTGTCTTCACTGTTCTCTATAATTCATTTTGTAGGATAAATATCCTTTCCCACAGATTTTTTTTTTAATCATCTGAATCTCTTAGAAAAAGCTAGCAGAATCCTTTTGGCCTGCCCATGCTCTAGGTCTCACCAGTGAGTGGAGATCTTGTGTGCGTACAAAATAAATGTGCTCATGTGGAGAGGAAACATTATGGTTTCCTCTCCACAAACATGACTGGTTCCAGGCAATATTGGGCCCAAACATTTGCTGCCAAAAGAAAAGAATATTTGGTTCTCACTCACAGATCATGGTCTAGATAGTCATGGAACAAACCCCATTTAAAGAGTGGGGTGCAAGGAGGGGGGGAAAAGGCTCTTAGCAATTTCCCACATAGCTTTGACAAGCTGCTACTGAAACTTGGGGTGTTTGAAACTTGAGTTTTTACAGAATGCTGAGATGTCCCACTGCATTCAGAGTTCTACACAATTGAGTTGCACCTAAAGAGGCTTTTTGAACTATAGCCAGTGTCTGAAGCAGGATGGGCAGTGTCAACAACTAAAAGGATGGGAGCCACTGAAACTGAAAAAAATCTTTAGGCCAGTTGTTAGAGGACATACATACTAAATGCGAAAGGACACACTTGCTGTTCTGGAGAATGTGGTCTTATGTTTCCAGTGGAAAGCTGCACTTTCAGTTGAGATCTCTTCCCTGCACTGCACTTCCAGCTAATAATATATATATATTTTTAAGACCATTGAGAGGAATTACTGATGATGGTAGATGCTAGAGGTGTACAGAGTCAGCAGAGGACCTTCTGTGGAGTGCACTATAATACTTCTCTTCTAAAGGAATGTATTGACAAACATCATTTTGGTTCTCAGTACTTCCTACTCTTTTAGTCCCATACTGCTGTTCTTGCATGCATTGCACTGGAGTGGGAAATACCTGTTGGAAACAACTTTGATTCCTTCAGGCATCATTGACAGCAAAGCATTTGTTGGTGCTGTGTTGAAAATCTGAGTCCTCCAAACATGAGCAGTGGACACTCGGCCTGATTGATGAGGCAGCTGAATTAAAAATCACATATCACAAATCGGGATACCCTGAGCACTGCTTGGGGCAGTGCGGCCAACCACTTGTTCTCTGGACCCTTGCCCGACTTGGCTGCTTCGATCTAGCAGGGAGATTGTTGTTAGAGGGGGCCTAGTTAATATCATAAATGCATCACTGAGGGAGGGTAGGGTACCTCCATGTTTGAAGGAGACAGTAGTTAGACCTCTTCTTAAGAAGCCTTCCTTGGATCCCTCAGCGATGGATAGTTATAGGCCACTCTCCAATCTCCCTTGGTTGGGCAAGGTGATTGAGAGGGTGGTGGCTGACCAACTCCAGGCGGTTTTGGAGGAAACTGGTTATCTAGACCCATTTCAAACTGGCTTTAGAACAGGCTATGGGGTTGAGTCGGCCTTGGTTGGCCTTATGGATGACCTTTACCGGGGAATCAACAGAGGGAGTGTGACTCTGTTGATTCTCTTGGATCTCTTGGCGGCGTTCGATACCATCGACCATGGTATCCTTCTGGGTTAGGAAGCACTGCTTTGCAGTGGTTCCGCTCCTATCTCTTGGGTAGATTCCAGATGGTGGAGCTTGGTGACAGTTGATCCTCAAAATGGGAGATGTTATATGGAGTCCCCCAGGGCTCCATTCTGTCACCAATGTTTTTTAATACCTACATGAAACTGCTGGGTGAGGTCATCAGGAGTTTTGGTGCTGGGTGTCCTCAGTATGCTGATGACACCCAAATCTACTTCTTTTTCATCTGCATCATCAGGCAATGGTGTTCATTCCCTAAATGCTTGTCTACAGGCAGTAATGGACTCAATGAGGGATAACAAATTGAAGCTGAATCCAAGCAAGACGGAGGTGCTCATTGTAGGGGCTCAGAATCTGAGGGATGAGTTAGTTCTCCCTGTGCTGGATGGGGTTACACTCCCCCAAAAGGAGCAGGTATGCAGCTTGGGAGTACTACTGGAACCAGGCCTCACTCTGGTATCTCAGGTGGAGGCCATGGCCAGGAGTGCCTTCTATCAGCTTCAGCTGATTCGACAGCTGCGTCCATTCCTTGAAGAGGACAACCTCAAAACAGTGGTGCACCAGCTGGTAACCTCCCGGCTCGACTACTGCAATGCGTTCTACATGGGGCTGCCTTTGTACGTTGTTTGGAAACTTCAGTTAGTTCAAAATGCAGGAGCCAGATTGGTCTCTAGGGCAACTCGGAGAGACCATATTATGCCTGTCTTGAAACAGTTACACTGGCTGCTGATATGTTTCCGGGCAAAATACACAGTGCTGGTTATTACCTTTAAAGCTAGGGATGTGCATGGTCCGGAGCAGTCCGGACCGGCACCGAAGGGGGGTCTCCCTTTAAGGGCGGGGAGGGTTTACTTACCCCTCCCGCTGCTTTGCCCCCTCCAGCGCCCGTATTGCTTGTAAGAATTGGGGCAGCAGGAGACCTCCCCGCCGCCCCTTCCTCCTCCTCCTCAATGCCACCCGCCTCCAGGATGGGGTGGGTGCGCGCTCGGCTTCCCTTTGAAAAGATCCAGAAGATGCTGAGGGACTCACGGTTTAATAATGCTGCCAATGTATTAAGCTGGAACAGAAGCCGGCACAGCACCGAGCCGGCCTCCGCTCCGGCGGCTCCCCCATCCTGAGCAGCAGCCACTGAAAAAAGCTCCGTGGCAAGCCACTCTGTATGCGGGGGCGGGGAGTCGCATGGAAGCCGGAAGTGAGGGTTGCCGCGGCGCGTCGGCATGTCCTCACTGACGGAGCTTTTTTCAGTGGCTGCTGCTCAGGATGGGGGAGCCGCCGGAGCGGAGGCCGGCTCGGTGCTGTGCCGGCTTCTGTTCCAGCTTAATACATTGGCAGCATTATTAAACCGTGAGTCCCTCAGCATCTTCTGGATATTTTCAAAGGGAAGCCGAGCGCACGCCCACCCCGTCCTGGAGGCGGGCGGCATTGAGGAGGAGGAGGAAGGGGCGGCGGGGAGGTCTCCTGCTGCCCCAATTCTTACAAGCAATATGGGCGCTGGAGGGGGCAAAGCGGCAGGAGGGGTAAGTAAACCCTCCCCGCCCTTAAAGCTACCCCCTCCACCCGAACCGGCCAGGTCCGGTCCAGTGCGGACAGTTCGGAGGCCTTTAGAATGGCTCGGACTCATCACTATTTAAAGCCCTAAATAGCTTAGATCCAGGTTACCTCAGAGAGTGCCGCCTTCTGCATGATCCCCACTGCACATTAAGGTCATCTGAGGAGGTCCGTCTCCAGTTACCACTGGTACGTCTGTTGGCGACTCAGAGGCGGGCCTTCTCTGTAGCTGATCCTGGGCTGTGGAATGCACTCCCTGCAAATTTGAACTCTTTATTGACCTTCAAGAGAGCCCTTAAGACTGTTTGGCCTGGCCTTCCAGGGTTTTTAAATTGTTGTAAGGGGTTTTTAATGTACTGGGTCTTAATTTTTTTTAAAAACCGATTGTTTTATGGTATTTTAGGATTTTTGTTTTTGTTGTTGACTGATTTTGACTGTTTTTGTTTTGTTTGTAAACCGCCCTAGGCCAAATTGGGAGGGGCGGTATAAAAATGCAATAAATAAATAAATAATAAATAATATTAGGGAATATGGGAGTGAGGGGGAGTTCCTTGAGATGTTTAGACAATGACAAAATGTATGTCCTGTGGTCTGAAGAAATCTGGCAGTTGCATATAGTCTGCTCTCCTCTCCTCCTCCTTTCTTCCTTTGTTCTGTTTTTGACTCATAGTTTCCCCATTGTGGTTGGCATGTGTGAGTAATAAAATTGGTGATAAAAAACCAAAAAGCAAATAACCCAAAACAAAGCCCGAAATGCTGTTAGAAAGTGAGACCAGGAGTATGTTTTAGGGTTATGGGGGTCAGGGATGAGGAATGATTTTGGTTTTATGTCTAATTCATACATTGTATGGGTAATGTTTTAATAACAAAAACAGCAAAATAAAAAAAGAGCAGAATCCATACTAATAGTATAGTATCTAATACTGATTTAATCAAAATAGCTGCTCCTTTGAATTTCTCAAAAGACTCATCTACACATAGAGATTTTTTATAAATCTTCATATATAAGAAACAAGCCAAGAATAAAACAAGACCATTCGTTGATGTGTGCCATCTCTGTTTTAAAGGAATTTGTCATATAGATACTTGTAGTGAAAATGACCTGGAAGCTGTAACGGATCCATTTTTATGCCATTATCTGGGAACTTCAGGAAGTATATATTTGAAAGGGAATATATGTAACCCAGATATGTTTGAAGTATACCCAGGTAATCAATATTTTATATATAGATTCAAAACTACCTATTCAATTTAAAAAAAAAAAAACAAACTTTTGAGAGTAATTGTAGTAATCCAATCAAGTTTTGTTTTGTTTTGTTTGTTTAAGGCTGCAGCTCAGAACAAAGAACAGCTTGCGTGGACCTTTACGATTCCAACTGCGTAAAGAAAAAGGAATGTTACCCACATCCCCACCCATCTGAGGATCCTTTTGACCAATATATCAGCATTTCTGCAATGCACATGCCAAGTAGTAAATTGCTTCCCTCCAATTGCACTCAAAGTGAAGAAAGAGGAAGAAGAAAAAGCTTGCATCTAGACTTGGACCCGTGTGATTATAAAAGGAATCAGGAACTGTGCTCTGTTAATACAAGTAGCACTTTTATGGGTAGGTTTTAACTATTGACTAAATTCTGCAGATGATGCCTGTGAATGAATACATTGTTGATTTGGTTCTATTGAAACATAGGTATAAACTGTGTTGTGCAGACATAGCATTCCTTTCATCCTTTGGCTGAAGTAAACAGAACTGTTATCAAAAGTTCTGACTTGTTCATTCATGGTATAGCAGAAATTATCTGCTAATCTAACTAAAACTTAGATTTAAGCTATGGAGGAAAGGAGGTAAAGAAAAATGAGCAGCTATACTCATGTGAGCATATACTCATAATAGCAGTACATATCCTGTTTTACCCTGCATATTAAGGGGCCTCTTTTAAAATTAATGAATGTACAGTCATTCACACAAAACATGCACATGTGTACAAATATCTGTGTGCATGTATATGTAAACAGAGCTCAAGAGAAGCTGGAATCCCACTTATCAACCATTTTTCAGGAAAACAGACTGAATCCAGCAATCCTTTCCTGAACAGCAGGTTTTTTTTATTTGGCTACTTATGCACAGCCTTGATTGCAATATCAGGGTTGGGAAACACCTATTTACATATAAAGTTCTCCATTCACCTAGAGATGTATACAGATTCATGTTTCCATATGTGTATAGTCCCTAGTTGGACTGAGGCAGTTTACTATTTTAAACATGCTTTTAATGTCAAGATTATCACACTTCAGCAGTAATGATATCAAAAGTTGAAGCTACAAAGGCAAATAACACTGGAGAATATGTTGTTGGTTTTGTTTTTTATAGATGTATCTTTTTTTCTCCCAATTTTTAGCCTATTTTACTTAAGGAAAGCTTATGAGATCACTCATAATTTTACTTTTACTTAAGGAAAGCTTATGAGATCACCCAGCAGTGTGTGTGTGCGCGCAGACACACACACACACACACACACACACACGTTCATGTGTCAATATATGTGTTCCCCCTTCCCCTTAACTTCACAATGCCCGGACCAATATGAACCAATTTGGCATACAGAGGGACACCTCAGTGGCATAGTTTGTAATGATGTGATCCACCTCAGTTCAATGTCATCCACCTCACGTGAACAGTTGAGGCACAAGTGGGCTAACCTGTGGACTGGCTAACTGATTTGAACCAAATTTTGTATGGTTGTAGTGGGTGACACATGACTCAAGAGCGTAGTTTGTGGTGATGTCATCTACCCAGTTCAAGATGACGGATGTGTGAACGTTTAAGGCTTAAGTAAGCTAACTCATGAGGATGGTAATTATCAGTTCAGATTATAGTGAAAGGAAAGTAGGTACATTAGTTCTTACCAAAACAACTTCTTAATATATAGAACAGTTAATTAAATATATGTTTCTCTCTCTCGCTCTCTCTCTCTCTCTCTTCCTCCTCCTCTTCCCCCAGGAACATTTGGAAAACCTATATGGAGACACCAGCTTGATTCCTTCACAAGCGGCAGACAGCCATCAGTCTGGCAGCCAAAAGCTTCCCAAAGTTATCCTTGTGAATCATTTGACTTTGATTCAGAGTCTGAGGCGGATAATAGAACGTGCAGGACATTTCCTGAAGGGGACAATAGCACCTGTATTTACAGACAGGCCATTGAAAGTTTTAGGACTCCTACTTTTCACTTTTCTGACTTGGATACATAGCTGCTTTTAGTTCAGCTGATTTATGAACCAAAGAATATACTACCTCAACGTGGACATTTTATTTAAAAAATAAAAGGAAAAAAATACTGGTGGTTTTTTTTTTTTAAATGGAGATATGACTCAATAAAAGAAATACATTTTATATGGACACAGTTTTATTGCCAAAACATTATACAATTTTATGCAGATTATACATTCCTTATAGTTTTAATGTCTAATTATTTTTAGGGTTGTTTTTTTAACCAAATGATACCTTTTTGTAAAGCAATGGTGTGAATAACTATGCATTATTAAGATAGACTTCATTTTATTGACATGGGTGTTTGTGTTCTAATATCCACACATGTACATTATTGTTTCTAGTGTGTTTTTGAAATGGACATTCCATGTTACAAGCAGGCAACATGATTGTCTTTGCACATCACACTTTTCAATAAATTGGGCTGCCTTGTGCTTTTAAAGCACTGTAATAAATCAAGAATGCAGCTGGGTTCATGTTCAGAGAAATGGAAAAAAACTGATTGTGTAGGGTTTTTTTTTCCTATTCTACCCATTTGTTTGCAGCAGATTATCAAATATGTGCTCAAGAACACGTACAGGTCAACTCCTCATTGTTGATATCATTATCTATTACTTTTTATTACACAATCTTACCAGTGTTGATTATGGTTCTCCAGGGCCAAGTTAGAGACAGGGCCTCACATTATCCACAGAGAAACTCCAAAAGGCACAAGGGATGCCCATGCGGCTTCATGACTCTCCAAGGCTCATCAGCACTATTGCAGGGGCTGGCTGCCCCATGCCTACTAAGCACTGTGCAATTGCAGCAGTGATGCTATTCTCATTATTTCCAGTTGTGCCCACCACTGCCCAAGCACTAACATGCTTTGCTGTGCAGCAGCATTGGAGCCTCTCTCACCAGTTGAGGTTTTTTTGCAGAGGACGTTAGCCAGGATTTCTTAGTCACAACACTTTGCAATCCTGCCAGCACATACTTGTAGTGGCTGCAATCCAGCAAGTCCAAATTGAAAGCAGAGCTTTGTATATACAAGGACTTATTAAATATAAGAATACTACAGTCATATGTAGCGTTTATCTGTATGTATGAGTCTTGAGATCATGCCTCATTTGAATAATTGGCTGCACAGCTGAACAAATGTACATAGGCATAACATTTTCTTAGACATTCCTCTAGCTCAGTGGTTCTTCACTTGGGCATTTGCCAGATGTTGCTGAACTAAAACTGCCAGCATCCCCAGCCACAATACATTACATCGAGGCTGGGGATGCTGGGAGTTGTAGTTCAGCAACGTCTGGTGGACATGTTAAAAACCACTGAGCTAGGTGTTCGTTTAATTTTTGAATTCCGGTCCCAGCCATTCACAAAGGCTCATTTTGAGAAGGGGCTGTAGCTCAGTGGCAGAGAACATGCTTTGTGTGTAGAAAGTCCTTGTTAATCCCTAGCATCCAATTAAAGGGTCTTGGATAGGGCTGGATAAGGCCCCTACCTGAGTCCCTCAAAAGTTGCTACAAGTGGGACTAAACCATACTGGGATAGATAGACCAATGGTTTGCCATGGTATAGCAAATAGCAATATAGCAGTCTCTCAAAGATTTGAAATTTGCACAAATGATAAACAGGAGTTAAAATCTCAGTAAATCTGGAACTAATCTACAGTGCCTTAAGAAGTTTATACCAATAAGGATATTTCACAACACTCATCGCCAGGCTAGGGTGTGAGCAGAGCTCCAAAGGGAGAAGGTTTTATGACTGCAAAGAAATTGCAGAGAATGCTTCTTGATACGATCTTTCTCACCTGATAGGGCAATACTGTCCCTTTGGCTATTTCTTAAACACCATAATAAGCAAAGAAAGAGTCTCTTAGTATGCCATTCTCAAGTTGTTTAGTTAGAAAAATCATGGTTATGTTTCTTCTGGCACATAAAGGTACTAAGGGCTGGTTCTTGGTGTCATTTTTTTCCACCGTTCTGGATACACACTCATGCTTTTAAAAAGCATGTGATCTGGCTGTGAACAAATACAGTGCTGTACATCCAAAAGCTAGTCCTGCGATTATGACGCTGGAAGGACTGCTGCTGCGCTTGCTGAAATTGTTACTATGTGGCCATATACTGCCTGTTCATCCTTGCATTGCTTTATGTACACATGTGTCCAAGAACAACTGCATGTGACAATTCAAATTCATTCAGTCAATAGAAATTGGCAGTGTGAACCAGCCCTATATCATTGGATGTGGCAGATCATCAGTATGCAATTGGTCCTTTGTTCTTGTTTATAATACAGCGGTCAAACGATAAGGTGGGAAGAGTGTGACTTTAATGTTACTATATGTTTCTCCTCCCCCTCAACTAGAATGAAAGAAGCCATAGGTCCACTGTACTATTCCCTTTCTAAATGCAGTTTGTTATAACTTCTACAATGGTACTCCATGCATTTCCTGTTTTAATCTACTTCGGTGCTGTTTCTTAGACTTTCTGTTGCATAATACAGTCTTTCAGATGGTAATGGAATAGCACCAATGGCCTTTCTCCCATCCAAAGGTTGCATATTAGCTTTCAGCATAGTAAAGCAGTGGAGATCTAACTAGCTGACACACAGTAGTGTTTAAGATTAATCTGGTCTAGACCTTACATGTCAGAAGCATTGATTATTAGAGCTAACGCTAAAGCTGGTTGATTGGTAATGAATTTGCCATTTCCTTACAACCCAGTGCAATAACTTTTACATAAATCAAAATTCCACGTCAAGAAAAATGGAGTTCTGTGTCCTGCATAAATTATGCAAACCAAGTAGATTGGATATATTTGATCTAGCGGGGGTGGAGGGCAAATAGCTTTAAAGGAAATATTGCATGCATACCTTCTGCCAACATCTGAGAGAGTCTTGGAAGTTCTGTAGTCAATCTTCCCAGTGTTAAGGGTGAGAAATTTTAAACAAAACAAAACGATAAGAACCTGAGATTTCCAAGACTGAATTCTAGGCCCAGGGCCAATTTTATCTTGGATATGCCACTTGTAGCTGAATTACTAAGGTTGATTCAGATATTCGGCAAGTCATGTGAAACTTGCTGTGCCTCTTCTGCATATGCACAGCACAAGGCAGATGACTTAATTGAAAGCATTCCCGACCTTTTCTGCACAAGCAAACTAAATATGTTAGGAAGAAAACTATGCTAGAAGCCTTTCCAGCGGCACACAAGATATGTGTAGAAGCACATTCAGGCAAGCAATCCCCTATGTTCATTCTGAAATGGACAGTCCCGGGAGAACAGTGCCACATATCTTTGCTAAATGTGTGACTCAGCTCTTACAGATGTATTTTCCTTAGTCAAGTAGAACAATTCATTGCAAGTGCTCTACAACAGGTGTAATCTGAGAACCCTCAAACATAATCATTTCAAATCAAAGTTAGGGTTTTCTTTATTTGGTTAATGAAATCAAAGCTTTGTACTGCAGGGCAATTAAAGTGAAATTAAAACAGTCCCATCTGCTTTCAATGGTACAGTTGTCCAGGGTTCTTGAAAGCTGTGAATCCTCATGTCAGCAATGTGCTGTAACCCATGTGACTCCCTGAGGGTTAATATTACAGGACTCTTTTTTTTTCAACATTCATACACTTTGAAGGGGCAAATTTATATAGTTGTCAGACTTTTAAGCTAAATTGAAAGCAGCTGTTGGGGAAAAACTTTACAGGCAGCATCTATCAGAGGATAAGTCTGGAGCAAAAGGTTTTCCCTGTCTACTGAAGTCAAACCTGGGTCTCTTTCCCTACCCCACCCCCCGACAGGAATCTGGTATCCAGATTGCACTGTAATTTCCCTCTTTAATTTCGGCACTAGTATTGGAGACAGGAAGTTAATCCATCTTCAGTCACTGGTGGTCTCACCGTACAGAATGGATTTTTCATGCTTTTGTTTATCAAATTGCTAGGTTTTCCGAGTCTTATTGTTAATTTGTCTTCATTGTTGCCAGATGTGGTTATGTGGTGACAGACATTGATATCGGCATTTGGGGATAATTAACAGTGTTTTGAAATAAATTAATTTTTCCTGGGTTAGACATAAAGCTCTTAGTCAATAATGCAAGGAATCCTAAATTGGATTTGCTCACTAAATCATTGTGGCCTCTGAATTGTCTGTAGTGTTCTAACCTAGGTATCTATATCAAATATGGCTTTGCAAATACAAGGAAGAAAAGCAAACTAAAATGTTGCAGGATCAGTGTTCAAAGTCACTTGAAAATGAACATAGGAAATTGTTTGAAGGTGTTGCAGTCGGCAATACATGAGAAACAGTATTTAACATGAATCACTGAAGGGTTTAGCTACTAATCCCTGCTGTCCCCCTACTTTATTGAAAGTTGTGGCCTAAAATTTCTAAAATAGCATACTACAATTTTTCTCAAAAAATAATTTTGATTAAAATTACATTCTGAATAAAATTTCATTGATGTGTAAATGAAAATTACATTCTGAAAAACATATCTTAGATTTAAGTGCACTATATGGAAAAAAGGTATGTTTAACTTTACATAATGAGGTGCTGTTAGAGTGTGGGTTTGTTGGTTTATTTATTTATTTATTTGACATTTTTATACTGCACAAAACTTAAGTTTCTGGGTGGTTGGTTTAGCATCTGAGAAGCTGAAATTCTGCTTCTCAAGGTTAATTGAGCCCCTTTTATATGTTACTCCTGTTCACTGGACATGGGGAAAGGGATGTGTACATTGCCTGTCCCATTCCTGATGATATGCCCCAACCACCATGCATTCAATGATGGCAATGAGCCTGATAACATCATCACAGCATTTGTTTCTCACACTTGGGTGGGGTCCAGGCTTCTTTTTTTCTTGAAGTGGCAATGCAAAGTTTGAGAACCATGAACTCTATCTATCTATCTATCTATCTATCTATCTATCTATCTATCTATCTAACATATTTTTAATACAGCCCAAAACGTACGTCTCTGGGTGGTTCACAACAAAGCAAAATAAATGACAACAGAAAAGTTAAAACAATATAAATAACAGAAAAAGTTAAAACATTAAACCATTAAAAAAATTTAAAACAATATTTTAAAACTATGTTAAAACTATTAAAACAATCTATATACTTATTTCTCTTAGCCAGCATGTCCTTATGAATTTGGCGGTGGAACTTCCACGACATGCTGCGAGAATTCTGGCATTGGGTGGGAAGACTTTGGAGGGGAGGCTGGGCCTGGCTGCGGGGCAATGGAGGCGGTGGTGGCAATGGGCCCGGCCACAGTGAGGAGGAGGAGGAGGAGGCAGTGGCCGGGTGGCCGAGAAGGTGCTGGGGAAGGGAGAACCACTGGCCCCAAAGCCGAAGAGCTGAGGAACTGCGGCGGCTGCTGGGAAATGGTGGGGAAAAAGGAAGCTGAGGAGGAGCTGCGGCGGCTGCCCAAAAATGGCTAGGAGGGAGGAAGCCAGGCGGCGGGCTGAGGAGGGGCGGCGGTAGCCACCCGAAATGGTGGGGAGGGAGGCGGTAGGAGGCCACCTGCAGGCTGAAGAGAAGGCGTGGCAGGGGGATGGCAGGAGGTGCGGCAGTGGAGGCCAGGAGAGACTGGGGCAGGACATTGGAGGGACGGGCAGGAGAGACTGGGGATGGAGGTTGTGAGGGAGTGTATTGATGCACAGATGCTCTGTGTGGGGTCGGCTAGTATTTAATTAAAATCCTGGGTGAACAGATGCGTCTTTAAAGATTTTTGAAAAGTTGTCAAAGATGAGGAGGCTCTTGTTTCAGCAGGGAGCACATTGCAAATCTTCTGGGCAGCAGCAGAGAAGGCCCCTTCCCGAGTAGCCACCAGACGAGCCAGTGACAACTGCAGCCGGCCCTTTCCTGATGATCTCAATGGGTGGTGGTGTTCATGATGAAGAAGACATTCTCTTATATACCCAGGGCCCAAGCCGTTTAGGACTTTACAACTAGCACCTTGTATTTTGAACGGAAACCTTTCGGCAGCTGGTGTAGCACCTTCAATACGGGAGTAACATGGTTTCTCCGATATGACCCAGAGACCAACCTGGCTGCCACATTCTGGACCAACTGTAGTTTCTGGACTACATACAAGGGCAGCCCCACATAGAGCACATTGCAGTAATCCATTCTGGAGGTTACCAGCATATGTACCACTGTCTGAGGTCGTTTATCTCAAGAAATGGATGCAGCTGACGTATCGGCTGAAGTTGATAGAAGGGAAGACACTTCTGGCCAAGGCCTCACCAGGGAGAGACTTGGATCCAGAAGCACCCCCAGACTGTGTATCTGTTTTTTCTGGGGAAGTTTGACCCCATCCAGAACAGGCAGATCAAACACATCTTCCAAATTTCAACCCCACACGATAAGTACCTCCGTCTTATCTGGATTCAGTCTCAGTGTTTTTCCTTATGATGCAGAAATTAGAATGCTTGTAACTTGATGCTCACACAGTGTAGCAAGGTAGGAAATTAGTCTGCAACTATTGTATCTAGAATGCCTCCTGGCTACACAGGAGACAAACATAATTCAGTTACACAAGATGCATTGTGCTATCTTATTTTCAAAAGTGCTTGTAATCTTGAACTCATTCAATATTATTTGCAGATGAATTCTCTTAATAAGTTGAAGATTATCTGCCAATTAATTATTAGAGACCAATGAAAGCAGTACAGATTGTACAATACTCAATTATAATGCTGCTCTGAACAACTACCTGTTTACCAGAACATTATCTTCACAAACTGCTTATTAGTTTGAATTGGTGTCTAAAGTCAGCAGAAGCAAAAGGTTTGGCCTCCCAAGCTTTCTGAGGGGAATAAATGGGTTTATTTTAAAGCTGTCAATAATAATGATAATGATAATGGAATGATGATGATGAAGATGATGATTTATTTTATTTATTTTATTTTATTTTTGCATTTATATACCGCCTTTCGTTAAAAAGATAACCCCAAGGCGGTTATCTTTTTAATGATGATGATGATAATGGAAATAAAGTTGCTTCCCAATGGAAGCAACATCAAGAACCTGGAAGAGAAAGAACATTACAAATACTTGGGCATTCTCCAGGCTGATAACATCACACACACTGAAGTTAAAAGAAAATTTGGAAGTGAATACATCAGGAGAGTTAGAAAAATCCTCAGGTCCAAACTCAATGGCGGGAACACCATACAAGCCATAAACACCTGGGCTATACCTATTATCAGGTATAAACTGCAGGAATAATAGACTGGACCCAGGCAGAGCTAGAGATGCTAGATCGTAAGACCAGGAAAATCATGACCATCAATCATGCTCTGCACTCCCACAGTGATGTAGATCGGCTATACCTCCCTTGCAGCTCAGGTGGAAGAGGAATGCTGCAAGTCCATCAAACAGTAAAAGAAGAGAAAAGAGGCCTTGAAGAATATATCAAGGACAGTAAAGAAGATGCATTTAAAATGGTCAATAACAAGAAACTATTAAACACCAATGAAAGAAAGCAGGCTTACAAGAAAGAACAAGTCAAGAACCGAGCAGAAAAATGGAAAAATAAGCCACTGCATGGTCAATATTTGCACAATATAACTGGAAAATCAGACATCACCAAGACCTGGCAATAGCTTATGAATGGCAACTTGAAGAAAGAAACAGAGGGTTTAATATTGGCTACACAAGAACAGGCACTAAGAACAAATGCAATAAGAGCAAAAGTTGAAAAATCAGTAACTAACAGCAAGTGTCGCCTTTGTAAAGAAGCAGATGAAACAGTGGACCATCTAATCAGCTGTTGTAAAAAGATCACACAGACTGACTACAAAGGCATGACAAGGTAGCTGGGATGATATATTGGAACATCTGCAAAAAATACAAGCTACCTGTAGCCAAAGATTGGTAGGACCATAAAATTGAAAAAGTTGTAGAAAATGAAGATTCAAAAATATTATGAGACTTTCGCAGACAAACATCTGCCAGATATAACTGTAGTTATACAACACACCAGATATAACTGTAGTTGAGAAGAAAGAAAAACAAGTTAAAATAATCGACATAGCAATACCAGGGGATATCAGAATAGAAGAAAAAGAAATAGAAAAAAATAACAAAATATAAAGATCTACAAATTGAAATTTAAAGGCTGTGGCAGAAGAAGACCAAAATAATTCCTTTAGTAATTGGCTCCCTAGGTGCACTTCCAAAACGTTTCAGTTTGTTGTCCCTCATTCATCCCACCACTGCTTCCAAGCATTTAGGGAGGTTATGTTGACATGGAAAAATAGATTTGGGTGTCATCAGCATGCTGATAACACCCTGCACCAAATCTCCTGATGATCTCTCCCTGCGGTTTCATGTAGACGTTAAACAACATCTGAGACAATATGTAGCCCTGAGGGACACCATAGAAAAGTTCAGATTTTGAAGAAAAGCAGTCTCTAAGAGACACCATTCAGAACCTGCCTGAGAGGTAGGAGAGGAACCACCACAAAGCAGTGCCTCCCACTCCCAACCCCCTCAGATGTTCCAGAAGGATACTATGGTTGATAATATCAAAAGCCACCAAGAGTTCCAAAATGACCAACAGAGTGCTCTCTCAACATCACCAATGACACATTATAAAGAGGGACTTGTTCGTTTTTGGAAAGGAAAGGTTGTGCCATCGAGTCCCTGTCAATTCCTGGCGACCACAGAGCCATGTTCTTTTCTTGGTAGAATACAGGAGTGGTTTACCATTGCCTTCTCCTGCACAGTATGAGATGATGCCTTTTAGCACCTTCCTATATCACTGCTGCACACCGAATGCTTTGGAGATTTCTCTCAGTAGGCTTTCTGCCTCTCAACCACCTACCAACCCACCCCTCAACCAAGAAACAATTCTTTTATGCTACTAAAGGAAAATATATCTGAAAGAGGAGCTCCTCTTTTTAGAAATGTTATGCTTTTTTGTAGCTTCTATGAATGTGTAAGTGTGGTGCTGCTTTTTCTTGTTCTGACTGTGCATAAATGATATGTAGCAGTATAATCCTCTCAAACAGTAGGATCCAAAGCAGGGATATGTTCATATCCCTTCCCCCATGATTTTTACAGAAGCTGCAGTAAATCAGTTACAAAACTGACACAGCATTGGCTGCATGACAAATACTCCATAATAATGCAACCTGGTAAAATGTGGAATTTCTGAGGTTACTACTTGTAATGCTTTTGGTACAGTTGTAAATTCCCAGCATGTCAGCGTAGGTGGAAAAGAAGTCATAAATAAAATATGTGTGTATAGAACTCTTGCTGCAGGGCTAGTTCCATGGCTTTATTCAACCATTTTTTTAGAAATCCTGATAAAGTAGTTAACATTATCATATTTGTATTTTCATCCTGGGACCTATATACCAAGGGGTTTCAGATATACCCTGTGGAAACACTACACACATGAGAAATAACCCGGAAGGGCAGATTGCAGGAAGGGCAGATTGATATTGAAAGGAAGTGTTTTAGGTGGAAGCAGTTGATAAATAAGAAAACGGGAGCATTAGATACTGTGCAGTGAGTTTCACACCTAGGCAGGATTCAGGCCCACTGCTTGTGTGGGAATCACCAGTACGTTGCCACTGTTAGTGCAGCCAGGAGGTGCTCCATGTGGATGACACATTGGGAAATGCCTTTTAGACACTGTGCAGTTTGTTGGCCAATAAAAACAATAAAGTGCCTCAGCTTCACTTCCTCCCTCTAGGCTCATAATAACTTGGCTTTCTTAAGAATACTTGGAAACAAATTTTGCTTGGGCCTGTTGCAACAATATTCCCCCTCTTATGTGATTAGCAAATGGATGCACCAAGAGCATGCCTGCCATGACGTCCTGCACAGATATCACAGTGTTCTCTTGGTACATCCCTTTATCATGTGGAGAGGGTTGTTTATCCAAGTAACCATTCCACACATGCTCCAAATCTTTGTTTAAATATGTACAGGCATCCCTTGCCAACCACGGTTTTGAGAATATGCGAATAGGAAACTGTGACAGGTCTTGCCAACTGCAACCCAACCCAACTGCATCCACGGTTGGCCATTTTTTTTAGTGATGGGGTGGGGTATTCAACAATGGGGGGGGGGGGTTCAGAGGTTCGATCTACTCATTCTTCTTGGTGACCTTGAAGACCTTGCTGTCCCATGCCAATTTAAAATGCCCTTGAGTGATTTTGGAGGGTTCAAAACATTTCCAGAGGTTCAATTGCTCATTCATTCTTCTTGGTGACTCTTGGTGATATTGCAAGATTTTTTTTGTGATTTTTTAGGGTTTTTTTTGTTTTTTTGGCAAGGTTCTGCCAGAACAGAACCCTAGCAGTTGGTGAGAGATGACTGTATTTGGAGCCAATTGCCAACCCCTCCATGTTGGGCCTCAGAGTTTAGAGTTTTGGTCACTTACATCGGTCTCTTGCAGCCTTGTCTCTGCACTTGTCAGGGCTGTGGTTCCAGAGTGAATCCCAGCCCTCTGCTTCCAATGTCTTGTTAATCAGCCTTTCCCTTCCTAAATGGGGTCTGGCATACCGTAAAAAGAGCCTGACATGGTGAGGGGAGGAGCTCCTGGCCCATGAAAGCACCTCCTCCCATGGCAGTCACAGCTTCCCTTCTGTTCTCTGCTTCTCACCTCCATCCCTGTTTGGCCCCATGGCTGCTGACTGCACTGCCCAGGGGGCCATGCCCATAGTGGCCAACGCACAAGGGAGCATCCACATCTCCCACAGGTAGGGCCACATGTATTCTCACTTATTGCTTCACATCCCTGAACCCCAACACAACAGTAGAGGGTCAGTTGTCCCTCCCATGTGATGAATGGACATGCCAGAGTGGCTTCAGGATATCTGCAGAGGACATCACAATGGGTGCACTCTTGGTGCTTTCCCTTTCTAATTCCATGGACAGGACTGTATGGTCCATATCAGTCCCATGGACTTTCAAAATATCCAAACTCATCATTTCTCCCCATCTACCCCACCACCCCATCAACATTATGCTCATGTTTCCTCATTTTATGTTTATATCCTGCCTCATCAGCTTTTTTGAGGCAACTTACTATTGGGAGGAGAGCTGGTCTTATGGTAGCAAGCATGATGTACCCTTTGCTAAGCAGGGCCTGTCCTGGTTGCTTATTAATGGCAGACTACATGCATGAACACTTTAAGATATTTCCTTCAGGGGATGGGGCCACTCTGGAAAGAGCACCTGCGTGCTTGCATGCAGATGGTTCAAAGTTCCCTCCCTGGCATCTCCAAGATAGGGCTGCCTCCAACCTTGGAGAAGCTGCTGCCAGTCTGTGTAGACAATACTGAGCTAGATGGACCAATAGCCTGACTCAGTATATGGCAGCTTCCTATGTTCCTATAAATATTCAAAGTCAATAATAAAAATAAGAGAAAAACAAACAGAGCCAGCTGAAAGCGTGCAGCAGCAAATAAGACAGTAGGGTTGCACATCACATTGAACTGATAATTAGGTCTGAGGCGATAAAAGCCCTACCAGAGCATTTTTATAAAATGCAATACCATACCAAATCATATAATATTCAATACACAATTAATGTATTGCAACAATCATGTTCACAAAATATTATGCAATATTCTGTCACTTGTCATTCATATAGCATTAGGGATTTGAAGGATTTTTTATTGTGTTTACTGTCACAAGATTCCTGTAAAGTAGGTCTATTATATTATTACCATTTTACATATAAAGAACTGAGACTGAAAAGCAATGAACTACTGAGAGCACCACAATAAGTCTATAGGTGGCTTCACATGATTGCTGCCAAGTCCAGAAACTGGTACCAAAGGCTGTCGGTGAACATGCACTTTTGGTGGATGTGCCATATAAACCCATCAACTAGTGGTTCTTGATCTGTCTGCCCAAGATTGTACCAACTTTCTCCATCCAGCTTCAAACCTTGGATCCAAGAGAGTGGAGAACATGCCCACTGAGAGCTCTTATGGATTTGGCGGCAATCATGTGAACCCATCCTGTGGCGGAGATGGAATGGAAAATCTGACTGTATCCACTGGGTCAATAAGCCCATAATTCCTTGCGGTATGGGTATTTATGACTGATGGATCTAAATGCAGAAGCAAAGCAAGACGGTGCTGTTTCAGAGATGCTCTATTTCTTTATAAACTTAGGCATATGATAAAGTAAAACTTTTGTTTTGTCCTAGGATAAACTGTTTATAAACTTGCCCAAAAGGTGCAATGTAAATTTTATATCTTTTTTGATATAGGAACACAAAGAGAATGGGCTGTTGTCAAATCTAATTTACTTTTTGTTATTATGTAAGCATTTATTTAGTAAGGCTTGGTGGAATAATTATGTTACTTTGCTTGAAAACTCATATAAATCAAGCCTGTCACTCGGAGATATATAAAACATCCATAATGAATAGTGACTGGCAAACATTTTACTCACAAAACATTTCCTTCTGCAAATGGCACACCTGCTGTACTAAATTGTAACATGTTGAGTTAAGTGAACAATGTAAGAGAAAGAAGAAAATATTGGATTTACACTGTGGATGAACCAAAAAAAGAAGCATTGAACGTATGCTGTGGTTTTTTTGTTTCTTGCCCGTTTATGCTTTTCTCCCCCCCCCTTCTTTTTCTTTTTAACTATTTCTGTGGTTTGTGTAACCATTCTTTCAGGGTTTTCATTTGTGAAATCATCTTGCAGGATTCATGAAGGGGTTTGAACAGGGCCAGATTAAAGTCTTTGAAGACCTTAGGCACTCTCATAATTGTAGGCCCCGCAAGCTAGATCTATCGGTAAATATTTGCATTGTGTGCAAGGTATAGGTCCCCTAAAATGTCCAATGTATCAGAATGGGCATCCGCAGCACTGGGTTATTCATTAGGATAATTTCATCAGAAGAAGTATTGTACTATTTTGTTATGCTGTTAAAGTAATTCAGTTAAAGCAAATTATTAAGTTTGATTTAGCAGTTTTATTTTCTCATTTTTTTTAGTCATCTGAGATTCTTTTGGGCCTAAAATTTCTTCGTAGGCCCATGGGAGCATTATCGGCCTAGGCACTACTACACACTGCTGTCCAATCACAACTATGTTAAAATCCTGGATTTCTCCATTGTTTTTTATGGGTTGCACCCCAGGAAGGGCAGCGGGTTGTAAATTCTGTTTCCAGACAATTGAATTTTGACTGCAGAATTTTCCTTCATCTGTTTTAATATAAATAGCTATGGAGGAACAATCAGTCTGCAGTATGTATCCTAATCTACCTATCCACTATTTGATTAATGTAGAAATTCCATTTATTTACTTATCTGTTTCAAAATACCTATAAGCACTTTTCCTGGCAAAATGCAACCCAAGTGGCTCATCAAGATCAGCACAATGTATAACAATAGGAAGCAAAAGAAGACAAGCACAGAAATGCTAGAGTTCCAACGTGTCTATTAGGGATGTGCGAGCCGGCTCGCTTAGAGCCGGACTCAACATCAAGCTGGTCTGGTTCAGGTGATCCAAATTCAAATTGGACCGGCCCCCAGTTCAAAGAATCGGCCTGCAGGCTGGCTTGGGTATACTTGTAAAGGGGAACCCTTGAGGATTCCCCTTTACAAGTAAAGGGCATCTCAATCCTAAAGGTAAAGGCGGCACAGGTGGTAACACAATATAATCCTAATGGTAAAGGTGGTGTGTAGTGATGCAAATGGCCTCTGGGTATTAGGGGTGTGCACAAAACAGGTTTGCCCAGTTTGGTTTGAGACTGGACCGGACGAACTGGATCGGGCATTTTTGGTTTTGGCACCCTGAACTAGAACCCCTGTTCTAGTTCGAGCCCTCTTCTAGTTTGAGATCAAACCAGTTCGGGGTTCCAATATTGTTTTTAAAAATGGCTGCCACAAGCAGGCTATGGGCCGGGAAGCCCATAAATGGGCCAAACCAGCCTGAAAAGGACTTGGGGGAGGTTGGTAGGGGGAGGTTGGGGGGGGAGGGGGGACTTCTGATCCTGCTGCAGCCACAGCAGCACCCCACTGGAGGCCAGCATTACAATCCAGACCCGGTAGTGAGATATTAATTTTTTTAAAAAAATAGAGCCCCCAAGCTGGCCCAGTGTGTTCGGCTCGACTTCAAGCTGTGCTGAACCAGGCCCTGTTTGGCTCAAGGGCAAACCTTCAAACAGGCCCAGTTAGATTGTGAACCAGTTTGAAATCAAACTGATTTGCACATCCCTACTGTGCATGCGTAAAGACCTGAACTTGCACAGCTGGGCTGGGCTGTCATTTGGTAGGGCTGTCATTTCCACTGCTTCTCTGCCACCACCTCTAAACGTACGGAGGCTGACGGAGGCCACTTTCTTTAGCTAACTCCCATACCTGTGCCACCTTTACCATTAGGATTAGGGATGCCCTTTACGTGCAATCCTTGAAGATTCCGCTTTACAAATATACCCAAGCTGGCCTGTGAACTGGCTCAGACCAGATTGATGCCGAACCAAACCAAGTCTGGTTGGGCTGGGTCTGAAGCCAAGCTGGGTCAGGTCAGTTTGAATACAGTCCGGAGTTGAACTGAACCGGCCAAATGGCTGGCTCGCACACCCCTATTGTCTGTGAGCTAGTTTGTGTGATAAAGGTCTCAGCACACACAACTATGAAGAGAAGCACCGAGAACACATTGAGTAATGTTCAAGACCCTTCCAGTACATCTTTCATCATGTGTGGTAGGGCGGTTTAATCAAATGGTCCCTATACATGTGCTGCAAGTACTTGTTTAAGCAAAGTTTAAACATGCTGTACTATCCAAACTGGCCCTTTGCTGTACTTAATGACAACACTACTTCTGCTGAAGTAGTGTTCTGGGGCTTTTTAGTTTGGAAAGAGGCGACTACCGGGAGCCATGATAGAGGTGTAAAATATTATGCAAGAAGTAGAGAGAGTAGGCAAAGAGAAGTTTCCCTCCTCTCTCATAACACAAGAACCAGGGGTCATCCCACAAAGCTAGGAATTTTAGGACTGACAAAAGGAAGTACTTCTTCACACAGTGCATAATTAATCTATGGTATTCTCTGCCACAGGAAGTAGTGCTGGCCACTAGCTTGGATGGCTTTAAAAGGGGCTTAGACAAAGTCATGGAGGACAGGTCTATCAATGACTACTAGTCTGGTGGCTATAGGCCACCTCCAGCATCAGAGGCAAGATGCCTCCAAATACCAGTTGTAGGGTACAGCAAGATTGAGTGCATGCCCCCACCTCTTTCCTGAGGACTTCCCAAAGACATCCAGTGGGCCACTGTGGGAAATAGGATGCCAGACTGGATGGGCCTTGGGCCTGATCCAGCAGGGCTGTTCTTG
Organism: Hemicordylus capensis; assembly: GCF_027244095.1. Classification (NCBI taxonomy): domain Eukaryota; kingdom Metazoa; phylum Chordata; class Lepidosauria; order Squamata; family Cordylidae; genus Hemicordylus; species Hemicordylus capensis. Next base: position 182,833,512 of record NC_069661.1, on the reverse strand, counting down.
TATAAAGTGATAAAGGTAAAGTGTGCCATCAAGTCAATTCTGATTCCTGGAGCCCACAGAGCCCTGTGGTTTTCTTTTGGTAGAATACAGGAGGGGTTTACCATTGCCTCCTCCCGTGCCTTTCAGCATCTTCCTATATCGCTGCTGCCCGATATAGGTGTTTTCCATAGTCTGGGAAACATACCAGTGGGGATTTAAACTGGCAACCTTCTGCTTGTTAGTCAAGCATTTCCGCACTGTAGTTCTTATCAGTCAATCAATCAATCCTTTATTATGGTCAGAGACCAGCATAAAATTAATACAGGTTAAAAATTACATGTTATGTGATGTTGTTAATGATGATATGATGGTACAGTACTTGAAAAATCTAAAATTAAGGATGATTGCAATTTAAAAGGCAAGTTAAAATACATATTAGTACATAACATCAAAAGGCTAAAACTAAGAACGAAAACATGTATATACTGCTTCTCAACAAAAATACTCAAAAAGGATGACAAAATGGTTCCTTGTCCCTAAAGAGTTAACAATCCTCTCTCTCTCTCTCTCTCTCTCTCTCTCACACACACACACACACACACACCACACTGCCTGTCTGGGCTGAATAGTGCAGTCCCTTTCTCCCTGCTAAAACAAAGAAGAAAGCCACCACTTTGTCCATTAGCAGGGCTAACATTATATATGAAAAAAAGAAATGCAAGAATTACATTTATTAAATGCAAAGAATTACATTTAGAGACCAGCATAAAATTAATACAGGTTAAAAATTACATGTTATGTGATGTTGTTAATGATGATATGATGGTACAGTACTTGAAAAATCTAAAATTAAGGATGATTGCAATTTAAAAGGCAAGTTAAAATACATATTAGTACATAACATCAAAAGGCTAAAACTAAGAACGAAAACATGTATATACTGCTTCTCAACAAAAATACTCAAAAAGGATGACAAAATGGTTCCTTGTCCCTAAAGAGTTAACAATCCTCTCTCTCTCTCTCTCTCTCTCTCACACACACACACACACACACCACACTGCCTGTCTGGGCTGAATAGTGCAGTCCCTTTCTCCCTGCTAAAACAAAGAAGAAAGCCACCACTTTGTCCATTAGCAGGGCTAACATTATATCTGAAAAAAAGAATGCAAGAATTAAATAATGCCTTTATTAAGTGAATGAGGCTGGGCAGCTATCTTTTGGATGTTCTCACTCTGGATTTCCTGCACAGACTAGAGCAGAGTGTTTGACTAGATGGCCTACAAAACCCTCTCCAGCCCTATGATTCCAACTGGTGTTCATGTAAAGCCAGACTGGATAAGGAAAATGAAAACAGATAGAATGTACAAACCCAGGATAAGAAAAAATATAAGAGAGGTAGAATGCAGAAAATGTTCTACCTCTTTTATAGGCAGCCTTGTTAATTTGAAAACAGAAGCAGAAAGGTTCTTCTTCCCTTGTTAAAGAAAAAAACAGCAAACAGATAATTTTTATTGGTAGCAATTTAGTTTTAGTGGATAACCAACAATTTATTACCAAGTTCAGGCCTTATTGCTTTTTCCAGCTTGTGGAAACCGATTTCCTTAATTCAGAATGCTTTTTTAAATTTATCACCTCCTGAGAACACTTAAGCAACTGTGATTCAATTAAACCCATGTTCAGTGGGTGTGCCTGCATTTCACGCTTGGCTGATAAAAGAAAAAGATGCTATATGTTAGAATTATTGATTGACTTCTCTGTATTTATAACTCCAGCCACAGTCTTTAATGATCACTTTAAACAGTGCACATGTGGTGATGCTGATGTGACAGAAGAACGCTCTAGATGCAGTTCATACTGACACAAGGCAATACACTGCCATTCCTTAACACTTCCAGGAGCAGCATCAGGAGGAGTTGGCCAAGTTGGAACTGGGTCCAAGAGCCCACAACCATTGCAGGGCCAACTCAGGAGATCCCTGGAGTGTCTACTGCTACTATTGTTGCCCTAAGCCTCCCAATTGAGCTTTGGTTTGCCAGGTGATAGCGAGCAACACTGAAAAAAGAGTTCTCTGCTGCCAAGTTTTGCTTTCCCGCTAGGCACCACCAGAGCTGCAGTACACAAACCTGCACAACCCATGGGGAATTTGAAGCATCTAGATTATTATTAGGGAACGCAATTCAAGATTTCTCCCACAGTGCCGTGGAACCAAACACTAACCCTCTGCATTTCAAATCATCTGAGATAAAGAATTTCTAAATGTGGTAAATCCTGGATAGGAACTAATAATAATATAATAATAATAAGAATGAACTATTATTAGACCCAAAGCTAGTATATGCAGTATGCACTTTCAGCTATAATAGGGAAATCAGGTGATAGATATCAAATACAGAGGTGTCAAATATGCAGTGAATATTAGGGATGAGCACAAAACCACCTGGCCCGGTTTGGTTTGGGACCTTTCAAACACTCCCAATTTGGTTCGGACGGGGGGTTCAACACGCAATTAATTTTTTTAAAAAAACTTACCCCCTCCGGGGGCTTCTCCAAGATGGGGCATGTGTGTGTGTGTGTGTGTGTGTGTGTGTGTGTGTGTGTGTAGGGGGTGTCCCCGGACCCAGGCCACACAGGGTCCTACTGCGCAGGTGCGGCAGCCTCCAAAATGGCTGCCGTGCCAGGGAATAGGCCTGGAAAGGGCCGAAGACACCCGAACCAGACAGGTTTTAACTCCCCAGAAGGCTGGTGGAGGGGAGGAAGAAACTCCATTGGAACCCCACTCCCCGCCGCCACCTTGGAGAAGCCTCCGGAGGGGGTAAGTTTAAAAATAAAATAAAAAGGAATTCCAAGACAAATATTTTTAGATATAGATGTCAATTGGTAAGGCTGAAGTGCTTGTTTTTCCTCAGTAAATAGCATGTGCTGGGCCTGATCCAGACTGGGACAGCGATGTGAGCCAGGGATGCTCTAAAGCTTTGAACCTGTTATGGTCCCAGTCCAGATCGTCCTCATTCCCATTGCTATTATTTGTCTCAGAAGGAAGGTACTGATGGAAGCTTGCCTCCTGGGGCATCAGCTGTGGGAATGTGATCTAGATCAGGACGAGAGCAGGTACAAAAGTTTGAAGCACGTTTGCCTCACACCTTGATCTCAATCCAGATCAGGTCCCCTGCATGTGCTATTTACTGGTGGGGCGGTGGGTGGGGGAGGGCGGAATGACCAAGCACATCAACCCTCATAAGAGGTTAACATAAGATGTTGTTTGGCCCTTAATTTGAGTAGAGGCTAAGCAAGACTCAGTTCCAGAATCTGGTTTTAAATTTTCGACACCAAGGCTCTTTTCAAACAACAACAACAACTGTTCCACTGGCCCTGGCCCAAAGTACAGAAATTCCTACTTCATGATGACAGAAGAGGATGATGGGAATCAGGAGCCTGTCGCCATGATGCTCCACTAAGAGAGCTTCTGATATAACTACATATCACTTATGAAAAGAACACTGAGGTATCAATTCTATCTTTTGGCTTCTGCAGCATTTTTTTTATTCCTGTTTATAAAATATTTCATACTCACAACTCCCTATTCTGTAAGATAGTGTTTTATTTGAAATTTTATTTCTTTTGTCATTAGTATTAGTTTTATTTGTCAAAGCACACATTCCTGGGTTATCCTATTTGTATTATCTTTGGTGTTTTCTGACTCTGTCTTATGCTTCTAATTTTGTACATAATTAAGAAAATATGTATGGGGGTGGAGGAGAAAGCTTATCACTATGCTAAAAAAAATATGCTATTCTCTTTCAGAGCTCTTCCATTGTTTTTAGCTGGTCATATGCACTTAATTGGCCCTCCTGCCAAATACTGCCTTAGCTTTAGCAAACTACCTTTGGGAATGTAATTCCTTTATGTGCTATTTTTGTTTTTCCTTTATTTGACTGAGTAGATGGGTATGATAAATTGAACAGGATAGAACAATAGGAATTTACAATAACCTGTGACAAATTAAGCGTGAACCCTAAGCATACCACTGGGCATCGGGATTACGCATTTTGAGTTGGCAATTGTCTCTTTGTGACTATAAATTTCATGAATTTTTCAACCATGTTCCATGTAAGCTGGTTGAAAAGAAGCATTCTTTTTGTTTTGTTTTGTTTTTAAATTATTTTTTTCCTGGTATACCATAAGCTTGTAATATGCAGTAGCCTATGGGGGGGAAACTACATTTATGCAGCACGTTAATGGCATTCCTCTAGATCTATATACATGTGGTTATAGCACAAACTTTGGTGAGAGACACAAACAAAAAACAGCAAAATCATATTTATGCACTTGTTTCTTTTTATGGCCATGAACTGTAATTTCTTATCTTAATACACTTATTTTGGAGAACAGGGAATTGGGCTGGAGGTATTATAGCACTGGAGGTGAAGTGGACCTTGCATTCCAAAATGAATCAGTGAAAAAACTGGGATTATATAATTGTGTACTGTCGTCCCTTACTCCCTGTCATGTGAGAGTCTGTCTGTCTGTCTGTCTCTCTCTCTCTCTCTCTCACCCCTATTGGCTCTTAAGGAGAAATAAAGGCAGGAGATTTTTGCAACCACCTGAATCCTCCTTTTTTCTCCCTCAGGGGGCTTCACTCGGCTTTCTACTAAACAGCAGAGAGCTACAACAATGGATCCTCCTTGAGTCTCATCCTTAGCTCCTGTCTAGCTTCCTCAAATAGTAATCAGCAGTGTTAGCATTTCTGTGCCCGCCCAGACACCACACCCACTTCTGAGCTGAGGTCTCATGAAACCTCCCTGAATGGCCCATTGCCATTTTGGTGACTCTACTCACCCATTAACACTGCAATAGGGCCATCTGGAGGGAAGCAGGAGGGGCATTCCTCTTGGACTCCAAGCAAAAAAGGGCACCTCGAGTTTAGACATTTGTTGTTGTTTTTTCAAACTTCATTCACCAGATGTTGTTGGCCTACCATTTCCATCTTCCCCAGCCACAATGGCCTTGTAGCTGGGGATGATGGAAGTTATAGACAAACCACACCTAGGATTGAGAACCCCTGGCTTGCAACATCCATGCTCACCTGCATCTGATCCAATCAAGCATCCTCTCTGTGTCAGAACTTTCTTATCTTGTCAAGTAACTAATTTTCAAGTAACTATATTATGAATCCATGGTGAACAGCTATATCTAAATGGATACAGCTAAGCAAAAGTCATGTATATACTAGGAGATGCCCCACCGGCACGCAAAGATATCCGGGAGGAGCACTGGGATTACAGAACTGGTGGCGATTGGAAAGAAGAGCAGGTATGGCCCTACTCTCCTCCTTGTTAAAGGGGCTGTGGAAGCTCTTATTTTTAAAGGGATTGTGCCAGTGATTTGGATGCCAAATTGCATTTCAGCACATCCCTTACGTGTGGGTCTTCCCTTGTTATCTATTTTTGCATGTTATCTTAATTTTGGGATTTAATTCAAAGTTTTCACTGTTTCATAAACATATAAGGAGCCTGGAGTAAAGCACCTTAGAATAAAACAATAATTATAATTGTTGCATCAGTCAAATTTGCAATATAAAACGAATGTTTCCATGTCCAGCAGTACTGGAGTACAGTAGTCTGTTAGCAAGAGCTCTCCAACATGATCTATAGACACAATGTACTCCAGAATTACATTTTCTCTGGGTTGTAAAAAGCATCCTCTTTTGCGGAGCAACATGTTGGAACCATATGGGATTACAAAACTCCTGTCAGACTATTAGTTTTAAATTATGTTCTGTCCTCCATTGTCTGATTATCCAAGTGGTTTATCATGTCTGCTTACTTTCAGATTAGTTTGCACTGGCCTTTCAGGGCTTCTGCAGAAATATGTGCTTGCTCTCACTAGGTCTACTTATTCCACGTATCTGTAGAATACCTGAACTGTATTAAGGAAACTAAGGAGTAAGAGAAGTGAACAAAGACAAGAACTATAAAATGAGGAGCAAAGACAAGAACCATAGAATACGGAAATGGCACAGATTTAAACCGCCCTGAGACATTTTTGGAAAGGCGGTATAGAAATCAAATCAAATCAAATCAAATCAATCAATCAATAAAATAAACTCCAGGACTGTGGAAATTTCCAGTAGAATGACATCTTACAAGGAGCATGGGACTACACTCCTCACTACTTTTCTGCATCATTTAGGACAACTTGCTTGTTCCCTTGAGGGTTTCCCTTTAACTAGAAGGACATTGTGAGGACATTGGATAGTGCGGGATATGCATTAAATATGTCCAGACATACTTATACATATCCTCCTGATCCACGCTAACAGGAGAGCAATGTGGCAGAATAGAGTGGCTCAACACTGCATGTGAGGGGGCGGGTTCACATTTTTGAATTTATGACCTATATTTTTTTAAACACTGTAACTAGAAAACCAGTATGGAAAGCAAAGTGTTAGGTTGGAAATATTATCATGCTAGTTTTCCATTTGCACTGAGATTTTTTAAAAAATGACTAATCAGCAGAGTCAGTAGATCTTTAATGATATGATCAGTATGCTCATAATAGGATAAATAAACATGCTGAGCTCTGTAAAAAAAAACCCAAGTGGTTCTTGTAAGAACTAATCTGCCTACTTTGCTCTCACTATTCCTGCAACAGGACTAAATTTGGTTCAAATTGGTTAAATGGTTGACAAGTTAGACCTCTTGTGCCTCAAATATTCATGCATCCACCATTGGATTGGGGTGGATGACATCAATACAAACTACACCAGTGAGGTGTCCCTATGTCCCTCAATACAAATGTACCAAATTTGGTTCAAATCACTTAGACAATCCACAAGTAAACCCACATGCACCTCAAATGTTCACATGACCACCATCTTGGGGTAGATGACATCATCACAAACTACACCATTGGGGCATCCCTATGTGTCCATACCAATTTGGGTCAAATTGGTTAGGTGGTTCACAAGTTAGCCCACTTGCACCTGTATGTGCCATTCACTACAACTGTACCAAATTTGGTTCAAATTGGCTAGACGGTGCCATAGAACAGTTGGTCATGGAACCAACCAGAGAGAAGGCGACCTTGGATCTGATTCTGAGTGACACCCAGGACCTGGTGCATGATGTCAGTGTCATCAACCCTTTAGGGAACAGTGACCACAGTGCCATCAATTTCAGCATACATGCGGGGAGAGAATCACCAAGGATGTCTAACACAGATATTTTGAATTTCAAAAGAGGAAACTTCTCCAAAATGAGGAGTATGGTGAAAAGAAAGCTGAGGGGGGAAATCAGGAGAGTCACTTCGCTCCAGAGTGCATGGAGTTTACTCAAAACCACAATACTAGAAGCCCAGTTAGATTGTATACCCCAAAGGAGGAAAGGTACCACTAAGTCCAGGAGGATGCCAGCATGGCTAACGGGTACCGTCAAGGAAGCCATAAAAAGGAAGAAGACTTCCTTCCAAAATTGGAAGGCCTGTCCAAACGAAGAGAACCGAAAGGAATACAAACTCTGGCAAAAGAAATGCAAGGTGACAATAAGGGAGGCAAAAAGAGAGTTTGAGGAACATTTAGCCAAAAGTATCAAGGGGAATAACAAAAACTTCTTTAAGTACATCAGAAGCAGGAAACCTGCCAGGAAGGCGGTTGGACCATTAGACAATGAGGGAGTGAAAGGGATTATTAAGGAGGATATGGAGGTTGCAGAGAAACTGAATGAGTTCTTTGCATCTGTCTTCACGGCAGAGGATACTGAGCATATACCTGCTCCTGAACCAGGCTTTTTAGGGATGGAGGCTAGAGAGCTGAGTTGGATAGAAGTGACAAGGGATGATGTTCTAAACTGTCTGGAAAAACAGAAAGCTAACAAATCACCAGGGCCAGATGGCATCCATCCAAGAGTCCTCAAAGAACTCAAATGTGAAATTGCCGACCTCCTTGCCAAAATATTTAACTTATCCCTGAAATCGGGCTCTGTACCAGAGGACTGGAGAGTAGCAAATGTAACACCGATTTTCAAAAAGGGATCCAGGGGCGATCCGGGAAATTACAGGCCAGTTAGCCTAATGTCCGTTCCAGGCAAATTGATGGAAAACAGCCTCAAGGATAAAATTGTAAAGCACCTAGAAGAACAAGCCCTGCTGGGAGTGAGCCAGCATGGCTTCCGCAAAGGTAAATCTTGCCTCACCAACCTTTTGGACTTCTTTGAGAGTCTCAACAAGTGTGTGGATCAAGGTGATCCAGTTGACATAGTCTACCTGGACTTCCAAAAAGCTTTTGACAAAGTTCCCCATCAAGGACTCCTGAGGAAACTTAGCTGTCATGGGATAAAGGGACAAGTACATGTGTGGATTGCTAAATGGTTGAAAGACAGGAAACAGAGGGTAGGTATAAATGGAGAGTTTTCACAATGGAGGGAAGTAAGAAGTGGGGTCCCCCAGGGATCTGTACTGGGACCGGTGGTTTTTAATTTATTCATAAATGATCTAGAAGCAGGGGTAAGCAGCGATGTGGCCAAATTTGCAGATGATACTAAACTCTTCCGGGTAGTGAAATCCCAAACGGATTGTGAGCAGCTCCAAAAGGATCCCTCCAAACTGGGGGAGTGGGCGACAAAATGGCAAGTGTGGTTCAGTGTTAGCAAGTGTAAAGTGATGCACATTGGGATGAAAAACCCCAACTTCAACTATATGCTGATGGGATCCGAGCTGTCGGTGACGGACCAGGAGAGGGATCTTGGGGTCATGGTGGACAGCTCGTTGAAAGTGTCGACTCAATGTGCGGCAGCTGTGAAAAAGGCAAATTCCATGCTAGGGATCATTAGAAAGGGGGTTGAAAATAAAACGGCTAACATTATAATGCCCTTATACAAAACTATGGCACGACCACACTTGGAGTACTGCGTACAATTCTGGTCACCACATCTTAAAAAGGACCTTGTTGAACTGGAGAAGGTACAGAAGAGGGCAACCAAGATGATCAGGGGCCTAGAGCACCTTTCTTATGAGGCAAGACTACAACACCTGGGGCTTTTTAGTTTAGAAAAAAGACGACTGCGGGGAGACATGATAGAGGTCTATAAAATCATGCATGCTGTGGAGAAAGTGGAGAGAGAGAGATTCTTTTCCCTCTCACACAACACTAGAACCAGGGGTCACTCCATGAAATTGATTGCCAGGAGGTTTAGGACCAACAAACGGAAGTACTTTTTCACACAACATGTGATCCACTTGTGGAACTCTCTGCCACAGGATGTGGTGACAGCCAACAACCTGGATGGCTTTAAGAGGGGTTTGGATGACTTCATGGAGGAGAGGTCTATCAATGGCTACTAGTCGGAGGGCTGTGGGCCACCTCCAGCATCAAGGGCAGGGTGCCTCTGAGTACCAGTTGCAGGGAAGTAATGGCAGGAGAGACGGCATGCCCTCTACTCCTGTCTGTGGCTTCCAGCGGCATCTGGTGGGCCACTGTGCGAAACAGGATGCTGGACTAGATGGGCCTTGGGCCTGATCCAACAGGGCTGTTCTTATGTTCTTATGTTCAGTTACAAAACATGCCCTTGAGCCATCCCTATGTGTCCCTACACCTCTAGCAAATTTGGTTCAAATCGGTTAGGCAGTTCACAAGTTATCCCACTTATGCCTCAAATGTTCATGCATCCACCATCTTGAATCAGGGTGGATGACATTATCACAATCTACTCCATCGAGGTGTCCCTATGTGTCTCTACAACTGTACCCGATTTGGTTCCTATTGGTCCAGGCATTGCAAAGTTGATGGCAAGGGGGACACACAGAGAGATACGCAGAATGGCAGGTGATCTCATAAGCCTACTGAAAAGAAGGCTAAACATCTTGAATGTCACCTTGTGTTTCCAGGCAACTGCTACAAAGACAACAGAATATCCTTTTAATGGGCAGTATCCTAGATTATGGGCTTTGCTTTTTCAAACTATGTTGTCATGTCCAAAATTCAATTCCCTCAGGGCCAAAACTGATATCTCTTCAGTCAGGCTGCCATCTATTTAGCCTTGGCATCTAGACACAGCTTTTTATTTTTGTTTGGGCAATAACATCATTATGAAGCAAGTGATGGCCTAGGTTAATCTTTCAAAGTATCATTAGCTGTCCAAAGAATAAGTGGTGCCAAACTGTGGCAACAAACCAGAGAGAATGGAAGCCATCAACTTTGGCTTGGGTATAAATAAAGATAAATAAATGCCATTAAAGGCAATTGAACAAGACAAATTTACAGACAAAATCTTATAGGAGTGAACTAAATCTGTTAGTGATGGAAACAATAAAGAACACCAAATCTGTTAGTGATGGAAGCAATAAAGAACACCAATGTCAGATTATCCCCACTAATGTTGGAGATGGCATCAAAACACCCAATTCAGTTTAAATCAGGTTTAACGTGGATTTAATCCTTCTCCAGTCTAAGCTGCCATTGCAACAAATATCTCATCCTCTCATTTCACCTACTCAATGCATCACAAAGTCATCTTTGTCCCGTTAGAAGCAACATAGACTTTACACAAGTCTTATAATTCCATTCTGGGCTGGAACATAATATCATCTGTAAATAATGGAACAGGAAGAGGGTAATTTTTGGGAGGTAGGGGAGCAAAGATCATGCTGAATCGATGCATGCATTGGTTGGACAGAGAGAAAACGAGATTAACACTGTGACCTCTCTGCAGTCCAGTGACTGGTGGGCTATTCAAGGAGGGTGATAGAGGTGTGTGTGTGTGTGTGTGTGTGTGTGTGTGTGTGTGTGTGTGAGAGAGAGAGAGAGAGAGAGAGAGAGAGAGAGAGAGAGAGAGAGAGAGAGAGAGAGCACACATCTATATTCAGAGACTATGTTTCACACATGTTTTTGTGTGGATGACTGTACCTACCTTCATTTTAAAGTGAACCTGATACAGGCCTCTCAGGTGCCTGGTACAGACAGCAAGTGCACTGCTGTACCTGTATTAGGGCTGCATTATTTGTGCATTAGGGTTGTGCACAAAACAGGTTTGTGTGGTTCAGTCAAATTTGAACCGACCTCGAACTGTGGTGGATAGGTTTGGTTTTGGTTTTGCTTGAACCCCCGCTGGTTCGGTTCAAATTCGAGCCCAACTCAAACCAGTTCTAAAAGGTTCTACATTGGAAGGGTGGTATAGAAATTGAATAAATAAAGAAAATACATGGGTGTAATAGGGACTCAAACTGCCCCAGTATTCCTTATGCAAAGCACCTAGGGGCACAAAGCTGAGGTGGGTGGTAGGTGCCAACAACCACTAAAACCTCAAAGCAATCAAACACTCATGCAATCTTTAATGATTTTTGAAGTTTTTCCTTTTTTTGCATTTCCCCCATAGGGAATAATGGGGATTTGAGACTGCCCCATGAACCCCCTTAGGGGGTGCCTGGCCACCGCAAAATGGGTTTGGGGGCAAGGCAGGTTGGTCCACAACTCCCCCCTAAAGCCCCAAGCCAGTGGGGTTCATAGTTTTTTTAAAATGAGTTTTTATATTTATTTTTATCATTTCTTCAATTAATGCATGAAATTGAATCTTTAAGTGTCTATTACATGTATTGTTTAGATCTGTTCTGTGTTCTCTGCTATGAAAATGTTACGCACCACGGTAGACTAATGTTTTAAATAAATAAATAAAGGCAGTATTTAGAATTGTGCTCTGAACCAAACTGCAGTGGAATTCTGGCAACACCCCGCAAAAGCAGCAGAATGACCCTGTGCCCAGTGGTGAATTTTAAAACAATGGGGTGGGTTTTTTACATTTTGAACCCTGGACTGGCTTGAATTTGAGCCGAACCATAGTTGGGGTGGGGTTTCAGGGGTGCACAAAGGCGAACATGCCTGGTCCGGTTCGAATCTGGTCTCAAACCGAACTGGGCAAACTGGTTTTGTGACACCCCTAAAATCCAGCCCCATTTATAAGGTATAAAAAATATAGTCCTGTGCATAGAATAACCAAACTTTCACTGATTGTGAAGATGCAGGAGATGCAGCGGTGATTAATTTCTAAAAAAAGAAACATAGAGAGCAAGGCCCATGTGGCAGCCATGCTATGTACTCTGAATCTTTAATTAATTCTCTAAGTGCGAGGGAGAGCAGATTAGTTGCAGTTCAATGGTGGGCAAAATCAACTCTGCTCTGCTCACAGTTACCTTTGTACTCAGGGAGGTCGTTCTCACGAGCAGCTCTACCTGGGTTAGAGCAGCACTAACCAGGTAGAGCTGCTTGTGAGAACTGCTGGGATTGGGACCAATCCAGGCACTCCTTGGATGGGAAGCGCTGTTTTTTTAAATTGGGCTAAAAGTGAGGTTAGGAGGTACATGCACTCTTCTCCCTCCCTGTCCAGTTGTGTGGGCAGCCAGGCTGCCGACAGTTCATTTTGGGCTTCTGGCAGCCATGGAAATGATAGAGGCCAGGGGAAGGAGTCACCCGGCCTCTAGCATTTCCACAATGCAACATGCTGCTTGCACAGTGCATTACGGGATTCTTGGAGGCCAGACTTCATTTCCCCAGTCTCCAGAATGCCGTGCCACTTGCCTCAGTGCCATTAGTGCGTGGGTGGTGGTGGTATGGAGCAGCTAGAGGATTGCAGTGGTCATGTGGGGGAAGGTAGAAATGATCCTACCTCCCCACACCCAGGCCCTCCCCAGCCTCAGCTTTTATTGTCATGTGAACAACCTTAGGGTCTAGCACTCTGGTACTGAAAACAGGTTTCAGGCTTGAGTCTCAGCACACATGAAGATTTAGGTAGGACACCATTTGTGATTTATGATGGGCTTTTTGTTTTACACACAGGAAACTGATGTGTGCATATGGATATTTTGCATTTCTTTGTTTTTAGAAATGCATGGATGCAGTCATTATTAATTCTGGATGCAAAACACAGGCCAGATGCTTTGTAATTTTGGCACACCAGCGTTAACAGATCCCCCCCCCCACATTTGCTCTGAGAAACCAGATATGACATTGTTCAGTACACATGCCATCACCCTGTATGAACTGTGGCACAAATGCTCATGTTGTGAGTACATATCTGGAGGCTCAACTAGATATGCATTTCCACGTGAAACAACCAGTCAGTGATCCTAGAGATCAGGAGCAAATCTGTCCCCCCCCCCCTTTTTTTTTTGTCTAGTGAAGTAACTGAATTTAATCATAGCTCAGAAATACATAAGAACATAAGAACAACCCGGCTGAATCAGGCCCTTGCTCTTTCTAATGCTCCCCTGCAACTGGTATCTCAGTAGCTTGCCACAAGCACAAGTTGAATGTTATAGTTCTTAACACGCTGGATTTTAATATGAAAATGAGATGGGGGGCGGGGAATCCCCACCTGCCTCCCTCTTACTCATCTGCCTCCAAGGTGCTGCTGCAAGGATGTGTGTGGGCGTAAGTCGCTTCCAGTACACCCAGCCTTCAGCAGCTTTATTCTATATCTATCCACTATATTCTATTCTATACATCTATCTAGAATCTATCCACTTCCCGGATAGATTCAAGGTGTTGGCCTTGGCCTTTAAAGTTCTACACGGCTTGGGGCTGGAGTATCTGTTGGACTGTGTTTGCCCATACAAACCTGCCACGGCCGTCCATTCAGCATCTCAGGCCCTGCTTATGGTCCTGCCACTAATGGAGATCCGGTTGGTGGGGACTAGAAACAGGACCTTGTTGGTAGTGGCCACTCAGCTTTGAAACGCCCTCCCCGAAGAGCTTCGCCATGATCCCCTCCAGTGTTTAAAATCAACAACAATGGAAAACACGTCTTTTTAAAGAGGCTTATAAATGTTTCATCCCTGTTTATATATGTTAGGTTCTTTAGTTTTTATAGTTCTCAGTTTTTAGCTCTTAAAATAACTTTTAATTTAATTTTTTTAAAAAATAAATAAATTGTAATTTTAAATGTGGCTTTAGCTTGGACTTTTACCTTGTTTAACTTAAATCTGGTTAATGTTCTTAGTTTTATTTTACATTGTATCTTTTTATTAATGTTGTGAGCTGCCCTGTGCAGTAGTATACTGGAGGGGCAGGATATAAATACTTTAGACAGACAGATTTTTTAATTATTGCTATTATTATTTTTATTCTTCACCGCCTAGAGTCTTTGGAGGAGGCAGTATACAAGAAATTTTTAATAGATAGATAGAGTGCCTCCCCCTCCCTTTTATCCACTTATCTTCCTTGCTGCTCCAGTAAAGGTAAAGTGTGCCACTGAGTCAGTGTCGACTTCTGGCAACCACAGAGCCCTGTGGTTGTCTTTGATAGAATACAGGAGGGACTTAACATTGCGATCTCCAGCCCAGTATGAGATGATGCCTTTCAGCTTCTTTCCTATATCACTGCTGCCCAATATAGGCATTTCCTATAATCTGGAAAACATATCAGCAGGGATTTGAACTGGCAACCTCTGGCTTGCTAATAAAGTCATTTCCCCACTGTGCCATTAGGTGGCTATGCTGCTGCTCCAGTACCAGCAGTCAAATAGAGGTAATGAGGGAGTTCGCCCTCTCTCCCTCCCATTTCTAGTATCTGGCATCCTTCTCTGGCTACAGGCCTGGTGCCAGGGCCACTGGGAAATGTAATTTTCCCAGTTCTACTGACACCTTCATCAGGATCTTATTTTTTTCAACCCCAACATAATAGTTTGTATGCAGCAGCTCACCGCCAGCTTTGCCCATCAGCTAAAGAAGATGGATACAATAAATATAGCAATAAATAAGAAAATGGCAAATGCGTATGCTTCCCAGCACACTCATTGTGGGGATATGAATGGATCTTTGTTATGTTGAAAAGAATATCTATTTGTTCATTTTTCCTTCTTCCTTCCTTGGGAGCAGAATTAGCATTTGAATGGAAATAATAGTAAAACAGAAACCCTATTATCCAGAAATCAATAGCATGTTCAAAGGTACATTTTCAAATGCTTCGGCTTTCAATAACACAGAAGGTACATAGAGAGGTTGACGTTCATGAGCTCACCATGTCACCCAGGTTAGGGCAGAGACTCTCATCACCATTATCCAAAAACATTTAATTCCATTCATCCCATTACCACATTACTCCATTTAGTAATGCTGATGACCACAGAGAGCATTTGCACCTCTTGTTCCAGGATGAACATGGGGCATATTTTTCAAAACCACACCAACTTTCATGACAGCCATTAGAATTTCAGAGCAAAATTCCAAATGACCAGAAACACAGTATAACCCAATATTTTGGTAATCACAAGGATTATGGTATAAAACTCCCAAGTTTGATTTTGGCACAGCATATATTCTGCTGGGCTTGGTTGTCAGAGATCAAGGTTCAGTGTCCTGTTCATTTATGAAATTCAGAAGATATACCTGGGCAATTCATTCTCATTTCAACTAACCTACTCATATAGCAGCTGTGAGACTAAAACGCATGCTAGGGATTTCTTATTGCCATGCCTTGGATGAGGAAACCCCAAAAGCATAATTTCATCACAATTCTTCCCCTGCTCTTAACAAAGCATGCGCATTTTCCAAGGCATGTTTACATTTTCTTAACAGTATGTTAAAAAAAAAAAATGTCTGATAGACCCATGTGTTGTATGAGTCCTTAGAACAATCTTTTGGCAGCTTTGTCTAATAAAACCACTAAGGGTTGACAGGCTAACCAAGGCAGCCACAGAAAGATTTGGCAAAGTCAGCAAAGAGAACCATTTATAAACAGAACCCAAGAGTGAAATACTGCCAACAAAATGGATTACAGAGTGTGGTTTATGAGCTCATTGGCTGCCAGGTTTGCTTTGTGTGTGGCCATGGGTGTGTTAATTAATTCCTAGTCGAAGAAAGCTGGGTGCCAACATTAGCCTTCACTCAGAAAGAACAGGATACCCCTGTGTGCAGTCTATCCACTGCTGATTCTCAATTGTTCTCAATCTAGCAGTTTTAAAGTACCTGCCAGGGGCCCTATGGCTTATATGCATTGTGCCTGCCATACATTGCATCAGCCTGTGACTAATGCTCACTGGTACCTCAGCTGGATAATTCATGTGGTAATGTTAAAAAAAAAATGTCTATCTGAAAAGATGCATGTGTGTGGCTTCTCTGCTTAGAGGTATTTTAAACACAAGTATCCATGTGTCATACCTATTGATTTCCATGGAACATATTCATGAGGAGGATGACCTCATCATCTAAAGGCACGTCAACATGGGAACATTGGCTGCTGCCACTTCAGCTCTTTAGTACTACACTGAAAGGGTAGGAAGACATGTGTGGGAGGAAAACAGTGTGGTGCTGCACTGGCTGTGAGGATTAGACACACTGTGCATATTTAAGGAGCAAAGAAAAGCCTCTGTCAATGTGCTCATTCCCAGACCAGAATTATTTACCATTATTTATCAAAAGAGTGTTTTTAATGTCACTGTTGAGGCTGTGAGGCCTCACTAAGTGACTTACAAAATATTTTTTAAATTACAAGCTGGCATTCTTCACAGGGCTACGAAACAGAAGTAGCCCTGTGGAGATGCAAAGAGACCGGAGCATGATTATGCTGTAGTGTCTTTCCCTGCAGCCCCAGTGGCAGGGTAGAGTGGGGAGGAGGATGTGATTTTCTCTGCTCTCTTCTCATAAGAACATAAGAACAGCCCTGCTGGATCAGGCCCAAGGCCCATCTAGTCCAGTATCCTGTTTTGCACAGTGGCCCACCAGATGCCGCTGGAAGCCTCAGAGAGGAGTTGAGGGCATGCCCTCTCTCCCGCCATTACACCCCCGCAACTGGTACTCAGAGGCACCCCGCCCCTGAGGCTGGAGGTGGCCCACAGCCCTCCGACTAGTAGCCATTGATAGACCTCTCTTCCATGAAGTCATCCAAACCCCTCTTAAAGCCATCCAGGTTGTTGGCTGTCACCACGTTCTGTGGCAGAGAGTTCCACAATTGGATCACACGTTGTGTGAAAAAGTACTTCCGTTTGTTGGTCCTAGACCTCCTGGCAATCAATTTCATGGAGTGACCCCTGGTTCTAGTGTTGTGTGAGAGGGAAAATAATCTCTCTCTCTCTCCACTTTCTCCACACCATGCATGATTTTATAGACCTCTATCATGTCTCCCCGCAGTCGTCTTTTTTCTAAACTAAAAAGCCCCAGGTGTTTTAGTCTTGCCTCATAAGAAACGTGCTCTAGGCCCCTGATCATCTTGGTTGCCCTCTTCTGTACCTTCTCCAGTTCAACAAGGTCCTTTTTAAGATGTGGTGACCAGAATTGTACGCAGTACTCCAAGTGTGGTCGCACCATAGTTTTGTATAAGGGCATTATAATGTTAGCCGTTTTATTTTCAATCCCCTTTCTAATGATCCCTAGCATGGAATTTGCCTTTTTCACAGCTGCCGCACATTGAGTCGACACTTTCAACGAGCTGTCAACCACAACCACAAGATCCCTCTCCTGGTCCATCACCGACAGCTCGGATCCCATCAGCATATAGTTGAAGTTGGGGTTTTTCGTCCCAATGTGCATCACTTTACACTTGCTAACATTGAACTGCATTTGCCATTTTGTCGCCCACTCCCCCAGTTTAGAGGGATCCTTTTGGAACTGCTCACAATCCGTTTTGGATTTCACTCACTACCCGGAAGAGTTTGGTATCATCTGCAAATTTGGCCACATCGCTGCTTACCGCTGCTTCTAGATCATTTATGAATAAATTAAAAAGCACCGATCCCAGTACAGATCCCTGAGGGACCCCACGTCTTACTTCCCTCCATTGTGAAAACTCTCCATTTATACCTACCCTCTGTTTCCTGTCTTTCAACCAGTTCGCAATCCACACATGTACTTGTCCCTTTATCCCATGACAGCTAAGTTTCCTCAGGAGTCTTTGACGATGAACTTTGTCAAAAGCTTTTTGGAAGTCCAGGTAGACTATGTCAACTGGATCACCTTTATCCACATACTTGTTGAGACTCTCAAAGAAGTCCAAAAGGTTGGTGAGGCAAGATTTACCTTTGCGGAAGCCATGCTGGCTCACTCCCAGCAGGGCCTGTTCTTCTAGGTGCTTTACAATTTTATCCTTGAGGATGTTTTCCATCAATTTGCCTGGAACGGATGTTAGGATAACTGGCCTGTAATTTCCCGGATCGCCCCTGGATCCCTTTTTGAAAATCGGTGTTACATTTGCTACTCTCCAGTCCTCTGGTACAGAGCCCGATTTCAGGGATAAGTTAAATATTTTGGCAAGGAGGTCAGCAATTTCACGTTTGAGTTCTTTCAGGACTCTTGGATGGATGCCATCCAGCCCTGGTGATTTGTTAGCTTTCAGTTTTTCCAGACAGTTTAGAACATCATCCCTTGTCACTTCTATCCAACTCAGCTCTCTAGCCTCCATCCCTAAAAAGCCCGGTTCAGGAACTCAGTATCCTCTGCCATGAAGACAGATGCAAAGAACTCATTCAGTTTCTCTGCAACCTCCATATCCTCCTTAATAATCCCTTTCACTCCCTCATTGTATAATGGCCCAACCACCTCCCTGGCAGGTTTCCTGCTTCTGATGTACTTAAAGAAGTTTTTGTTATTCCCCTTGATACTTTTGGCTAAATGTTCCTCAAACTCTCTTTTTGCCTCCCTTATTGCCACTTTGCATTTCTTTTGCCAGAGTTTGTGTTCCTTTCGGTTCTCTTCGTTAGGACAGGCCTTCCAATTTTGGAAGGAAGTCTTCTTCCCTTTTATGGCTTCCTTGATGGTACCCGTTAGCCATGCTGGCAACCTCCTGGACTTAGTGGTACCTTTCCTCCTTTTGGGTATACAATCTAACTGGGCTTCTAGTATTGTGGTTTTGAGTAAACTCCATGCACTCTGGAGCGAAGTGACTCTCCTGATTTCCCCCCTCAGCTTTCTTTTCACCATACTCCTCATTTTGGAGAAGTTTCCTCTTTTGAAATTTAAAATGTCTGTGTTTGACATCCTTGGTGATTCTCTCCCCGCATGTATGCTGAATTTGATGGCACTGTGGTCACTGTTCCCTAAAGGGTCGATGACACTGACATCATACACCAGGTCCTGGGTGTCACTCAGAATTAGATCCAAGGTCGCCTTCTCTCTGGTCGGTTCCATGACCAACTGTTCTAAGGCACAGTCATTTAGCGTATCTAGAAATTTGACCTCTTTGTCCTGACTTGAATGTGAATTTACCCAGTCTATGTGTGGGTAGTTGAAATCACCCATAATTACAGCCCTGCCTCTCCTTGACGCCTCCCTGATTTCCTCCTGCATCTCCCAGTCACTGTCGGCATTTTGATCCAGAGGGCGATAGCACATCCCCAGTAGCACGATTCCTTTCCGGCCTTGTATAGTCACCCACAAGGTTTCTGTGGAGAACTCCAGTCCACTTAGGTTTTCTAGCTTGTTAGATTCTATCCCTTCTCTAGCATACAGTGCTACCCCTCCTCCAAGGCGCCCCTCCCTGTCCTTCCTATAGAGTTTATACCCAGGGATAACAGTGTCCCACCGGTTCTCACTGTTCCACCATGTTTCTGTTATGCCCACTATGTCTATTTCTGCGTTAGCAACCAAGGACTCCAGCTCACCCATCCTGGCTCAGAGGCTTCTGGCATTGGCATACAAGCACCTATACACTGAATCTCTCCCCTGATGTATGCTATTCTTTTGACTCTTTGACCTGCTGGCACAGCCTCCCGTCTGCTCTTTATGCAGTTCTGCTCCATCCCCTTCTGTTTTATTTGAATTCTTTGCAGCCTCACACTTTAAAGGATGGCTTTTGCCAAACGGGATACTGCCCAGCTCCCATTGGCTGTTCCCCAGGTGTCATTTTAAAAGCTGCTCTGCAACCTTTTTGATTTTACGCACCAGCAGTCTGGTTCCATCTAGGTTCAAGTGCAGCCCGTCCCTTTTGTACAGGTCTTGCTTGCCCCAAAATGTGTCCCAGTGCCTAACAAATCTAAACCCCTCCTCCTGGCACCAACGTCTCATCCACGCATTGAAACCCCTCAGCTCTGCCTGTCTCACTGTACTTGCGTGTGGAACAGGTAGAATTTCTGAGAATGCTACCTTGGGGGTCCTGGACTTCAAAATGCTACCTATCAGCCTAAATTTGGCTTCCAGGACCTCCCGACTGCATTTCCCCACATCATTGGTGCCGACGTGCACCACGACAGCTGTCTCCTCCCCAGCATGCCTAGGAGCCTGTCTAGACGCTGCGCAATGTCCGCAACCTTCGCACCAGGCAGGCAAGTCACCGTGCGGTCAACACGCGGGTCACAAACCCATCTCTCTATCCCCCTAATGATCGAATCACCAACTACAAGGAGGCCCCCACCCCCCAGAGGAGTATCCCCTGTGCGAGAGGATATGGGCTCATCATCCACGTAAGGGGTCCCTTCTAAAGGAGCATTTCCCTCTTCCTCAGACCGATGTCCTCCTCGCCGATGTCCTCCTTCTCCCTCCAGATAGAGGTTTTACTTCCAGGAATCTTTCTTTGATCGTTGTGCAGCCTCTGCAGGGAGGAGAACAACTTAATCTCCAGTCTTTTTGCATTTCGTCAGGGCTACTTCCCTTTTGGTAGCTCTGTGAAGAATGTCACCCACAATTTAAAAAAATAATCTATTATATTAATTCTCCTGGGTGTGCCTTGGAATGTGCGTCCCAGAACCCAGCTGGTTGGCTGGGTGGTGGACGCATCTGATTGGCTGAGGCACACCCAGGAGGATTGGTTGCCGCCGCCGCGGCCCAGCCATGGAGGCCAGAGGTGGCAGGCCCGGCCTGGCCCGGCCACGGAGGCAAGGCCCATGAGGGGGGGAAGAAAGTGTGTGGGGGGGCAGAAGTGGTAGTGGGGAGGAGAGGTGGCTGGGCCCGGAAGCGGAGAATGGGGCAGAAGGTGTGTGTGTGGGTGAGAGGTAACTGCCGGCCCCAAAGAGCACATAGATGCTCTGTGTGGGGTTGGCTAGTAATTAAAATAATCTAGTAGTCTATGTATGCATATGAAACAGGCAGTCAAATCAGTTTTGCCAGAACAGGATAACTTGAAGTTTGTCTTGACCTTTTCCAGCTTGAAACTCTCCTAAATATATTAGCAGCTATCCAGACTGCTCCTCATGGGTAGAGCAACAGAAATTAGTAGCCCAAGTGCAATTAATGGGACAAGTTAAATTATGACTAACTTGTCCCATTAATTGCAGTTGGACTACTCATGAATAACATAGGCGGGATATCAGCTAGGGATGTACACAAACCAAGGTTTGTACACTGGTTCAGTGCCAAAATGGTTCGGATGAGGTACAAACTGGTTAAGCACTGTGGGAAGGGGAGCGGTAAGCAAGATCTTTTAAAAAGAGGAGAGCAGTTCCTTACCTGCTCTCTGCTTCCTGCTCTCTGCTTCCTACGTTATGGAGCTGCCTCCAAGAACCTGCACATGTCGCTGGCATGCACATGGCGTCCGCTGATTCATCCAAACCAGTTCAGCACTGAAGCAGTGCACGAACCTCGGTTCGTGCACATCTCTAATGTCAGCCATTTTATTTAGGTTAATGTGAGGAGATAAGTTGTAGAAATAGGTTAATACAATGAAGCAGAATTCAACTATGTTTTATGTTTTTATGGTCTTATCTTAATTGATTTTAATATTATAATGTGATTTTATGGAATTTTATTGTATTAACTTTTGTAAACTGCCTTGGGATGAGAGGCGGTATATAAATTGAACAACAAACAAACAAACAAACTAGCACACTTGCTTGCAATCTAAGCCAGCCAGCAACTATAGTCCATACAATTAATGCATGTGTGTGAGCGTGTTTGTATGGAGCATTACAGAAGCAGGATCCATATGTTCTCCTCTCTCCCTCTTTCTCCCTTTTGACTGATGTTCTGAGTTTCAGCACTACTGGGTGGGTTTATCTGTGCAAGTTCTTCTGCAGTGCTTATACAGATAACAATCCTGGGGAACAGGAATGCTGGGAAATGGAATTGGTCATGCAGGTTTCCAGGGTCTCTTGGCAAACTGCCCTCCATGGTCACCCTCCTTAAGGGCAGGAACCAAGATAATTTCTTCCTTGGCATCTATTGTAGGTTTGTTTATCTATTGTTTGCAAAACTGGCTTGAATCAAACTGGGTTCGATTAGGACTGACTTGATTCAACCAGTTCAAGCTCAAACTGGACTGGTCCTCCAAAAAGGGGAACTGGTCTGAGTTCAAGCTGAACTGGGCCCAGTTTGGATCGAACCAGTTCAGCCTGGTTCAACTAGTTCTGCATGCTTGCAAAGGGGAATTCAGTAAGGATTGTTAATTATACTGCTCCTGAAGGAACTGGCAAACACCCCCTGACTATTTGGGGCTTGTGTGGGGAACTAGCAAGTTCAGATGGAGCAGCTTATTTTCAGAATACATTCCCTGCAGGCTTGTGCATTTCGATTCGGGCACAAATCGATTTGTGCCCGAAAATGGCAATTTCAGATGATTTGTCTACAAATTGAAACCAGAATTAGACCTCCGATAATTTTTCTTTACAAACCGAATGACCTCCTCTCAGATCCAAAGTTTGTTTACTTCGGAAAACACTTTGTAGCTCCATTTGCATTTCAGCATTGCATTTTGTCCTGTTCGTCTCTCCACTCAGCAACTGAGTAAGTTTGTCAAAAGGATCAGCAATTAGCATAGCAGAAGATAAGATATGCAAAAAGGGGCACATCTTCTTTGAAGACATTTCCTTGGGCATGAATGATTTAGTTGGGAATGTGTTGTGTTGTATTTCAATTGTGTACTAAGAATGCAATGATTAACCTGAAGAGTAGCCAATACAGTGCCAACTCCAAGTAACAATATCCAGAGCTTCTACTTTGCTAGCAAAAGCCCTCTCGTCCCCACCCCTTTTCTCTCTCTGCTTCTCCTGTATTTTCAGCCTTAAAAAAAAAAAAGGTGTGTGAAGGTGATTATTTACTTTTATTTATACTGTAAATAGACTTTTACACTGCATTCCAGTTTTTCATGATTTTAGAAAGATTGGCTTGGGAGAGAAGGGGATTATATCTACTTTTATGTGTAAAACATATTTCATGCATGCTTGCATGCCAGCCTGCCTGCACAGCAGCCTCTACTTGTTGAATTCCCCCAGACTTTTTAAATGTTTATTTATTGTTGAGTGAGTTTATATTTATATATTTATATTTATATGATTGTCTCTGCTCCTGATCTTTGTACTTTGTATTTATTGTTTTTATACTTGTGTCTTAAATCTTTTTAATCAGATTTGTCTCATATTTTTAGCTTAATATTTTAACTGTATCATATCTATAATCTTGTTTTTAAATTTTGCTGTAAACCGCCTTGGAATTGTTTTAATGAAAGGTAGTATAGAAATTTAACAATCAATCAATCAATCAATCAATAAAATAATATCTCACCTTTCCTTATTGATTTATTTTACCATAACACACTGTACTTGTACTTATTATTCATTATATCCTTTCCTTAGATACAATCCTGAGGTGTTATTCCTTTCAAGGCTGTGTTTATGTCTTTTGGCCCACCAGAGAAGAGAAGAGCCTTGCTCTTCTCCAAATTATTCAATCTTTCTTAAAAATTAGCTTGGGAGAGAGAGGGATTCTATTTAATGTTGGTATTTGAACATAATATTTCTTTCTTCCTGGCCTGCACTGCAAGCAAGCCTCCTGCCTCCCAGAGCAACCTCTCCATGTGAGAGAAGGGAAAGAAAAGGAAATGTGCAAAGGGATGATTTTTAAGTAATTGCTGGAGACTGTGTGTCTTTGGGGCAGATTTGGGTCAGAAAGGGGTCTGCTGGGGCAGAACAGTGGGTTGGGTGGAAGTGCCCCAAGGGGTGCCTGCCACAACCCAGACTTCCATGGAATTGGCCAAAGGGCTAATTTTTAAGTAATTACTGAAGTCCGTGTGTCTTTGTGGCAGATTTGGGGCAGAAGGAGGTCTGCCAGGGCAAAACAGTGGGTTGAGTGGAAGTGCCCCAAGGGGTGCCTGCCACAACCCAGACTCCCATGGAATAGGCCTAAGGACTGCTTTCTTAGGAATTGTCGAAGCTAGAGTGTCTTTGGGGCAGATTTGGGGCAGAAAGGGGTCTGCTGGGGCAGAACAGTGGGTTGGGTGGAAGTGCCCCAGGGGTGCCTGCCACCACCCAGATTTTAAAGGAATAGATCAAAAGGTTGATTTTTTGTGATTTGGTGAAGTTTGAGTGTCTTTAAGCCTTTCCCCCATACGGAATAATGGTGGTTTCAGCAGCCTCATAACTGCACTTGGGGGGCACTGGTGTGGTGCTGAGCAAGTGGCTGTGTAGTGCAAATAGGGTGCCAACCACCCCCCTGGATTGCTAACCCATTGGGGTACTGGGCTTTGTTGTTTCTGGGGTGCTGAGTTTAGATTATCTGGTAGAAAATAAGATTTTTAATGAAAAACCATGAATCCACTCTCATATGCTACCAGAGAATCTACTCTCAGAACACCTCTAGAACAACAAAACCTTGTACTTCATGGGTTGGCAACCCATGTGGGTGGTTGGCATCCTATGTGCAGTACACCACCAAGCGTGCTACACAGATTGGGCCTGCCAATAGGCCCAATTGGGAGTTGGCAAGTGGTACAGGAACAAGGGTTTGGACAAAGCAAGACGGTGCAGCTAATGCCCAAATGCACAAACATGCAAATGGTGAATCTGAGGGAGACACACACTGATTGATTGTGTCTTGTCTAGAAATAGACAGCATCTTGCCCTGAGGCAGCATGCTAACCACACCTTTCTGTTGACACAGGCAGCAATGGGGATGGACAAAGGAGTATCTTGTCCTGTTCAGCTTTCTGAACAGCTTTCAGGACAAAATGGTGAATAGGTTTGAGAAACCAGTGTGGTGCAAAATGAAATGGGCACATCAGAGCTTATCTCATGTTTTTAGAAAACCTTGGAAGTGACTTAGAAATGTTCTAACAAGCTTGTTTCCCATGCCCCGAGCCAGACATTAGCACATTGTTAGAGAAGGAGATGAGCTTGTTACCTCTCATCTAGTCCTTCCTGTGGAGGTGATAGGATTGAGCTGATCCAATGTGCCAACAGAGCAGGGAGAGTATTTGGCTAATTCTTTCAAAAGAGTACTGTTTAATTAACTCATGTCTACTCCAGCTCCCCCACCTGAAGGGCAACAGGGAGGTGAACACAGGGTCCTCTCTTGCTGTCTCGCGTCCAAGTCTAAACTTGGACCTAGAGTCACCTTTTCCCAGGCTACGTGCCAGGTGACATACCCTATGAGTTAGCTCATGCGAACCAAAATGGCAAGCCCATGATCCCGGGAGTTCTGAAAAGGCAACAGTGTAAACTACAAGCCTGTAGCTCCAAAGCCCCCATACAAGCTATCTTGGTAAGACTATCTTGGTAACAGGATTTCCCTTTTCAAACAAAGGGCAGAACTCTCTGGGGTTGAAAAGGGACAGGGCGGGAGTTCACCTTACATGCCGTGGCCGCAGCATGGCTTCTCAGCTGCGGCAGCAGGCAGGCAGTGGTTCCTGTAGGCCCCAGTAGCACTTCTTACACCAGTGTGGGCTGGTGGAGGCCTGAACCAGACCCCCTGCTGGACCGCACTGATGGGGGGGGGGTGCCGCATGGGCCTAGGGGAGCCGCTGCCAGCCTGCTGCCAAATTTGTGCAGTGATGCAAATGGCCTCTGCGCATGCATGGAGGTCACTCTAATGGCCTCTGCGCTTGCATGGAAGCTCCAAATGGGCCCCTGCCAGCCCGTGCTGATTGGGGGCACCATCGGGGCCTAGGGGAGCCACTGCCTGCCTAGGGGAGCCACTGCCTGTCTGTCGATACCGAGAAGCCACACTGCAACATGTAAGGGGACCTCCATTACCGCGCCCTCTCTTTTCAACCCCATAAGATTCCCCACTTTGCTTGTAAAGGGAATCCTTACCAGATTCCCCTTTGCAAGCATGAAGAACTGGGTCAAACCAGGTTGAACTAGGTTGATCAGGTTCTAGTGCAAAACCGAACTGCCAGCTGGTTCTAATGAACTGGCTCGCAGACCATGCAGTTCGGTTCAAGTTTGGTTCGAATTTGAACAGAACTACCTGGAGCGGTTCCCTGCACACCCTGAATCTGTTGAAAACTATGGGCACAGATGTGGTCTCAGGGATCAACAGAAAGGCTCTCTTGAGGAACCTGGGACCTTGGCATCTGCCACATGATGCCAAACCTTGCATCAGCCCTGTGTTTATGTAATGTGTGGAAGCTGCCTTGTGGAAACTGAGCCATCAGAGTTATGGGACAGAAAATCCTCACTGTGTTTAAGAGCTATTTAAATTCCATGTTTTTCACCCCTGCCCCTCAGTGATCATGTGCAGTGGGACCAAATATTTCAAATACTCAAAAGTGAACCAAGCTGCCTTCGTATTCTTAGGTTTGTTTCTGGAATCTTGGAAATATTCCTATTCAGCAATGTTCTCAGATAGTTTCAGGCCACACAGTACATACAAGCAAATCACTTCTTTTGACCAAAGGAAGAATCATTCCAAGCCTTTGACCTAACCTTTAACTGAACCGAGGGTGAACCTTCTAGAACTTTAAAATAAGTATGGGAAGTTATTTCTTTTTAAACGAAAAGAAAACAAAAGGGGGGTTGAGAAGGGAGAAAATAAATTCAATGATCTGGTTTAAGTTGACAGGATGTCAACTATGCTCAAATATTCCCCCCACCCCCAAGGCTATTCCAGGAATATCGCTGGACCAGCCAAAACCAGAAAGTGCTGGAAATCTCTCAAGAAAACCTTTTTGAGCTATTTCCAGACAGTCTAAAGTTCCTGATCAAATTGGTTTGAATGCATGTTACAAAGTTTGAAATCTAATCTGCTTCTTGTATCTTCAGGAATGTGAGTTATCTGCACCAAGAGCAGTTAGTTTCTCAACGACTGTGGAATTTTATTTAGAAAATTGATGTCACTGGTTCTCAGTTCAACCAGTCGCATTAAAAAGTCATAATATGATAAGATATGGTTTGATGGATCAGACCAAATACCTAACCAGTCCAGAATCCTATTTGCCTCAGTGGCCACACTGATGCCTCTGGGAAGCCCACAAGCAGGACTTCCCCCTCATCTGCTTGCCCCCTCATCTGCTGTTGCTCCTCTGAACCTGGTAGTCAGGGGCATACTGCCTCTGAACCAGGATGCTGCATGTAACCATCATGACTTGTAACCAATGTTAGTCATGTCCTCCATTAAATTATCTAATCTTTTAAAGCCATCTAAGCCACCTAATGGCGCAGCAGGGAAGTAACTTGCCTAGCAAGCATGAGGTTGCCAGTTTGAATCCCTGCTGGTATGTTTCTCAGATTGTGGGGAACACCAGGCAGTAATTGCTGCAAAAGGGGCCCAAACCAAGTACTGAATACATATGCATGCTTATACTTTTCAGAGGTCCAATATTGTTCTATTCTACAATCCTTGTCTTCTTGGTTCCATGTAATATTCTAATTTTCTGGGATTGTGGATTTGGGGTTTTCATGAGCTGTACGCAATGATCATCACAATTATAACAAATTAAGGCTTGACTTATCTCGCTTTGCATGTAATGCATCTGTCTCATATATCAGTTTCACCTTTTAATTTGCATTACTGAAATTAATGGACTTTTGCATGATATTCTAATTTTCCGAGTTTCACCTGTATACATAGATGACAACAAAAACAAGAAGACACACACACGCAAAACAGGCTTGCAGTTTGCAAGCATTCCTCTGGTGACAGCAGTTTCAGGAGGTGAGGTTGGGGGCTAAATACCTTTTTCATTCATTCATTCATTCATTCATTCATTCGATTTCTATACCGCCCTTCCAAGAAATGGCTCAGGGCAGTTTACATAGAGACATAATAAATAAATAAGATGGATCCCTGTCCCCAAAGGGCTCACAAAACAAAACATAGGAGAGACACCAGCAACAGTCACTGGAGGTACTGTGCTGGGGGTGGATAGGGCCAGTTACTCTCCCCCTGCTAAATAAAGAGAATCACCACGTTAAAAGGTGCCTCTTTGCCAAGTTAGCAGGGGTTAGCAGGGTTTTTAAAAGATGAATATTGCTGCTGCTAGCACTTGACATCTTGTGGGAAGCCCGGGAGGTCTGTGCAGCTTTCCTGTGGGGAAGTGTCTCTTGTCACCTCCTACTGCACAGCTGGCCTCCATGCATATGCAGCAGCCATGTGAGAGTGGTCAGCATGACAGTTGAGAGCCAAGCTGTCCACTCACATGGCTGCCATATCTTAGTCAGTTTGTAGCGCTATGAGGCATCATTCCCCATGCTTTCCAATGAGAAATTTTTCCTGCATTTTCTGGGAAGTTAATGCTTTTTTTAGGGTTTTCCATAATTTTGGTAGTCTGGGCGAGATCTGAGACCTACCTGCAAAAACAGCATATTTCTATCTTTTGTGGTTTGGCTGGGAGTCAGGGGCGTAACTATAATAGGGCAAGGGGAGACAATTGTCTGGGGGCCCACTGCCTTGGGGGCCCCCCCAGAGGCAAGTCACATGACTGACTCCCCCAGCCGCGCACCCCCCCGCTTCCTTCAGTTGTATTCATCCTCCGAAACTGATGTGAGTATTAAGACCTGGAGCTAGCAGAACAGCATGTCTTTCTCTAGTACCATTAAATGACTTGCATCGTCCACAATTTACAAAACCTTTTAAAAAATAATTTAGGATGATATTCTATTGTAGCACATAGGGTTCTATCTATCTATCTATCTATCTATCTATCTATCTATCTATCTATCTATCTATCACTTTACTATGCTTTTTGTTACCACTATTCAGCCTCATTTAAGATTTCTTTACTTCATGAGCTGAGCTTCAGTGAGGGGGGCCCATTTTAAAATCTTGTCTCTGGGCCCACTCCAACCTTGCTACGCCCCTGCTGGGAGTTTCATGTCAGTGATGCCCAAGCACCTTTATCTGTATCTGTATCTACATCTATATATATTTATATCTATAATCTATATCTTCTAAGTTCCAATTGTACTTGTTTAGAACAAGCTATCATAGACATATTGAATATTTTGATGGCTTTCCCGGGTTTGTTTATGCTATACAATTTACTTGCCAGCAGCACTGAAATAATTAATTTAACCATTTGCTCATAAAACATTTTGAAAAATCTTTGCATGAAAATTACTATGTGATTGCCATATATTCATGTTATTTATATCAGCGGTGAATGCTGAGCACCCTTTAGGCCCATTAAATATTGAACTGTCATTTACCAATGAAAAGTGATTTGCATGTTTCCGTTCTTTAAGAGTCCTTTCCTGCCCCTTCCTCACAGAATTTAGCATGCATCTGTGCAACACCAGGAGATTAGTATGTTTTTCACAACCTCAGTGCTTTGACCTGTGCAATACATAGTACAGAAACAGAAGACTTAAGAGATTCATGTTTTATTTCTGTCTTATATATCTCATTTATTGAAACACATGGGAGAAATAATACACCTATTCATTCCCCTTTTTTAACATTTTATTACATAATAATTTTATTAATAATAATTTATTATGTAATAAAATGGCAAAAAGGGGGAATGAATAGGTGTATTATTTCTCCAGCATTGGACAGAGTATACACCAGTAATTGCACTTTGGGAAAGCACACTGGGATCTAGGTGCTTGGGTCAGTTATAATAGGGTTCTCAATCTTGGGTCCCCAGATGTTGCTGTACTACAGCTCCCATCAACCACAGCCACAATGGCCCTTGGTCCATTGGAATGTTCTGTTCTGCTATGACCTTTGTTTGGCAACTGTAGACTCAAAGCACATGTTCTGAAAGGCTGGCCCTCAAAGCTTGGTACATGTGGAAATTTAGATTAATACTAAATCCTAAGGTGTGTATGTGTGGAGGATAAGGTATTTGTGGGGGTATACTTCAGCTACCTCAGCACAGCATCCCTCAAGTGGCTGTTGATGGTGTCTATGGTGTGTTTTTTTTAAATTGTGAATCCTTTTGGGACAGGAGATCATCTTATTTATTTATTGTTTTTTCTATGTAACCACTTAGAGAACATTTGTTGAAAAGCTACATACAAATATTTGTAGTAGGAATATCAGCAGCAGCATACGGGGAAAAGTGGAGCCTGCATGCTTCCCCTGTGCTTGCTCATTGAATGTGTGATTTGCACTAATGAAAAAGTCTAGAATCTGAAGCCCTAATCAATGATTTTTAAAACCATGGATGCTGTACCCAGATACAATGATCATTCTCATGACCAGCCACAGCAGGGTAGGAACAGGAAAACATTGGTAGAGCGGCTCATGTGCAGCCTTGGGACACACTTCTACCCTGCTGTACCAGAGCTGGGCTACCCTAGTTTCATACCTTGCCTTTAAACAAGGTAAGAGGGCAAAGCCCCATCTTACCTCACAGCCCCAATCATGTGTGCAGTTGGGGCAGCTCCTGGCAGCCCAGCTGGCTCTTCACCTGTAGAGCGGCCAGGAAGCCAGTAGCTGCTGCAATGACACCGGCAGCCTCTCTGCTGCCTGCAGAATGCACTGTGGGGTACTAAGGAGGACTTCCTTGTCCTGATCCCTTCTTCAGAGATCTCTGCTGAGCTGATTGTGTGGGCACATGGCACAGCAGAGTGCTAGCGATCCTGTACTTGTGCGAGGGAAGGTGGGTATATTTCTGCCTCCCCGCCCCTCCCCAGTCCTTCCTAGCCCCAGGGATTTCAGTTGTGTGAATGACCATGAGTGTGTCAGTTAGCTCTGTGTTATTGTTATTGTTTATTTATGATCTTAGATCAAACATCAATATACGCAGAATATACACAGTAAAAAGAAAATAATGGAAACAAAGTCTAAAATGTCATCAAATATATAAAATCAGGAATCTTTGACAGTAACCAATTGCTGTGCTCTAGCTTCTCTTAGTTTGGTCAATGTGTAACAAAATTTAGCAACCGCCAGGGATATTGTTGGGTCCCTGTCTTCTAATAAGCATATAAGAATTGTCTCCACTGAGTGGCTTTGGAGATCTTTCAGATACTGAGATAAAAATAAATCTCTTTCATCTGTATAAAGTGGGCAGTGTAACAGTAAATGCGTCAGTGTTTCGGGAGCAGCTCCGCAAAGGCATAGCCTCTCCTCATAGGGTTTTCTCTCAAATTTCCTTACTAGCATCGCTGAGGGTAGCTCTGTGTCTTACGCCAACAAGATCTCAAACCACTTGCTCCCTTGCTTTCCACACACATATTTTCCTGCAGAGACAAACACTGGCTGGAAAACAATGTGTCGTGTTTTTCCTGTTGCAGAAGCGGGGGCTACTTTGGGTGGCCCTCCCATGCCTTCTCTAGCTGCCCTTTGCCTACCTAACTGGTAAAATGTCACCATAAAGAACGATTAAAGAGCATATAAGTCCTTCATGAAGAAGCTTCAGCGAAAATCATTGGAATCCGGACAATTTTTCAAGAACTAATTATATGACTTGCACCAAAATCATCTCCATGAGCTTCAGATGAAGTTTGAGAAGTGTTTACCTCATTACATACAGGAGGATGGACATTGTTATTTAGTCCATATAGTGGACATTGCACCTATATGATTTCCTCTGGAAATATGCATATTTACTATGTATGGTACATCTTTTATATGTAGTACTTTTCGATGGCTTGTGGCACATTCCTCAGTATTTGGATATACAAACCATTATTGATTATACGTACATTTAGAATTATACCTCATTATTGATTATTGATTATTCCTTAAGTTCATATGTTTATATAGATAATTTTTAAATTCACACGGTTTATTGTTTGTTTTTGGCTTTTCATTACATGTGTGGCCCCTGTTTTATCTGTTCTCTAGCTGCCCGTCAGTGTTCCCTGTAACAGGAATCTCTAGATGTTGTTAACTACAACCACCATCATCCTCAGCTGCCGTGGTCTTTGACTGGGGATGAAGGGAGTTGTAGTCAACTGTATCTGGGGATCCCTGTTTCAGAGGACACTGCCACCTATGCCTCCCAACCCTCAGTATACTCTGTACAGCATATCTCTGCATCCAATTTCTGTTTTGCAAAAAGAGGAGAGGACTGGGGGATGTTTTAAGAATGTATCAGGGCAGGTGGCAGAATGTGCTGGTTCTCCTGTAGATGCTGTACCTGGAAACAGCATCTACAATTTTTATAACAACAAGACAGGATTGGAGAGACTTTGGATTGTGTGCAGAGGTGCTCTTACCCTTGGACTTCCAGGCTGAAGTCCAGGGCCTCCACAACCCCTGGGGGTCCCCAAATCCTTTTTAGTCTGCCCCCAGGTGGTGTGGTTGCCTGGCTGAGCATGATAATACTTAATTTGCAAGGGAGTGGGGGCCTCCAAAGGCTTTCAGATCCAGCTCCAAAATTACCTAGGTGCACCTCTGATTGTGTGAGAGACTTTCTTTTCTATCAATAATAATTAAATGCTCCTTGCTAGCATTATCTGATTCCCTCTCTGTGCTTTTACAACAGCTCTGGAGCTCAGGTGAGGCATTTCTATTTTCTGAAATCAAATAGAAACGGATTGTTCCCCCTCCCCTTTCAAGTTATTCCAAGCAAAAATCTAGGATGCATGCGCTTCAAAGTAATTTATCTGTGTAAAGTAATCTTTGAGCGAGGACTTACAGACAGTTTGTTCAAGGACAATCAAATTGCCTCAAAAGCTTGAAGCCTCTAAGAGGATTTTTAATCACATTCTTTCCCCTCCCAGCTGGGTAAATTTACACTCCTTTCCTTGTGCCATGTGAAAGGCTCGGTAGCTGGGTCTTTGCTGAAAGAAAGGTGATAGGAGTACACTGTGGCTATGTGAACAACAGGGCCTACTGTTGCAGTCATCAATTAAGTCATCAAGGGCAAAAAATATAATTGTGCATTAAGCAGCATATTTCCTCATGGCATGTGAGAGTTATGTACGACAACAGGATTATAAGACATGGGGCACTCCACCAGGAAGCTCTTCTTGAAATGAGTGGGAACTATGGAGGAACATGGGAAGAAGGAAATTGGTGCCAACTATTTCAGCAGAAGCACTAGAATAATGGGAAACTGGGCAAGAATCTGTCATAGCCCAGCTTGTCAAAGCTCCCGCTCACAGCAGAGACTGAACCAGACACTAAGGAGACAGACTCAGCACTAGTCCCAGCACTGGATCATTTTAATTATTTATTTTGTTCATTTATTTATTACATTTTTATACTAACTTGTGACAAACACACCCAATCTACATTAATAGACCTAGGTGATTTACAGCTTATAAAACACCATTCATATAAATCAAAATAACAACTTAAATAATGAAAACAATTAAACAATTTAAAAACCATTGAAAGCCATACTCTTAAAAATGGACCTTAAGGGCTTTCTTGAAGGCCATTAGTGTTGTTAATCCTTGAAGGCCTGTGGGAAGCACATTCTACAATTTAGAAGAGGCTGTGGAGAAGGCCTGGTCCTGATTCCTCACCAGACAAATGGGTGGCAGTTGGAGATGGACCTCTCCTGGATGGAGTGAGGATCATGCAGAAGAACAATCATGACACCAGGCTGGAATCTGAGGAGGCAGAACCAGCACTGTTCCCAGCCCTGGTTCATGACTGGATCCCACTCCTTTTTCCTCAACCCAACATTTCTGACTGAAATACAAATTCACAGAAATTTCAGCAAAATCCTAGCCAAGAGCTAGCCTTGCTATCCGTGGCCAACATCCAGACTTACCCTGCACCAATGTGCCAGGGTTTTCCATTGCATGAAGTGGACTGAGATTTTTGGCAATACCCCCTTTCCTTTGCAGCTGCCTTTTCCTCCTGAAACTACTGTATGTTGCTGAAGCTCCCCCAACCTCAGGGACATAGATCTGGGAGTGACAGTCATGGAGGGAATGGACAGTCTGGGAGAGACAGTCATGGAGCATAGTTCTGGGAGCGACAGTCATACAGTCTGGACAGTCTGGGAGCGACAACATAGTTCTGGGAGCGACAGTCGTGGAGGGAATGGGGAAATCACAGAAAAATTGCTCCCACCTCAAGCAGTGGAAAATCCTGGTGCAAAGTTAGTCTGGATGTCAGGAAGTATCTCAATTTATTTCATTGTGTCATGTCTTGAAACAAGAAATTGGAGTCATGATATTGGTTGTATGAGCGTTATATCAAGCCTAAAGGAGAAAAAGAGGGAGTGGCTGACCATTTTTTTCTATGGAAAAAATGCACTGAACATGTTTTATAGCACATTCTTTAAAGCCAGAAAAGCAGAAAGCATTTTCCATCCTCCTTTTTGCACTTCAGATATTCTTTAAGTGTAACAGAACAGAGTATCCATCACCGTGAGGGACGGAACATAATCTTGTTCCTTGGCTCTGTTTACTGTATTATAACTTATCTTTGTACAAAACTGTCACCCCATAACAAGTTACTTTCCCCTTGATGTCACTTCCACGAATGGAGCAGTGGCCAAGGGGAAAAAAAAAAGATTAACTGTGTCTATACAGGCGACACTAGAAAAACTGATTACAAGTCCAACATGACAAGCACAAGGTGTTAATTTCAGAGAGCACTGCACCAACAGAAGAGAACAGCCCTCCAGAGCCAATGTAACTGGTTGAGCGATGTGGGCATGGCTCATATTGTTGAGAGTACAAAATAGTAAGAATGTTGTAGTATGTCTCCCATGAGAATGAAGTGACTTTTACAGATTGGGATTGTTTATTTTTCTGTGCTGGAGGTGAAAAATAGTAGAGTTTTGTCAGTAGCTTTATTTACATTCCATGGCATTTCAATAAAACTATATTACTTACAATATAATTCTTTAGCACTGAACAGTTGATTGGAAGGCATTGTGTTTAATGTAAATGTTGCTAGACAGCCTAAGCTCTACTTCCATTTCTTATTTCTTCAGTTATCAGTGGCTTCCATTTGTGATGTAATAAGCAGCTGTGCTTTTTACACTATAAATAATGGTAGTATCAGACATGTAGCTAGGAGAGAGTGGGCTCGTGTTTGCCCCTCTCCCCAAGGCGCCTTGGCAAGCACATGTGACACCTTTGCTCATTAAGTTGCATTGGTTGCCGATTGAGTCCCGGGTTAACCTTAACATTTAAAGCCCTACACGGTATGCGCCCTCCATACCTCCAAGACCACCTGGTTCAATATGTCCCTCCCAGGGTCCTGAGATCAGCCACAAGTAATGCCTTGGTGATCCCAGGCCCTAGGGATATTAAATGGCAATCAACGAGAGCCAGAGCCTTCTCAGTGGTGGTCCCGACTCTATGGAATGGTCTCCTGGATAATATCAGAGCTCTCCATGATCTGTTGGCCTTCCGTAAGGCATGTATGACTGAAATATTCCGCCAGGTGTTCGGTTGCTGAGATAGCTGGTCGTAGAGTGATCTTGTAATCCATGGTTATTATGTCATGTGGAATGAGTATTGTATGGGGTTGTGGTTTATGAAGTTATGTAAGATATATGTTTATGGAATTGTGTTGCTGTGTATGTTATTGCTTGTAAGCTGCTCTGAGTCCTATGGGAGTAGGGCGACATATAAATCTAACTAAATAAATCTAACTAAATCAAATGTGCCCCGAGTAAGGGAGAGAACAAAGAAAACATCCAGTCAACAACAAAGCCAGCTTGGAAATGAGCTCCAGAGAGCCACATGGGCCATTCTGGCCACATGTGCTGGCCACATCCTTGCATGTGATGTCACAGGTGCATGGCCAGCACCTGGAAAGGACCCGTGACCCTCTGACGCTCATTTCCCAGCTGGCTTTGTTGTTGGCTGGGCATTCTCTTTGTTCTCTTCCTGAGTGAAGAAAAGAAAACACGGAGCCAACAATCCCTGCTGCCCTCCCCGCTGCCTCCCTTGCACTGCAACAAATGGAACTTGTAAATAATAACAGACTCCCTTCCCATCCCCTCTAGATTTAAGGAAGCCCCTCTGGCCCTTTAATAGTAAAAGGGAATCCTCACTGGATTCCCCTTTACCAAAAGAGCTCCAAACCAGTTTGAACTGGTTCGGCAGTTGAGTTGGACTGGGTCCGGTTTGACCGTATCCAAAACTAAGACAGGCTGGGTTGCTTTGAATCCGGTTTGGATTCAAATCAAACCAGCTTGGCTGGTTTTGCACACATCTCTATATACATCTTCCTCCGCCTGCCCTTCAGTGGCACTTTGATTATGAGAACCAACCCTATGTCCCTGGACATTCCTTCCTCCCTTGTTTGGAAATGGAGTTTCCCAGTCCTCTTTTCTTGAATCATGCAGGCCTAATCCTAAGACAGGATTCATGGGATGGAAAGACTGAAACAAAATTCTGGAAGTTGACCTATCACAGGAGTGCCAAACTGAATGCTAATTCTAAACATTGTAAGATAGCTGTAAGACATACCATTTCCAAGGCTACCATGATTGGACAGTTTATAAACTGCATTGCTCCATACCGGATTTCTTTTGCAAAGACATATAGATGATGTGAATTTGCTATCTCACTTACAGTTATGACTCTGTCCTTACTTGCTACAGCTGTCACAGCACAGCAGCACCCTTAGTAGCCTGAATTTGAAAGCAAGCTCAACTACAGCAACATCTTCAGCCACCTTTTGACTGAGTACACCTTGCAAAGCAGAGCAGAATGCAGATTGCAGAGCTGTGAGTGAAGCACAAGTTAGTCTCAAAGTCAAAGCCAGACATGGAGCTCAACAACAGCAATCACCAAGAAATATTACACAGACACTGCTACTGTCCTGACCATTTCTTGCCACAACACGTTCTCACAAACAGACCCCCGCCCCTGCAAACCACAGCTCTAGGAAGGAAAGAAGGCAGACACCCAGGTTCTGTCTTTTTCAATCTGAGATCCTGCAAAATGAGAAACTTCAAGCAACAAACAATAGCACATTACACTCAGTAAGAAAACCACAAAATCAAACCTTCTTGCCTCTCCTGATTAGCAGAGGCACACAAGCACAACAAGGAGAAGAAAATCCATATGCAGCACTGCCCAACGGGGCTTCACTCCATGGGAGATGATGTCCATGCCAGCACTGCCAGATGAGGTCCCCTCACTCTCCTTCCCCCACCAGTGTACATTTATGGACAGGAAAGCAGTGTGCAATCCACTGCAGCTAGTCCACAGAGCAGCAGTGAAATGCACACTGGTGTCAGGGCTTGCTGACATAGCAGTGACACAGCAGTCCCAACACAGCCTCCCTGCATGTGTGGTAGAGGGAGGATACCACCCACCTGTTGCAGGTGGTTGGGGCTAGCATCTTGTAATTGGGGCAAGCATCTGGATTAGCCAGCGGAAGCTGGCATTCTCCATCATCTGAAAAAGCTGATTGTTCAAAGCTATCATCTCCCCATGGCTGGGTCACCAGGGCAGAGCTCAAAGTGATCCCACACCATGCTGCCACTATGCTCGCTGGCCCTGGGTCACTTTGGTGGTGGTGGCACTGCTGGATCTTTCTGGGGGCCACCACCATTGGTCCAGGGCTGAGAAGGTCCAGGACCCAGAAGTGTGATGATTTCCTCCTGCTCCTCCACAGCTTTGGATTGGGGGCTCACACTGCCCAGGGGGGTTGGGGAGGACAATGAGACTGATCTGGCTGAGTAGCAGCTGAAGCAGCCTGCACCTCCACAGCTGCCCCGGGAAGATGTTCTTCCCTGACAGGGGATGCCCTTCCCCCCCAACTCATGGCTGCACTGCTGGCTCATCCAAGTAGGTGAGCCTGTGCAGAGCTGAAAATACAGGGGCAACGGGGGTGGCTTGGGGAGCAGGCCCCTGTTGCCGACCTCCACTGTGACCAGGATCACCCCTCCCTCTCTCTCCTAGTCTACTCCTAGATCTTCCTTTCATCCTCCCAGACATCTTTGGGGTTTTAGATCAAGCACTAACTCTTCGGGGTGATGGGGAAGAGTGGGTATCTAAGAAAGGGATTGGGGAGGTCTAGATATATGCTGTGTGTGCCCCACATAGTGCACTGTAGTGTGTGCCACATTGTAGTGCTCACACACAGCAGTTAAAAAACACTTTTAAAAAACCCAAATAAAGAGCAGGATTTATTTTGAGGTGTGTATGTGTGTGTTTTGGTTGCCAAAGAGCAAGAGCACTCATGGGGGTGAGTCTAAGGGGAGGTGGGGAGGGGATTCATCAGTGGCCTATCTAAGTCACCCTCCCTAACAGCCTTAGTACCTACCTAAAATTTCCTCCCCCAAACCAAGCCCTATTTAAAATAGTGTGTGTGTGTGTGTGTGTGTGTGTGTGTGTGTGTGTGTGTGTGTGTGTAAAAAGAAGGGGGCTTATCTGTCTGAAGTCTTTTACTTTCGACCTCTTCAGATGGAGTCTTACCACGAGCTGCAGCAGCACACACTAGGGATGTGCAAACCAGTTCGATGGTTCGCCATCAAGCTGGTTCAGTTCGATGGCTTGCTGTCGAGCTGAACACACACACCCCGTTTGGATTGACATGGAGCCAAACCCCCCTGGCAGTCCAGGGAAGTTTGTGAGCCGTGTGTGTGTGTGTGTGTACACACACACACACACACTTACCTCCTCTGGGGGGTTAACCTCCTCTGGGGGGTTGCCAAAGGTGGCAGTGGTGGGGGGGGGTGGGGGTCCACGGAGGTTCCCCTTCCCCTGCAAGCCTTAATAATCACCACTGCAGCCACTTCTATGGCCCTTTTCGGCCTATTTGGGCCTCCGTAGTGTGGCATGGTGGCCATTTTGGCCACTGTCATGCATGCGCAAATGGCCTCTGCAAGGCCCTGGCCAGCTGGTTCCATGCACACCCCTAGCACACATGGGCACATGTCAGCCGGGGTGGTGGTGGTAGCTGAGCACCACAAGGTGGGCACCCAGTCTCCCCATACTGTGAGGAAATAAAAAGCTGGGGTGGAGGGGTGGGGAAGAGAGATGAATAAACTTTATTACAGTCTTTGACCAATACAGAAGCAAGAAAAAGAAAAACACAAAGTCAGGCCCCTACAACAATATAGCAACCATATGACTTCATGAGTGCACAGTAGTGGGGTGCAGAAGGCAGCAGATGGTGAGGGAACACAGCACCTAGGTGCTGGTACTAGGTAAAATAAACAGCAGTTGTTACTGGAAAAAGGGTGGAGGGAGTGGGAGAGACAGATAGGCACAGGGCACAGGCTCTATCTCTCCAGTAGTCTACAAAGAGACCTGCAGTGCCTGCTGGCAGGGCAGGTGTCTGCTGCTCTCCGCTTCCCTGAGAGTCAGTGATTTCAGCAGCCAGTCAGTGATTTCAGCAAGAAAAAGAAAAGGGGGGGGGGGAATCCTCTCTGAGCAGAGCAGGCCAGGCAGGCAGGAGGCTGGTAGGCAGGTGGCGGCGGCAGCAGCAGTCTGAAGAACCCACTCCACACCATGAAGAATCTAGCCCAGGCAATCTGAAGAATCCACTCAGCAGGGCAGGCAGCAATCAGCAGTCCAGTCCAAGGCAGAAAAGCTAATGCCAGGCTGCCTCAGAGAGTCACCCTGATATATATTTTTAAACTCCCTCCTTCTGCCTCCCCCTCCCTCCACACAGCCTATGGAGACACAGTTGCCAACCATAGAAAAGAATGATAACAAGCCAACCGAGAAGCAAAGAGATCGCCCGCCAATCGTTATTCCGTGCCACAATCAGAAGCATTAGAAAGGGCAAACAAAATGGCTGCTCGAATCATCAAATTGATTTTATCCAAATCAGGGTTGATTCAATTCGACCCCCATAATCAGCATTGGGTCCAATGGTGATTTGATTGGAGGTCGAACCGGTCAAATCGCCAACATATCTATTTGCACATCCCTAATCTGTAGATGCGAATGTAACCATGCAATATCTGCCTGGCATCATCGAAGAAGCTCTGCAGTGCTGCTGGCACGCTGCTGCTGTTTTGTTTTGTTTTTAAGAGGAAAAAAAAGCCTGCTGCCATTATTGGTGCCAAAATCCACCATTTGATACAGTAATCACACTTTGCCTCATAACAGCGCTGTCTCTGGCTTCCCCTGGCAGGGGAAAAAAAAAAAGATTACATGCAGGACTGAATGGGCTTGGCTTGTCCTTTTGTAGGCAAATTGTCTGACAAGTTGGCTGCCAGGGCTTATGACAGCCAGAGAACTGGAGGAGCAGGAAGAGCATGCTCTAAATACAATGGAATCAAAAGGAAATGAAACCATTATCTAGGGTTCTATCTCTACTCCACCTGTGAGGGTAAGAATGAACCCTTTCCACCTGACATCTTATTCATAGCAAGCACAGAATAGGGCTGGCTCAGGAGAACTTTTCTTTAGTTAACTAAGGACTGACTAACGAGGTTTATAATGGTTGACATGATGAAGAAGATTACTCAAAGCAGTCCCATAGAAAATAAAAAGACATTAGGCATTTCCTAACATGTTCTTTTAATTTCAATTGGACTACTTTGAGAAATAGTCTTCATTATGTCAACCATTGCACATGAATCTGGACTTTAAGTAATTAACTTTCCTAAC
Organism: Hemicordylus capensis; assembly: GCF_027244095.1. Classification (NCBI taxonomy): domain Eukaryota; kingdom Metazoa; phylum Chordata; class Lepidosauria; order Squamata; family Cordylidae; genus Hemicordylus; species Hemicordylus capensis. Next base: position 182,793,025 of record NC_069661.1, on the reverse strand, counting down.
AAATTTATGAGCTGAAAGTTTTAGCACATTCTCTGAGGCATGCTAACTAAAACATTTTGAAAATTAAGCACTCTGTTTTTAGAATTCTTCTTCCCCTTTTCCAATAAACTATTTCAAATTTCACCTCAGGATTTAAAACTGGTGGCCTGCTTTTGGCAGCCTAAGTGGCTCCATTGAAAAGTCTGAGAGAGAATAAATAGTGAAATAATTTGTAAAAATGTCACCTTTTAGATCTGTGCTCCTGCTTCTGAAGGAATAGTCTGTGGATAATAGCTTCCTGAGAGATCTTGAACCTAATTATTTTATTTTATTTTATTTAAAAAGAAAGGAACAAAGACATTCATCAGAATGAAGTAAATGATGAAAATACAAACACCACTCATGGGTCATTTCTGACGCTTGCTGGTGGATCTGACTAATTCCTGGTATTATTGTACATCCTTTGTAGAACTTTGGAGAGAAAGGTGGTCTTGACTAACCTGAAGCTAATTATATAGCTGGCAAGTCCTTCCAGTAACTGTGGCTACCAACTTCCCCATACATTTTCTCCAAATGGTATCTGACTCTGGAGCACATCCTTCATGTGTACCTATTTTACTATATGAATATTTTGTTTTGATACTTTGCTAGTACAGTTCCCAAATTACCAAAAGTACCAAAAGCACTTGTGGTTCCAAAGGTGCCACATTAGTACTTTGCTAAATTTGTTAGGTGGAGTGGAGTAGCAAGGACAAATTTTTGTAAATTGCTTTCCACTTGACTGAAAGGTAGGGTAAAGAGTGATAAAACAAGTAAGTAAGTAAATACACCAATTCAGTGCTATCTAAACAAAGCTTGTTTTCTAGGTAGCAGGCAAATGTGCTTACCAAGTTAATGAGTTTAAAAACTGCTCAGTAGGAAGTACTAACAGTTAGAAGCAGGCTGACCACATGTACTGACATGGAAGCAGGCTAACCACACCACCAGTTCATTATCCAATTGCTCTTTCACTTGATGTAAAATATGAGATTTTAAAGACTATAAGCACTTATAGGCATTGAATGGGGATAGGCTGTAACTAGTCCTTTAGAATGGAATGCATTACTGTGTTCTTGTGCAATTCCTATTCATTTAAATGTGTCATGTGTAAGAAATGTTCCTAGTGAATTCTAGCCTAAATTCATAAGGTTGTGTGTCGAGTGGCAACCTGCTCATCAACCTAGGACACTGATGTGGTGAGAGGGGGGGGATGTCCGAACTCAACACTGGAACATTTAACAACTTTATACTTATGTTGACCAATATTACTGAGAAATGTGTATTTATTTCAACTTCCCTCTATCTAGTCTTTGCTGCCACCACCAAGCTCTTCCTGCTTGGGTTGTTATCCTGACAACCCCTAGTAGAGTCGCTGAGGACTGTGTGAGAAGAAAGCACATTGGACACAGGATGAACTTTTAAATAAAACAAAATCAAGTTTATTTATGTAAAGATAAAGTGTGCCATCGAGTCGATGTCATCTCCTGGCGACCACAGAGCCATGGTTTTCTTTGGTAGGATACAGGAGGGGTTTACCTTTGCCTCCTCCCATGCAGTATGAGATGATGCCTTTCAGCACCTTTCTGTATCACTGCTGCCCGATATAGGTGTTTCCCACAGTCTGGGAAACATACCAGCGGGGATTCGAACCAGCAACCTCTGGCTTGCTAGCAGCTTAAAGGTTTCTTTCATCCAAAGGAGGGTGCCACACTTGTAATGGTTCCTTAACAACCATAACAAGGCCTGGCTGTATAGATGGTATGATGTAAGATTTGTGACACACAGATTTTACCCACTGGCAGACATTCTACACAGTGTACATGGAAAGGTAGATAACAATCTGACAGAGGTAGCACAGCTGGATCACCTATCTCTCGTATAGACAAAGATCCTCTCCTACCCAGTCGCTCCCTGGAAACCTACTAGTCCCAGAATAGACCCTGAGGCTATTCACACGTGCAGCACAAACCAGGCTAAGGGAGCCCAGTCCAGTTTGTGCTGTGTGTGTGTACCGCCGGGAGCTGGCTCCCGGTGGCGGCATGGCGGTGAGCCCTCTTATGGAGCCCACCACTTAGCCTGCATTTTTGGTGCAAGGGCACCCCTAAAGTGGGCTAACTGATTGTGTGTCGGTGCTGCGCTGCTTCATATGGCACCAACACATGAGTAGCCTCCCGACCAGCATTGGGAGGCTCCCCATAATGCACTGCACACTCACATGGTGCATTATGGAAGTTCTGGGTGAGCCCCCAAACCTTCCTGCTCCCTCCCAGCTCCAAGCAGGAGCTGATAATCATCTGGGAAGCCATTCTGGATGCCCAGCAATAAGGGAGCAATTGTCTGTGGGGAGAATGAGTTTAAGCTCCCCTCCCCACAGCTAGCCCTGTAGCCCTTCTCACTGATCATGAGAAAGCTTTCCCTATCTCTCTAGAGATCCTTTCTCTAGCCCTGTCTGTATCTATCTCCCAGCTTCTCTAAGCCCGCTCTGAACTTCTGAACTTCCAGTAAAACAGTTTTACTGCCACTCACTAACTCTGTTCTAATCCCACCTGGAGGGTGGTTCCCTGGGCTTTAAAAGGTGATTCACAGGACTAGAACTGCTGCCAATCATCACAGGTTGCTTTGTAAGATATTACATGCTAGGGTTTATTATTGCCCAATAGTTTTCCATCTGATGATTTTTTTTTTAAAGCCCTCATTTTACAAAGAACCACAATATTGGCAATTACAGGTTTCTGTATGACAAATTTAGAACAGCATAAATACAGCAGCAGTTGCTATAACTGCAAATTAGACTAGTAAATCAAAGGAGATTTGCAAGAATTTCATTTGAGGAAAAGCAGCAGATAAGCAAATTGTTCAGAAAGTTAACCATTCATAGAAAAAAATGTGAAATTTGTCACATCTGATTTCCTTAGAAATACTTTTAGGAAGGTTGCCATTGATTTATCATGGTGTCATTAAGCAGCTTATGGTGCATTTGTCAAACAACGATAGTGAAAGATGCTTGTTGTACTAACAGATACTCTCTGACTGTTACAAGAGTTAACCTTGGGAGTTCCACAGTCACCTGATGAAAGGAAAAATCAACAACTTGTTATGTTTAAAGAAAGATGCACCAGCAATGCATCTGGTTTTATTTTTCATTTTTACATGAATGAAGGTATACATTAATAAATCGGGTCACCTAGAGAATTGTTTCCTAATTTTCTCTCAATGTATCCGTAGATACATGATGCTGCCTTATTAGAAATATGTTGCCATAGCTATCAGACCTGGTTCTAGTCAAATTATGTGGCAGACAAAGGTGAAAAATAGCAGGGTGCACAAATTGTTTTTTGCTATTTGATCCACTGGTGAATCACATCACAAAAAACTGAATCAATTCATTGAACTAGCTGGCTGCAGCTGGTTCAAATCAAATTGCAAAAAGATCACAAATCGTCTCCACAGGGAACAATGGGGGTCTTCAATCATCCTATTGTTCCCCATGGGTAGAGCCTAGGGACACCAGAGTGGATTGGTTGGGTGCTAGGGCATGACTTAATCTATCTACCACCCAGCCTACAAAGTAAGTTGCCAGAGCTAGCAAACTCCAGTGTTTTAGTTTGTCCCTACCTGGAGGGGGTAGAGTCAGCTAGGGCTGGGGGAGCCCCACATTCTTTTGACATTTCTTTGACTCACATCCTGTGTCTCAGTTGGAAGACTACTCTGTGAAGAGCAGACACAGCTGAGGAGGTGAGTAAGCATCTGTAAACATCTAGCCTTTCTCCCCTTCAAACTAACTAACAGGAAGAGAGGAGATTTTCAAGGGCTGGTTTCTTTAAGGGATAAGTCTTAGTCTCTCTGTGTGTATGTTATTTGCCAGGGCTAGCATTTGCCAGGGCTAGCAAACTCCAGTGTTTTAGTTAGTCACTGCCTGGAGGGGGTGGAGTCAGCTAGGACTGGGGGAGGCCCCACATTCCTTTGACATTCCTTTGACTCACATCCTGTGTCTCAGTTGGAAGACTACTCTCTACATAAGAGGTGAAGGCCCGAGAACATAGCAAACAGAGCATAGTGGACAGGAATAGCAAACAGGACGTTGGAGTTTTGTGGGAGTTCAGCAGGAAGTGTGCGGGGGAGTCCGGAAAAAGCTCCGGTGATCACAAGGAGCCTGGTGGAGAAGAGAACATAAGTACATAAGCCTCATAGTCTTGGGAAAGGCTGTTGGACTGTTAAACAGCTGACCATTACAGCTGAGATCTATCCTTCTAATGAACCATCTCTAAATACTGTAAACAGCCAAAAAAACCCAGTATGAAGATGGAAAGCCAGCAAGGGAGGGGGGCACTTCCCAGTGTATTGCACAGAGTGCCACATGTATGACTTTTGGGCAGAAGTCATGGGTGTGTGCTTGGTGCAAGGAGCTCCTGGCTCTCAAAGAACAAATTTGTTCCCTTGAGACCAAGGTGGTGGAGAAGCTCAGAGAGATGGAGAGGCATGTGGACGAGACCTTCAGGGACGTGATAGAGGCATCCTACTCCAGGGGTGATAGTTCCTCTGCTGTCAGGGAGAATGGAGGTCTCGGGCAAGTAGGACATTGGGCTGAGGAAGAGGGAAATGCTCCTTTAGAAGGGATCTCTTCCATGGATGATGAGCCCATATCCTCTCGCACAGGGGATACTCCTTGGCGGGGGGAGCTCCTTGTAGTGGGTGATTCGATCATTAGGGGGATAGAGAGATGGGTTTGTGACCTGCATGTTGACCACACGGTGATTTGCCTGCCTGTTGTGAAGGTTGTGGACATGACGCAGTGTCTAGATAGGCTGTTAGGCAGTGCAGGGGAAGAGACAGCTGTTGTGGTGCATGTCAGCACCAACAATGTGGGAAAATGTAGTTGGGAGGTCCTGGAAGCCAAATTTAGGCTGACAGGTATCGTATTGAAGTCCAGGACCCCCAAGGTAGCATTCTCAGAAATGCTACCTGTTCCACGCGCAGGTACAGTGAGACAGGCAGAGCTGAGGGGTTTCAATGCATGGATGAGACGTTGGTGCCGGGAGGAGGGGTTTAGATTTGTTAGGCACTGGGATACATTTTGGGGGAAACAAGGCCTGTACAAAAGGGATGGGCTGTGCTTGAACCAAGATGGAGCCAGATTGCTGGCACTTAACATCAAAAAGGTTGCAGAGAAGCTTTTAAAATGACGCCTGGGGAATAGCCGATGGGAGCTGGGCAGTATCCCACTCAGCAAAAGCCATCCTTTAAAGTACGAGGGTGCAAAGGATTCAGATAAAACAAAAGGGGACAGAGCAGAACCACATAAAGAGCATATAGGAGCCTGTGCCAGCTGGTCAAAGAGTCAAAAGAAAGATAGCATACATCAGGTAAGAGATTCAGCATATAGATGCTTATATGCCAATGCCAGAAGCCTCTGAGCCAAGATGGGTGAGCTGGAGTGCTTGGTTGCCAACACAGAAATAGATATGGTGGGCAATACAGAAACATGTTGGAACAGGGAGAACCAGTGGGACACTGTTATCCCTGGATATAAATTCTATACAAAGGACAGGGAGGGGCGCTTTGGAAGTGGAGTAGCACTGTATGTTAAAGAATGGATAGAATCTAACAAGCTAGAAAACCTAGGTGGACTAGAATCCTCCACAGAAACCTTGTAGGTGACAATACAAGGCCTGAAAGGGGACGTGCTACTGGGGACATGCTATCGCCCTCCAGATCAGAACGTTGACAGTGACTGGGAGTTGCAGGAGGAAATCAGGGAGGCACCAAGGAGAGTCGGGGCAGTAATAACGGGTGACTACAATTACCCACACACAGACTGGGTAAATTCACAGTCAGGCCATGACAAAGAGGCCAGATTTCTAGATACGCTAAATGACTGTGCCCTAGAACAGCTGGTCTTGGAACCAACCAGAGAGAAGGCGACCTTGGACTTAATTCTGAGTGGCACCAGGACCTGGTGCATGATGTCAGTGTCATCGACCCTTTAGGGAACAGTGACCATAGTGCAATCAAATTCAGCATACATGTGAGGAGAGAATCACCAAGGAAGTCTAACACAGACATTTTGAATTTCAGAAGAGGAAACTTCTCCCAAATGAGGAGTATGGTGAAAAGGAAGCTGAAAGGGAAAATCAGGAGATTCATTTCAGTCCAGAGTGCATGAAGTTTACTCAAAACCACAATACTAGGAGCCCAGTTAGATTGTATACCCAAAAGGAGGAAAGGTACCACTAAGTCCAGGAGGATGATAGCATGGCTTCCTGTCAAAATGAAGAGAACAGAAAGGAACACAAACTCTGGCAAAAGAAAAGGAAGGTGACTATAAGGGAGGGGGGGAAGTGTTTGAGGAACATTTAGCCAAAAGTATCAAGGGGAATAACAAAAACATCTTTAAATACATCAGAAGCAGGAAACCTGCCAGGGAGGTACTGTAGTTGGACCATTAGAGAATGAGGGAGTGAAAGGGATTATTAAGGAGGATATGGAGGTTGCAGAGAAGCTAAATGAGTTCTTTGCGTCTGTCTTCACAGCAGAGGATACTGAGCATATACCTGTTCCTGAACCAGCCTTTTAGGGGATGAAGACTAAGAATTGAGTCAGATAGAAGTGACAAGAGATGATGTTCTAAACTGTCTGGAAAAACAGAAAACTAGAAAATCACTAGGGCTGGATGGCATCCATCCAAGAATCCTCAAAGAACTCAAATGTGAAATTTCTGACCTCCTTGCTAAAATATATAACTTATCCCTGCAATCAAGCTCTGTACCAAAGGACTGGGGAAAAAGCCAATGTAACATCGATTTTCAAAAAGAGATCCAGGGGCGATCCGGGAAATTACAGGCCAGTTAGCTTAACATCAGTTCCAGGCAAATTGATGAAAAGCATCCTCAAGGATAAAATTGTAAAGCACATAGAAGAACAGGCCCTGCTGGGAGTGAACTAGCATGGCTTCAGCAAAGGTAAATCTTGCCTCACCAACCTTTTGGACTTCTTTGAGAGTGTCAACAAGTGTGTGGATCAAGGTGATCCAGTTGACATAGTCTACCTGGACTTCCAAAAAGCTTTCGACAAAGTTCCTCATCAAAGACTCCTGAGGAAACGTAGCAGTCATGGGATAAGGGGACAAGTACATGTGTGGATTGCTAATTGGTTGAAAGACAGGAAACAGAGGGTAGGTATAAATGGAGAGTTTTCACAATGGAGGGAAGTAAGAAGTGGGGTCCCCCAGGGATCTGTACTAGAAGCAGCGGTAAGCAGCGAGGTGGCCAAATTTGCAGATGATACTAAACTCTTTCGGGTAATGAAATCCAAAAGTTTCTCTCCAGACTGGGGGAGTGGGCGACAAAGGGGCAAATGTGGTTCAGTGTTGGCAAATGTAAAGCGATGCACATTGGGATGAAAAACCCCAACTGCAAGTATATGCTGATAGGATCTGAGCTGTCGGTGACTGACCAGGAGAGGGATCTTGGGGTCGTGGAGGACAGCTTGTTAAAAGTGTTGACTCAATGTGCAGCAGCTGTGGAAAAGGCCAATTCCATGTTAGGGATCATTAGGAAGGGGAGTGAAAATAAAACGGCTAATATTATAATGCCCTTACATAAAACTATGGTGCAGCCACCCCTGGAGTACTGCGTACAATTCTGGTAACGACATCTAAAAAAGGACATTGTAGAACTGGAAAAGGTGCAGAAGAGGGCAACCAAGATGATCAGGTGCCTAGAGCACCTTTCTTTTGAGGCAAGGCTACAACACTTGGGGCTTTTTAGTTTAGAAAAAAAGACGACTGCAGGGAGATATGATAGAGATATGATAGATAGATAGATTTTATAATCATGCACGGTGTGGAGAAAGTGGATAGAGAGAAATTTTTCTCCCTCTCCCATAACACTAGAACCAGGGGTCATCCCATGAAATGGATTGCCAGGAAATCTAGGACCAACAAACAGAAGTACTTTTTCACACAATGCATAATTGGCTTGTGGAATTCTCTGCCACAAGATGTGGTGACAGCCAACAACCTGCATGGCTTTAAGAGGGGTTTGGATGACTTCATGGAGGAGAGGTCTATCATCGGCTTCTAGGGCTAGAGGCCATCTCCAGCCTCAAAGGCAGGATGCCTCCAAGTACTAGTTGTGGGGGAGTAACAGCAGGAGAGAGGGCATGCCCTCAACTCCTGCCTGTGGCTTCCAGCGGCATCTGGTGGGCCTCTGTGCGAAACAGGATGCTGGACTATATGGGCCTTGGGCCTGATCCAGCAGGGCTGTTCTTATGTTCTTATGTAATTGGGTAATTGGGTGAATTTAAATGAATTTTAGAATTTTATCTGGGTGATTAGGCTGGCTAACAATGGCTAGAGTGGGGTGAGGTGCCAGTGGTGTAGCAATGGATGTGGGTGACCATGAGTCACTCACACTCCATGGCCAGCTCAAGATAGTCCAGCAGGCGGAGGCTGGCCAACAGGAAGACCAGGCGCTGCACCATGTCAACATTCAGGCATGAGCAATGGGGTGTCACCACACACCCCACCACGGAGAACACCTTCGAATTCTGGATGCTGCTTGGTGGCACAAGAGAAACTGGCAACTATTGCCAAGTCTGCCCAGCCTTGCAACATGTTGCCCAAAACCGGATGGGTTCCACTATCCACCGCCTGCCACCAGCTACTGCAGCTACTGCAGCACACACTGCTCAGCACCACTGCAGGGCTCAGTGGGCTCCTCCTGTACCCCTGGCAAGGTGCCAAGGAACCCCTCCATGAACCACTGGGTGGGACATAGAGGTGGGGCTGCCAGTGGCTCATTTGGCCCTATCGGGGACATCACACTTCTGGAACTGGAAGCAGTAGTGATAGTAGCGATCTTGCTAGGGGTGGAATATACCCCAGCAGTTGGGGTGCCCACCTCCTGGTTGCAACCCAGCCTCCTCTCCTCTGCTTGCATAATCTGTGCAAGCAGGAGGTCCCTCCACCTGGGCAACTGGTTAGGGGTGACCGCTTTGCCCTTCATCCTTGGGCTACATAGGCAGGACAAAACTTGCACTGCAGATGAACCCAAGGATGTTGTGGGTCAATCCACCACTCCAGTCCTCAGCTGACCTGTCAAGGCGATTCCTTCCTAAGTGGTCAGCATCATCTGGAACTCACCCATTGTCTTCTTGAGGAAAAGAGTGGCGGGCAAAGCCTGGCTCAGTGTTGCTGTCTTGGCATACAAGCTGTTTGTGTCAACACAGAATGGCTCGAGTGCCAAGACAACCTCGGAAAGCAGCACCCAGTTCTGGTTGGACAGGTTGCATACTTCCAAGTCATGCCTCCTTGCCAGGCTGTGGATGACTGCCTCTTGCTGCTGTAGGCATCAGAGCAAGAGCAAGGTGGAGTACTATTCCACCTGGTCGGAACATCCTGAGTGATCAGGAGTTCAGGTAGGCCCAGTTCAAGCTGCCTCTTCCTAAGCATACACCTACCCTTTTTTGCTCTGGTGGAAGAAAGCTGCTATCTTGCAGCACCTCTCCACAAGAGCAGCCATGGCGGCAGCAAGATGGCACCCAGCTCTTGCAGGAGGGATGTCTTGCCTGGATTAGCCCCAGAAAGGCCAAGTGCATCTAGCACGACCAGGTTTAGAATGTGAGGATGGACACAAACTGACCCTGATCAGCTGCCTTTGTGATGTTGGCAGCATTGTTGGTGACCGTGAATCCTCAGCGAGGGTTTGGCTGCCCAGTCGACCTTTCCTCCACCTGGCAATTCATGGCCAACAACAGCTCAGCTGCCATGTGCTCGGTGTCAAGCACCTCCCAATGCAGCACAGACCACCTGTGCTGTACTGCATGGGAAGGGCTGGCCACAACACCAGAATCAGCTGAGGAAAGCAGCATTCCTCCCCCTGGACCTTTCTACAGATCTGCAGTGAAGTGCATGCTGGTGTCAGGTTCTGCTGTGTGCAGCTGCCCTGACACAACCTCCCCAACGACCTGATATAGGGAGTGCACTGCCTGCCTACTGAAGGTGTTGCATGAGAAGATTTGGTAGTAGGGGGCAAGCAGTCAGGGCAGCCAGCAGAAACAGGCATTATCCACCACCTGGAATGGCTGGTTGTCTACAGTGATCATCTCCCCAATGGTCCAGGTGATGAAATGAGGCTCTGGGCGACCAGATCACTTGCCCACCAATTGCACCCACCATGGAGCCATCTTCCCCTGCTTAGGAGCAGGAGCAAATGCTTCGCTGCTGCTAGCCAAGGGCACACCAGTCCTATGGCTGCCAGCAGGAGCAGGGACCTCTCCTTGGTGATGCAGTCGCAGATGCCTGGAAGCCATTATAGGTGTCAGGGGATATCACCTGATTCACTCTGATTCACATTTCCACTGTTGTAGAAAGGTTTCCTTCCTGGCTGAGATAATCTCCCTGAAATTTCTTTGATCAGATCCAAGTGATGATGTACAGATTTAATGCTGGGATAGAAGGAGCTCAGTTCATAGGAGGGTTGGTGATGGCCCACCCCAAGGTAGTATGGCCCTGCTATACTTACCATATAGAAGATACCATAGATCTCTTCAGCAGATGTGGCACAAAGTAAACATAGGAACATAGGAAGCTGCCATATACTGAGTCAGACCGTAGGTCCATCTCGCTCAGTATTGTCTACACAGACTGGCAACAGCTTCTCCAAAGTTGCAGACAGGAATCTCTCTCAGTCCTATCTTGGAGGTGCCAGGGAAGGAACTTGGAACCTAGATGCTCTTCCCAGAGTGGCTCCATCCCTTAAGGGGAATATCTTGCAGTGCTCACATCTCTAGTCTCCTTTTCATATGCAACCAGGGTGGACCCTCTTAGCTAAGGGAACAAGTCATGCTTGCTTTCACAAGACCAGCTCCCTTCCTGTCATAACGCACCCAGTAGGAGAAGTAGATTGCAGTCTATGGTAGATTCCCTAGCTGACTTAACAGGAGATCAGCACAGGCTTCTGATTCCAAGCTGCTTAGCACAGGGTCCTTCAGATGCTGCTGAACTATATACTACATACTAAGTACTATCTGCATATCAGCAGCTAAGGTTTTTAATTATAATTAGGGATGTGCGAGCCGGCTCGACCTCAAACTTAGCCAGCTTGAGTGCTTGCCCCCAGCTCACCCTCGAGCTGAACCGCACCCAGTTCAGCTCGAACTCGAATCAAACCCCTGGTCTCCAATTGGCCTGGATTGCATGGTTTTCTGGCCATTTCCGGCCTGTACTGTGTGCTGGTGATTCTTTGTGCTGGTGGTGGCCATTTTGGAGGTTGCTACACATGCCCACTTGCCATCTGCATGACCCTAGTTGTGCAGATGGCCAGTGCGCATGCACCGCACACTCCAAAAATGGCCAATGCCAGCACCAAGAAGCCCAGAATGGGCCGGAAACGTCTGGAAAACTGGGCCAATTAGCGACTGTGGGAGGCCAGAGAGGGGAACAGGAACTGCCAGAACCCCCTCCCCCCTGTGGCCATGGCAGTGCCCCCAGGAGACGGTGAGTTTTTTTTTTTAATCAATTAGAACCCCCAGACCAGCTTGAATTTGAGCCAAACTGGATGGTCTGTTTGGCGGGGCAAAACTGAACATGCCCAGTTCCGTTCGAGTCCAGTTCAGACTTGAACTGAACTGAGCATACCAGTTTCATGCACATTCCTAATTGTAATGTTCTAATTTTAATTGTGGTTTTAACTGTTCTAATTGGTTCTCTTTTAATTGGTCTGTTTTAACTGGTTTGTAAATCTAGATATTTTTAATTAGGCTATATATTTTATTTATTCATTTATATATTTATATCCTGTTCTTCCTCCAAGGAACCCATAGTGGTGTACATAGTTATGTTTATTCTCACAACAACCCTATGAGACAGGTTAAGCTGAAAGATCAGTGAATGGACCAGAGACTCCCAGTGAATTTCATCACTGAATGGGGATTTGAACTTGGGTGTCCCTTGTCCTAGTCCAACACTCTAACCACTTTGCCACACTGGCTCTCTTCTTGTAGTTACTGATCATAGTTTAATCATGGGTAACCAGGGCAAGGGACTACAAGCGGCACTAAAGTATGGGCTCTCACACCATGCTCTACGAGAGTGTGCCCTGCTCACCTATTGTAATTAACCCTTTAAGTATGATTATGTGGGTTGTGAGAACACAGCCAATACATTAAAAGCTTTGTATTACGCTTTGTTTAGTTTTCATCATCTTCAGATATATACTTCATGCTGGGCGTGTATGTGCTAATATTGGTTGCATTATTTTAATTGATAGTAAGCTGGCTTGAGTAGTTTTATGGGAAGGTGGAGAATGCTATAAATCAATTACTTCAATGCTATAAATCAGTTACTTCAGATTTTAGCTAAGCTGTTGAAATACCAGTTTTCGTTGAAGCTAGTCATGCAGGCTTTAGAAATGAAACATATGGTGTGGATAAGCATATTTTATGTTTTCATGTAGCAGTCTCCTAATGTTTCCAAGACTATGATGAAACGTCCTTGTGGCACCATCTTTGTATTAGATACTTTCTTGGCACTTTACTTGTTATCTAGCTATAAATAAGTGCGATGATTAAAACAGGGTGATTTGGGGATGGTGAGATGGTGAGAATCCATTCCATCTTTATATGTGGAACAGATATTCTGTCTGCTGGGGGAGGTTTTCTACAGATGAAGCATCTGAGAAGACAGCTTTGCTTTTAACTCAATGTCTTGACTATTTTATTTATTTATTATTTATTCAATCATTCATTCAATATGTTTACTGCCATTCCTAAAGTGGCTCAGGGTGGTTACATTAAAATAAAATAAAAATACATAATAAAACATTTTTTTAAAAAACCCATTTAAACCAGATTAAAATTATATCATTAAAAGCCAGGCTAAAAAGATAAGTCTTGAAGGCTCGCCTGAAGGCTTCCAAGTAAGAAAATCCTCATATCCACAGGGAGTGTGTTCCACAACACAAGGGCAACAACTGAGAAGGCCAGATTCCAGGTTGCCACCAGATGGACTGGTGACACCCAAAGATGGACCCGTCCTGATGATCTTAATGAGTGGTGGAGATCTTGTAGAGAAAGGCGCTCTCTCAGGTAACCCAGACCGAAGCCATTCAGGCCTTTGTTTTCTACTATGATCAATTTTTAAAATAGATAACATTAGAATTGGATAAGAAAAGTCTCCCACTCCTGCTTTTCACATATTTTCATAGCTACCAATGGGAAGTGCATTTTAATTCTCAGTGTCTGGGGGCGAGGGGAAATCAAAATACTTTCAAGTATAAAACTGGGTGTGTGCACAAGTCAAGATCTGTGATTTGATTGGAGGTTGAATTGAATTGCAGACCCCCTAGTTGATTCATCAGAAGCAGCTGGTATGGCCAGCTGCCTTGACAAATCTCCCACAATTCGGCCTGAATAGATTTGGGCACCATTTTGAGGACCATTTTGCAGGAATAATGGGCCTCAAAATGGTGCTTCTTTCTGGGAAGAGTGGGTATACCAGTTGGGATCAATGGGTAGACCAGCTCTCTAAGACAGGCTGATCCTAATTGGTAGACTAGCTCTCCCTGGAAAACCAGGATAGCTGGTCTACTGATTGGGATCAGCAGGTAGAACAGCTCTCTGTTCAGGCTGGTCATTAGCCCACCTCTGGACTTAGTGCATCAGTCTGTCTTTCCCCAGCACAACAGCTCTCAAAATGGTGCCTGAATCACCTAAATCAATTCCAGTCAAATCAGGAGTGATTCTATTCTTCCCTGAATCCGAATTCCCCCTTTATTTTGGGAGCAATTCCAATTGGGGTAGAATAGCTGAACCATAATTTTTCATTTGGGCACACCCCATCAGAAGGCTCCCAGATGTTATGACAGAATGCTCGGACAATGTCAGACAGAAGGCATGCCAGTATAGCATGTCTGTTGCACTGTCACGACTGTCACAGGCCTGTTAAATGCTAATTATTAGTATTAATTAGTTGCTCTTTGGAATGGGAAACTTAGTTCTAGACTCATTGGACTGGGTCTCACGATCAGTGAGACCTGGTTTCCTCGGGTGAGCGGGCAGGGAGCCCTGGGTGGCTGGATTGGCCACCCACACAATGGCCGGCTCCGAGATGGAGCTGGCGGGGGCTGGAGAGCTTGGGGGCCACGCAGCCCCCAGAAGACCCAGTATGCCCTGCCCGAGCGCGCAGGGCATACTGGGGAGACCCCCGAGCGGGGAGGCTGCTTTTAAGCCTCCCGGCCGGGGGTCTACTCACAAGTAGGCGCAGCGTGGAGCTGAGGCACAGCTACTCACGAGCAGATAGCCCGGGTTTGCGGAGCACTCGCTCCACAAACCCGGGCTAAGGGATGGGCTACAGGAGCGGGTTAGCCGCTCCAGAACCACCGGGCTCGGCTGCGAGCCCAGTGGTTCTTACGATCACAAAAATCGGGCTAGGATTTTCCTAGCCCAATTTTTGTGATCGTAAGAATAGCCCCATTGCCTACTACCCTGTTTCCCTGAAAGTAAGACCTACCCCGAAAGTAAGACCTAGCAGTAATTTCTGATGTACCGCTAATTGCCCTAGTGCATTTTTTGGGGCTAAAATTAATATAAGACACTGTCTTATTTTCGGGGAAACACGGTACATTGATTCATTCCTCCTCCTGCTTCCAGTTTCAAGCATTGTATGAGGCAACACTATAACTGAAATACATGGTTTGACTGGGGATGTACTTCACTGAAGAGATACAACACCAGCATCTTTGGCTTCCTAGGGCAACATTCTTGACTACTGACCTTCTCACAAGGTCACTTCCTTTGATCTTGATCTTGTAGTTTTTGTTCAGTGAGTGAGCATGCTTCCTTGGTCTCATGCCCCCAACTTTTATTTTGAAATATTGTGAAGTACAGGGAAAACCTACCCTGACACATGCATGTCAGTACTAATTCTCAACAGGGTTGGAATAGAATATGGAAGGAAATGAACCTGAGTTATAAGCAAGACTGCTGTAAATAACATTGACTCACCTCACTTTTCTGCACATTTGGCCTTTCAGAACCACGACTGTACTTTCAACAGATAGGTATGCTTCTATTCTGAGTAGTGTTGCAGAGTGCAACTTGCAATCATGCATAAGATGAAAGCTAGTAATTGTGGCAGCTAACTTTTTTGTTCTCTGGTGCACATGCCTTTCTGTAAATAGACCATTTGTATTGTAGGCAAGTTCTTTTATACATGCATGATTGGCAAACATCCTTTCCCCCAACTCTTTATACAGTGGGACTGTGCAAAATCCTTTGACCTAGATTTTAGAACATGTTGATTTAATCTAGCCATTCCATCATTTGCTCTGTCAATATATGACCCAGATTTTGAAAAGTGTAGATAGGATGTAATAAGCATACATGTCCAAACTCAGTTGGCCAAAAAAGTAATACTTAAAACAAGTATTCCCATATCATAAGTCCAGAACTGCTTTGTTAATGCTTGGGTAGAAGCAAACAAATAAACCTCAAAGTTTCTGCACGATTGTCCAACTCTCTGCAATTATCTGTTAAGTAGTTATCCCTAGGTGAAATTGTCACTGCAGTCTACAATAAACTAAATAAATGTGTTTCTAATTGCTTAGAAGTGGCTACAGGTGTCATGCAGCTGTAATATCTGAAGAATAGGAAAGTGTACTTGCAATGAAGGAAAGATGAGTTGGTATAAAAACATATTGTACAAGCTGGATCTGCAATAAACGTTGGGGAATGTTTCAAAGCAGCTGAACTGACTTTGCAGGCAAAAGGTTTGTATAATTCAGGTTATTTTTCCATAATATAATTAATGCGACTACTGCTAGTGAATATGTATAGATTTTAGAAAACATCAAGATTCAAATACTGATTGTGGTAAATTGCTGCTTAGAGAATGTATCATCAAATTTTACATCCATATTTAATCAATCCATATAGGAGTCTGACTGTCCCCCCCACACCTCCCCCACACACTAAAGAACACAGGAAGCTGCCTTATACTAAGTCATAGCATTGGTTAATCTAGCTCAGTATTGTTAATACTGGCTGGCAGTGGCTCTCTAAGGTTTTGGTCAGGAGTCTCTCCCAGCCCTACCTGGAAATACCAGGGAGTGAACCTGAGTCCTTACGTAAGGACAGCAGTCAGTAATCACATGTAGTCACCTATCTAGAGGCAAACCAGGAGAGACCCTGCTTAGCAAAAGAGACAATTCATGCTGCAAATGGTGCAGCGGGAAAATGACTTGCCTAGCAAGCAAGAGGTTGCCCGTTCAAATCCCTGCTGTTATGTTTCCCAGAACATGGGAAATTCCTATATCAGGCAACAATAATATAGGAAGGTGCTGAAAGGCATCATCTCACACTGATGGGAGGAGGCAATGGTAAATTCCTCCTGTATTCTACCAAAGAAAACCACATGGCTCTGTGGTCACCAGGAGTTGACACCGACTCGAGGGCACAACTTTACTTTTTACTTTACCGCAAGACCTCCTCTCCTCTCCCTGGGATGAAGGGATGGGGACAGGATGTGATGGAATCATTTCCCCTCTTTCCTGATCTCCACCTGGGGAGCAGTGGCGGGGCCTAGGGGAGCTGTCCCCGGCCCACCTCCACGGCTGCCGAGTAGCTGCCATCATGCTGCCACACATATGACCTCCCACCCACCCTTTTCAAGCCCATTTCAGTTACTAGGGATGCCTTACTGGATTCCCCTTTACAAGCATCCTGAACCGTGTTGAACTGGGCCAAGCCGGTTTGACCCGGTTTGAGCACACAAACCAAACCACCAGCTGGTTCTAATGAACAGCTTTGTAGACCGGTGGTCCACAAAGCTGTCCAGTTTGAATTAGAACTGAACCTCCTGGAGCAGTTCTGTGCACACCCCTACCCAGTGAGAGGTCCTTGGGGCCTGGATTAGGGAGGCACAGAATGCCAAGCAAAGACCACTGCTCTTTGTGATGTGAGCTGGCTGAATGCCATCACCAGGGCAATGCCTCCGGGGATATGGCTTGAGAGGTCTCGTATGACTTCGTTCTTCGTTCTCGTATGACAAGTACATGAATGCTGACACTGTCCACAGTTATTTGAGAGGGCTAGCAGAGAGACCAAGGAGGTAAGAAAGATAGGTTGACAGCTCTACTTATTAGCAGGCATCCAAAGGAAACCATCCACAGAGAAGGAAAGAACAATATCAAGCTGGCTTCACAACCCCTGCCTTTCACTAGGGATGTGCATAAAACCGGTTCTCCCGGTTCGGTTCGGATCCGAACCGGGTCCGAACCGGACCAGGGTGGTTCGGTTTTGGTTTTGCCGAACCACCCCCCGGTTCGGTTCGGATCCGAACCGGTTCGGATCCGAACCGAACCGGTTCGAATCTCAAAAAATAGCTGGTTTGAAAGGGGACCTTGTGTTCTACCTGCCACCCAAATTTCAAGTCGATTGGACCTTCCTCTGATTTTTGGCGATTTTTTAAAGTTTTAGTGACTTTGGGGCAGTTCGGGGGCATAGCATGGGATCTGGGCAAAAGGAGTGGGGTGGGGTGGTAGTGCCTAATGGGTGCAGGCTACCACCCCAATTTCAGGGGGATTGGGCAAAGGGCTGATTTTTGGTAAATTTCTGAAAATTTCATGTCTTTGGGGCAGATTGGGGCATATTGGGGCAGAAAGTGGGGGCTGGGGCAGAATAGTGGGGTGTGGTGGTAGTGCCTAATGGTTGGAGGCTACCACCCCAATTTCAGGGGGTTTGGACAAAGGGGTGATTTTTTGAGAATTTTTGAAGTTTTAGTGACTTTGGGGCAGTTTGGGGGCAGAAAGTGGATCTGCCCCAAAATAGTGGGGTGGGGTGGTAGTGCCTAATGGGTGGAGGCTACCACCCCAATTTCAGGGGGATTGGGCAGAGGGCTGATTTTTTGAGAATTTTTGAAGTTTGGGTGTCTTTGGGGCAGATTGGGGGCAGAAAGTGGATCTGCCCCAAAGGAGTGGGGTGGGCTGGTAGATAGTGCCTAATGGGTGGAGGCTACCACCCATCCCCAATTTAAGAGTGATTGGGCAGAGGGGTGAATTATGGTGAATAGAAAAGGTGTGAATTCTCATTCTATCATAGCAAATGAGATATTTTTCAATTAAACAACTCTCATGACCCCACTTTCACTTTTTCACACTTTCCTTTACTATGAATAATATGAGGAAGTAATCAATTTAGCACACTTCACCTTATGAAGACAAACCTCATACAAATAAATTCACCATAATTCACCCCTCTGCCCAATCACTCTTAAATTGGGGATGGGTGGTAGCCTCCACCCATTAGGCACTATCTACCAGCCCACCCCACTCCTTTGGGGCAGATCCACTTTCTGCCCCCAATCTGCCCCAAAGACACCCAAACTTCAAAAATTCTCAAAAAATCAGCCCTCTGCCCAATCCCCCTGAAATTGGGGTGGTAGCCTCCACACATTAGGCACTACCATCCCACCCCACTATTTTGGGGCAGATCCACTTTCTGCCCCCAAACTGCCCCAAAGTCACTAAAACTTCAAAAATTCTCAAAAAATCACCCCTTTGTCCAAACCCCCTGAAATTGGGGTGGTAGCCTCCACCCATTAGGCACTACCATCACACCCCACTATTCTGCCCCAGGCCCCACTTTCTGCCCCAATATGCCCCAATATGCCCCAAAGATATGAAATTTTCAGAAATTTACCAAAAATCAGCCCTTTGCCCAATCCCCCTGAAATTGGGGTGGTAGCCTGCACCCATTAGGCACTACCACCCCACCCCACTCCTTTTGCCCAGATCCCATGCTATGCCCCCAAACTGCCCCAAAGTCACTAAAACTTTAAAAATTCACCAAAAATCAGCCCTTTGCCCAATCCCCCTGAAATTGGGGTGGTAGACTCTACCCATTGGGCACTACCACCCCACCCCAAAATTTTGCCCCTGGGCCCCTTTTTACCCCCCCCAAATCGATTCGGATTCGGATTCGGATTAAATCCGAATCCGAACCAAATCAAGGGTGATTCGGGTGACCCAGATTCGGGCACAAAACAGAACAGGGGTGATTCAGTTCGGGTCCGAGCCAAATCACCCAAAATCCCAAATTGCACACCCCTACTAAGCACACACACAGAGAAGAAGCAGGAGGCGGAGTGTGGATTCTATGATAGCATATTAGAGTGGATTGATGGTGTCTCATTGAAAATCTCATTTGCTATCATAGAATCCACACTCAATACCTCAGAAACAAGAGAACCCTGTACCCATGGGGGTGCCCCTACCAGAGATCCCTGTACCCCATGGGTTAGAAACCCATGGGGGTGGTTGGCACCCTATCTGCACTACACCACCACTTGCTCTGGGCCACCCCAGCACCCCCATGTGCACTTATAGGGCTGCTGAAAGCTCCATTATAACTTATTATGAGGAAAAACCTTAAAGACACGTAAACTTCAAAAATCACTTAAAAATCACCTCTTTGCCCAATTCCTTTCAAATAATTCTGATAGCTTCCTTGCCCACCCTAGGAACTACCACCCACCACACTGCACTCTACGACACCCCTTTCCCCCCGACGTGAAGCTATACATTTGCTGCAATCCTAATTATTCTCTATGAGGAATTCAAAAACACTTAACAATTCACCAATAATCAGAGGAGTGTCCAATTGCCTTGAGATTTTTTGGGTGGTAGGCACCCATGCCTCTCTACCACCCACCCTGCTTTTGTGCTCCTAGGTCCTCCACAACAGGGGATATGGACTGGTTCAGGTCCCATTATACTCAATGAGAAAAATAATTAAAAATATTTCAAATATTCATAAAAAATCATAGGGGTGTCTGATTGCTTCAGGGTTTGCATGGTTGTTGGCACCCATGAGTGCTCCACAATAAGAAATAATGGCCTGGTTCGGGTCCCATTATATCCTATGAGAGAAAAATAAAAATATTTTTCAAAAATTCATAAAAAATCGTACGAGTGTCCGATTGCTTTGGGGTTTGGGTGACAGGTACCCCTGGGTGCCAGCTACCATCTGACCAATTTTCAGCTTTCCGAACCGATCCGAACCGGTCCGAACCGGTTCGAAACTAACCACCCCCAGTTCGGTTCGGATTCGAACCGAACCAGGGGTGGTTCGGTTCGATCCGAACCTCCGAACCGGAACCGGTTCGGACCCGAACCGGTTCGGATCCGAACCGGTTCGCATATCCCTACCTTTCACCCTCCCAGTCTGAGGCCAAAACAGGGAGGCATAAAGGTGAGGCTGAGGAATGCTGGCCACACAAGCTGAGGTAATTATGCTTCAGATCTAAGGTACTAGAAAAGCCAATGTGGCATCATCGTATATACAAATACTTCTAATTTATTTAGTTTTATTTAGAATTGTTACAAAATGGCTCATTGCATTGGGTAAATGCAGGCCTCATATTCTGAAATGCTAGTATATTGAATTGCTTTTCACTTGCTCTTGCTTCTCACTGTACACTCCATTGAAATTTAAAGTTTCATTAGCTTCCTGTTCTACTTACTGCCACAGTATGTGTGTGTTAACTAAAGGCCTGAAGCAAAGATGTACTTGTAGGCTCGTAATTTCCCAGCAGTGCTGCTTGCCAAGGTGCTGGGGCTTGCAAGTTTCAGGTAGCAATTATTTTGCCCTTCCAGAATCATTGTTTCAAACATTTTACCACAATCCTCACTGGTTAAACATATCCCATAACTCTCAGGCCTGCTCAACTTTGGCCCCCCAGCTGTTATTAGACTACAGATCCCATAATCCCTAGCCAGAGTGGCCAATAGCCAGGGATTATGGGAGTTGTAAGCCAGCATTTGCAGGAGGGCCGAAGTTGAGCAGCCCTGCATCTAGATTCTCATAGGCAAGCATAGTGATCGTCACTATTTTTCAAGTAAGAGCCACTTTGGCAGACAACAACAAACTCCATTGAGAGCCATTTCCCACTGTGCTGGCCTCTGCACAGAACTGTGCTTTTCTCAGGGCTGGGGAGGGGCCTTTAAGAGACATGTTGCCCTCTCTTAAGAGCTCTGTGGGGAAAATACTGGGGGAAGGGCTACACTTCCCAGCACTCCATGCACACCTACTAAATTGGTGCAGGGCTTAAGAGGGCTCCATTTCCTTTAATAGTCTAGGAGCATATGTAGTTCCATGACAACATGTGTGGAAAATCTATATGTTTGGTTTTGTTTGATTTGAAATCCTCTCTAAATGAAGAATTAACATGGTGTCACCCTTGCATGTGTGGTGTTTGGCTGTGATATCATCAATATGGCCACCATCACATGCATATTAAACCTCATTATCTCAATAATTATTTGGCCAGTTTTGTTGGGTAAGGTATCATTGGAAAGATATTGTCACAAGCTACAAAACATGATCATATGGTTGCAGGTGAATTTTTTGGCCTTTTTTTACATACCAAAAAAGAGGATTAAAGGTTTTTTTTAGTGCTAATTTGAACTAATTGGCTGGGATCCTTGCTTAGTCTTAATCAGAGTAGACCCACTGAAATAATGGGAATTCATTTGCTCAGGACAAACTTAAATGCCAGAGCATTTAATTATTATGTCAAATTTTCAGTTGGGAATTCAGTTGGGAATCAGATGTTTCCCTTTAGAGATCAATGGGAACAAAATTTAATAACAATTCTAGAATGGCTGGCAGAAAGCTTTAAAATTTCACATGGTGGTAGTACATGATGAGAGTACTACGTGCATCAAATGTGAAGGTAATTGGTCACACCATTGATTTTTAATGAATTTTTTGAAAAGTTAAAAAAACTTTTAAAAAGTGCAATGAACTGCTTGTTTTGTGGTAGAAAGTTAGAAAAAGTGCAGGAGTTGAAGCCCCAAATCTGACAATTGCTCATGCCCTGTTTGGAGGAAATTGTGCCTGACCTTCATATAAAAGAAACACACACACGCTTCTGCACCTCAAAACACAAAATAGGTTCTTTTTATACTATGCTCCCAGACTATAAAGGAGCCCCTGGGCAAAGTGCAACACTGTACAGTGGGAATGCATGGTCACCTCTGCATGGTGCCAGGGGGACTGTGCAAAGTATTCAACTTGGGCCAAAGCTTCACACGTTCAATAAACAATTAGTCAGGGAGCCACACTTAGAGAGGATGACCCCCAGGCTTTACAATGAAGAACACTGGGCTAGCATTTTCATGAAGAAAGTCCGGGTTAAAGCATTTTATTTACTGCCTGTTGTGATGTGCAGGTTCACAATGTCAAGTAAACAAAAGATAGGAGAGAGAGCAGAGAGGAAGCCTTGAAAAGCTTACCTCCCCGCAGAAGATGATTGTTGCTGGTCTGGGTGTGGGGATCGCATGCCCAGATGTGCAGCTCCCTTCTCCAGCAGCACAGAGGGTCGGTGCTGGGATGCATCTCCCCCGCCCCCAGAACTCCCATAACACACACCATAATACATTCCCAAGTGTGCAGTGCATCATGGGGATTCCCCCGATGCCGGCTGCAAGCAAATGATCAAGAAAATGGGTCTAAAGGAAATCTAGCCCACTTAACCCTGTTTAAGAGGGTGGCTGGTTTGCCAGGTTTGCCAATGAAGCAATTGATCAGGCACAATCCCGGCTGTTCTCACGCGTGGACAAGTCCGGGCTTGGCTTCGTTAGCCTGGTTTTGGCTGCTCATGAGAACAGCCTCGTTAAGTTACTTTAAGATTCAGAACACAGTTTCTAAATGGTTTTCCCAACATGCTACAATGTTTAGGTGAATGGTTTTCAAATGAATGCATTTTACTCACTTCTTTGGATGAAAGCACACAACGTAACAATTAGCTTAATTTCGCAGCACAGAAGTTTGACCTTCTGAGCTGTATGCTATTAATTACATGTTTTGTTGTCGATCCAAGCCACCATCTTGCATTGAGGAAGAATGCAGACAGAGCTCCACATTTTGGATGTAAAATCCAGCAGTGAATTGCCTATTGGAATTCAGTGAGTTGTCCCTGGCACTGGAAGCAAAGCCTTGATGGCTGATGTTATTATCCTTCCTTCATTTCTATCTGCCAACTCTCATCCCCCTCCTGGGTGCTGCTTGTGGAGCTTTCTGCTCTACCCCCACTCCTTCTCAGTCCTTTTGCAAAAACAGCCAAGCTTCTGTCAGAGATGAGGAGGATGCTGGCACAATACTGAAGGGAAACATTGCTAGCCTAGATTTAGCAAGCAGATTGGTGCAATGTGTCTAGAATCAAGCATTGGTAAGTGTGGGGCTATGGCAGGAAGCCTGAATATTCGTTGGGCTGTACATATGGTGCTGCTGCTGTTGGACAATTTTGAGAAACATACCTTACATCCCTCCTTCCATAAAACAATGGAAAGCCCCCAGAAAAGCCACATTTCTAAAACAAGCTAACCTGGATAGAAGAGACAAAGCTGTCTTATTCTGAGTTCATTGGGCCACACAGCTCAGTATTGTCTACACCAGGGGTTCCCAATCTGTGGTATTCCAGAGGCTGCTGAACTACAACACCCATCATCCCCAGCCATAATACATTTATTTATTTATTTCATCTTACACTTATATCACGCCTTTTCTCCGAGGAGTTCAGACCAGTGTGTAGCTGAGGATGATGTGAGTTGTAGTTCAGCAACATCTGGAGTACCGCAGACTGGGAACCCTTGGCTTACACAGCAGCTCTCAAAGGTTTCAGGCAGGAGTCTTTCCCAGGCCTACTTGGAGATGCCAAGAACTGAACCTGGGGCCATTGGCAGGCAAAGCAGATGCTCTGCTGTTGAACCACAACCCCATCTGGTGTGTTGGCATTTTCTTTCCTCCCATTAAAAACACAGTCTTTGAATTACTGGAGCAAATAACTACCTTCCAGTCTTTACAGTTCTTCATCTGTAAAATGGGAATAGTAGTGACCTACATCTAAGGAACTACTACCTAATGGCACAGGGGGGAAATGACTTGACTAGCAAACCAGAGGTCGCTGGTTCGAATCCCCACTGGTATGTTTCCCAGGCTATGGGAAACACCTATATCGGGCAGCAGTGATATAGGAAGGTGCTGAAAGGCAACATCTCATACTGCGCAGGAGATGGCAATGGTAAACCCTTCCTGTATTCTATCAAAGACAACCACAGGGCTCTGTGCTCACCCGGAGTCGACACCGACTCAACAGCATACTTTACCTTTACATCGAAGGAAGTGCAAGACTGAGAATGTGCAAAATCAGGACCTTTGGAGAACTGAATTTTAGCCTACTTTCCAGTAGGCTTATGAGATCACCCAGCATTGTGTGTGAGTGTGAGTGTGTGTCCCCATCAACTTCTCAATGCCTGGACCAATATGAACCAAATTTGGTAGAGTTGTAGGGACACACAGGGGCAGCTCGGTGGCATAGTTTGTGATGTCACCCGCCCTGAATTAAAAATGGTGGATGCAAAAACATTTGAGGCACATGCTGGCTAACTTGTGAACCTCCTAAACCAATTTGAACCAAATTTGTTACAGCTGTTGGGTCACATAGGGATGCAGCCTAGTTTGTGATGATGTCTTCCATCCCCATTAGAGATGGCAGAAACATGAACGTTTGAGATGCAAGTGTGGGCTAACTTGTGGACTGTATAACTGATTTGAACCAAATTTGGTACAGTTGTAGTGAGTGACACACAGAGACATCTCAGTGACATGGCTTGTGATGATATCATCAACGCTGATTCAAGATGCTGGACACGTGAACATCTGAGGTGTGAGTGGCAACTAATTTGGACCAAATTTGGTATTGTTGTAGGGACTCATAGGGACACCTCAAATGCATAGTTTGTGATGATGTCACCCACCCCAATTCAAACTGGCAGATCCATGAATGTTTGAGGTACAACTAGGCTAATTTATGAACTGCCTAACTGATCTGAACCAAATTTAGCCCAGTTGTAGGGATAGTGAAAGGGAGATTAGTTCTTACTAGAACAACATGTTTATTTTAAGCATAGAATTTCTGCCTCTTGCTCAATAGAATTCTTCTCTGACACTTTGCTGCAAGGGTGTCAGAGGTACAGGTGATTTATTATTATAATCTCACAAATTAATGATCGAATGAGATTTAATGAGATAAATAATGATTTAATGAGATAAACTTTCTAGGAACTTTCCAGATTATAAAAAGTGCCTTTTATGAGGAAAAGACCACAAAGGCATTGGTTGAAGACCCCCATGAACTTGGCATCAGCATTGCCCCCCTTATCCATATCAACCCATATAAATCAGTAATTAAAATATTTTAAAATTGATTTTTTATAATTTGTGACCATATGCACACAATCCCTTCCTTTTTTCATCATACTTAACAGATGGAATGGAAAGAATGTCCTTTTTGGAGTTTCTTGTTAAACAGTAATCTGCAAAATATGGAGCAAAGTTTAGGATAACAGCAACTTAAAAATAGTAATGCTAGAAAGTATTTGCTTGAGACCTAAGCTCTAGTGCTTATAAAAGGTATACACTATTTCCAATGTAACCACATCTCAGGTGTGGAAATGTGGTCAGCCCTTGACTTGGTTCAACATTGAAGCATAAAATAAAATATTCAGATCTCACCAGCACATTCCAGTGTGGCGGGGGTGGGGGTGCGGAGTAGGGGGAAAAACTAGGTGAGAGCTGTCCTGTGCAAGGTTCCCTAGTTAGTTTACCAAAGAGTAGGGGATCTTATTATGCTTCGGTTTTAAAGCGCAGTCGCATAGCTCATAAAGCAAACACTTTAGAAACAACACATATTTCAAAAGCCAATGTATGCAGAATTTCTCCTGGACATATTTGTAATCTAGCTGTTTGCCCGCATCAGGCCATCAAAGAATTCTGTATTGCAGACCACTTGCATTACCAGATCTTGTGCAGAAGTAGGGAGCAGATGGGGTCAGGCAGCTACTATGTAAATATCTGTTGAGAGTGAAGACTTACAGGCCTTTCCTTGCTGGTGGGTCAATGAACTGATTCTGCTGCATCAACAGGCTATGCTTGGAAACTGGCAGGTGCAGAATCCATGAGGCAAGTATATAAGTGGGAATCTTAAATTATATAGCTTGATTTAGAGAAACTTAGGGTTCAAAGATATCTCAAGTATACACATATAATTAAAACAGCACACAAAATAAAAGATTCCTTATTTATAAATCTATAAATAAAAAATTATAAGTTTACAAACATCAAATTTGCACATGCTACAAAAACATTAGGATAATTTTAGGCAATATATGTATTGTCTACACATATATGTACACACCCACCCACACACCTTTATGTAATTTTTCTTTATTCCATTAAACTGAGAACACATTTAATTCATAGACAGAACCAGATTTTTAACAGTGCTACAAATACAAATAGCCTGCAGTCTTTCTGGTCTCTTATAGTTAATCTTACTTTTGTCAATCAAATTTAAAAATGGTAACCATGTTACTAAAAAAGTATAAATATGACTAGGATTTAATGTTATGACCATTTGTATTGCTGTAGATGATCCCATATCTTGTCAAACCAAGATCTAAATGAAGGAGATGTTTTGTTCTTCCAGTCTCAAGGATTCTTATACATGTAAATAAACTATGGAATTTTCTGCCACCAGATGTGGTGGTGGCCACCAATCTAGATGGTTTTAAAAGGGGATGAGACAAATTCATAGAGAATAGGGCTATTAAAGGATACTTAGTTTCCATTGTATTTTCCTATCAGGATCAGAGGTTGCATGTTCCTGTACATCAGGTGTTAAGGAACACCAACAGGAGGCAGTGTTGCCAGCTTTTCCCTGCTTGCAGGCTTCCTAGATGCAGCTGGTTGGCCTCTGTGTGAGGCAGGATGCAGGCCTGATCTAGCAGGGCTTTTCTTGTGTTCTAGTGGTTGTACAATGGTTACTCCTGGATCCGGCTGCTCCTAGAAACTTAGGTGGCGTTGATGGCCAGGGTGCTTTCCAGATGGCAGCCTGAAATTGCTTTGCAACATATAGGCTTGGTGTGCATGCATACGATTTAGATTTTGACATCGTCGTGCATAGGGGAACGTTGACAAAGCCACAGCCTGAATTGGATCTTAGCTTGACGTTTCCGGCTTAAATCATTGTAACTCTATAAGGGAAAAAAAACAGCTGGTTTTTTTGCAGGCTTGCTCCATTTTCCCTCCATCTCTGCCTCTCAGTTTCCCCATACGCCCTCTCCCCCTTGTGGTGTGTATTTGTCTCTATCACCCCTCACCCCTCTCTCACTCTGTCTGTTCTCTTCTCCTGCTACTACCACCACACCACAATTCCCCCAGTGAGCCCTTTGCACAAATCCACTGCTCTCTTCTCCCCTGCCACAACTCTTCAGATTTGCAATCTCCCTCTGTGATTTGCCTCATGCGTGGGGTCGTTTCCTCTCCTCCTCCTTTCATTCACTCTCTCCCTGTCCCCTCAAAAATATTCACAAATCACTTCTGAAGCCAAAAATGCACTAGTAACAGCAGGGAATTTATCACTAGTGACACTGGTGAGACATGGTGGACGGCAAGCCACTGGAAGACTGGTGGTGCCTGTGCACAAATTCACTGCAAGCGGGCAGAGGAGGTGAGGGAAAGCCATCAGTCACCCACCCCCTCCTCTCACTTTCTCCCAAAGGAAGTGGTGTTAAATCCCACAGTAGATTCAAAATGTTAGGGGGAAAGCTGTGGGATTTTACACCACTTCCTTCCGCAACACACTCTTCATGGGGTTGGCCTTGAAAAGTCTTCAGGAACTACAGTTGGTGCTGAATGCTGAAGCTGGAGTTATGGCAAGGGCCACTCTTCAGAAGTATATGAATCCCATTTTATTTGATCTGCATTGTCTTTCTGTTTGTTTTTGGGTTCAATTCAAGGTGCTAATTATTGCCCTTAAAGTCATCTTTTTCAAGTGGGGTTCACTTTAGCACAAAACCTTCAATGTGAGAGCCATTGCTCACAGTGCTGACCTCTGCACAGTACTGCACTGTGGGAGGGCCCTTTCAGAGACACCGAACACTCTCTTAAGAGCTCCATGGGGGAAGTGTTGGGAAGGGCTAGATTTCCAAGCACTTTGTGCACACATTCCAAGATGGAGCAGAGGCTCAAGAAGGCTTGGTTTCCCTTAAAGGAGCCCTTCGCCCAGTGCTGGGCAAAATATAGCACTGCATGGTAAGAACAGTTGCTTCCGAAGGTGCAGAGTATTCAGCTTTGGCCAAAGTGTCTGGCAGCAACACTTAGGGTTGATGGGGGCTGCCACTGGCCCCTGGGCCTTAACAGTGAAGAACACTGCATTAAAGAGTTTGGGCCTGTGATGTCTAAAGCAGGGATTCTCAACCTTGGGTCCCCAGATTAAGGACTTCAACTCCCTTAATCCCCAACCAAAGCTACTGGGGCCGGGGATTATGGAAGTTGAAGTCCAACAATATCTGGGGACCCAAGGTTGAGAATCCCTGATCTAAAGGATGGCCTACCCCCTTATGATCTGTGGTCACAACAATTAATGTATTACTTACTTACTCTCTTACTGCTCTTACAAGAAGAGAGCTGGTCTTGTGGTGGCAAGCATGGCTTGTCCTCTTAGCTAAGCAGGGTCCATCCTGGTTGCATATGAAAGGGAGACTTGATGTGTTAGCACTGTTAAATATTCCCCTGAGGAGGTGGAGCCACTCTGGGAAGAACAGAAGGTTCCAAGTTCCCTTTCTGGCATCTCCAAGATAGGGCTGAGAGAGATTCCTGCCTGCAACGTTGGAGAAGCTGCTGCCAGTCTGAGTAGACAATACTGAGCTAGATAGGCCAATGGTCTGACTCAGTACATGGCAGCTTCCTATGTTCCTATGATGCTGCTAACCTACTGAGATATGCTGAAGAGGCTCTACTCTGCTTAAGAGAACGTCGTCTTCTGTGCTACCTAAGACAATGTCTTCTTTGTTACGAACCCCACCTCCCATTGAGATCATCAGGAGAAGTCCATCTGCAGTTGCGACCGACTCGTCTGGTGGCTACTCAGGGGTGGGCCTTCTCCACTGCTGCCCCGAGGCTTTGGAATGCGCTCCCTAGTGAAATAAGAGCTTCCCCATCTCTGACAGCTTTTAAAAAGTCTTTAAAGATGCACCTGTTCACCCAGGCTTTTAATTACTATTGTTTTAATGTTGTAACCTGGTTATCAGGGTTTTTAAATTGTTCGGATTGTTTAATTGCTGTTTTACGATGTTCTAATTGTTAATTATTGTTGTTTTACACTGTTTTATAATTTCAGTTTTAATCGTTAACTGATTTTAATGGTTTTAAACCACCCTGAGCCTTTTTGGAAAGACGGTATAAAAACTGAATAAATAAATACATAAATAATAAATACTCCATGTTTCTATGCCTACTGAAGCCTGACTGTGACTGGCCTAGGGGGCATGCAGAATGGAGCCTTTTTCATTGTGGCACCTTTACTGTAGAGTTTCCTCCCACAGGAGGCACAGAGGACAAAATCACTTCCAATTGTTTTAGAGGAACACTGAAGACCTGACTGTTCCATCAAGCTTTTCTGGTTTAGGCAGGGGTGTGGTTTTGCTATGGCACTTTCTAATGCTGCTGTGCTCCTGATTTTGTTCTGGTTTTGTAAATTATATCATGTATTATGTTAAATTATATTGTATTTTTCTCATGCATTCTTTGTATTTGGATGTGATCCACCTTAAGAGCATGTATGTGGAAATGCAGCATATGCACTGAAAAATAAAGAAAAACAAAATAAAGCCCAGTTGGCATATAGGTGTGTACCAATGTAGCACCCAATGGCTCAGCAGAGAAATGACTTGACTAGCAAGCCAGAGATTGCTGGTTCAAATCCCTGCTGGTATGTTTCCCAGTCTATGGGAAACGCCTATATTGGGCAGCAGAAATATAGGTACAGTAGATGTTGAAAGGCATCATCTCATACTGCACGGGAGAGGG
The DNA here is from genome assembly GCF_027244095.1 of Hemicordylus capensis. Classification (NCBI taxonomy): domain Eukaryota; kingdom Metazoa; phylum Chordata; class Lepidosauria; order Squamata; family Cordylidae; genus Hemicordylus; species Hemicordylus capensis. Next base: position 182,763,079 of record NC_069661.1, on the reverse strand, counting down.
CAATGGTAAACCCCTCCTGTAGTCTACCAAAACCAAACACAGGGCTCTGTGGTTTCCAGGAGTCGACACCAACTCAATGGCACATGTCACCTTTACCTTTAATGTGTTGCATGCACATATTTCTGGATTGGTGGCTGCTCGCTATTGTGAGGAAAAAGACTCAAACTGATGCTCCTCACTGACATCAGGAAAAAGATTCAAAGTTAGGACAAGCCTGACTTGTCCTTTTTATTTCAATGGGACTACATTGAGTAATTTTTGTCAGCACGTCGGCCACAATTGTTAACTAATGCATCTACATTAATACCATCTAACTGGCTGGCAGATAGTCCCTAATTTGTGTCTAGATTTCTACCGAAAAGGTTATCCTTCTCTCAAAACAGGACTGTTCCTTTTCTTTGGCTGACAGTTGCACACATGTTTTCTTACTTAAACTTTGCCTCATTTGGCTCTGTTTCCTTCATGCAGCCTTTGAAACCGTTGCAAATGGAAAAACGCAGCTGTTCGCAAGATTTCCTAAAATGTGCATGGAACTAATTTTACAGGCATTTCACTCAAGGACCCTGATGTATCTAAAGGCAAGGTTATGCCAAGAAGAATTTTAAGGCAACCCAATGCAACATAAATGTGAAACCATATGTAAGGTCACATAGGGGTTTTTTTGTTGTTGTTTAAAAACTTTGGTGAGAATGATTATTTGACCCTAGATCAGTGAGTTGTGTAGTCTGTAGATATAAATAAACTAATCAAAGATAAAAGTTCCCATTAATGAGTAAAAGCAGAAAATTCTACACGCCACCCGTGTAGAATGAGATGTCTTATTAATTCCATAAGGCAGATGCAGTCATTCTGTGGTACGTGGACACAAATTGGTTACAACTATGAAGCTCACAGCATATACATTTTCTAAGGCTTCTGAATCCAGCTATGGCAATGGCTGCAAACAATGCTACCCATGTGCTTCTCAGTGCTGTATGTCTGAACAATACTCAGGGCTGTGGTGGGGCTAGGCATTGGTGGTACAGAGCAGTCCACTACAATGTATTGAGAGCCAAGTAGTTATTCTTAGTTCCTTCTAGATGATCCATTCAATGAATAGTGAGGAGAGTTTGGGCATTTCCCTTGCAATCTGTTATAATTGCTTGTCTTTGAGACAAAAGTGTTTTGAGGATTTGATCCTGAATAAATGAGGATCTGCTACGTATGTTGTATGTTGCAAAGCCTGTGATTAATCAAGCAGGCTCGGAGAATGTGTTACGCACATGATGCTGTAAATATTTACATCTGCTTCAAAGAATAAAGATCTGCATGTGTCATTGTTATGAGATTTAATGCTGGAAAAGCCATTTGTCTCACTGTACTCATTATAGTCAGGGACAGAAAAGCTTAAATCCCTCCCACATCAAAGAATCTTTTGCTTCTGAATTTCCAAGCCAAAACTTCAAATGGCTGGTGATGTTGCTTTTCACTGCATTCTTGTAAGAACCACAATTTCCCCAAGTTGAATAAATAATCTAAATCCATGTTCTCAAATAGTAGTAATGTATTGTTATATAGTATAAAGCATGATGAACATGCATACCACCCAGGAACATGGAACTGGGTCTGAAGGACTGCCTATGGTGTTCCACATGTGCACAGGGGCTTTCCCAGTACCTTTCCGCTGCAGCTACTCATGTTCCTTCAAAAGCCACTTCTGCAGGTCAGAGGACCCTCCAGATGCATCAACAGTACAGTACAGCCAATTGCAGCTGGGCAGGGAATAGAAATCAGTGAGGCTGTCCACACAACCGAAAACTGGGTAGGATGAGTTTTCCTTGGGAAAACTACCCAGATTTGGGAGCTACCGGTAGGTGTGCTCCCAATGTTAAGTTGTGTGGGAGCAAACAACTAGGTAGGAGGAGGGAGAAGAGGTTGTGTGGGAGACATTTGACCAAGGTAGGAGAAACAGCTGTCCTAGCCAACTCCTGTCTCCCACACAACTTCTTCTCCCTCCTCCTACCTGGTTGTTTACTCTCACACAACTGAAAATCAGGAATATACACAGGTCCCAAACCTGGGTAGGACACTTGTTCTATCCAGGTTTTGGTTGTGTGGACAGCCTCAGTGACTTCCAAGGCATGAATAAAAGCACATTTCACATGAATATGGGGCATTTTGGTGTAGTGGCTAGAGTGCCGGACTAGGACCAGGAAGACCCAAGTTCAAATCCCCATTCAGCCATGAAACTAGCTGGGTGACTCTGGGCCAGTCACTCTCTCTCAGCCTAACCTACTTCACAGGGTTGTTGTTGTTGTGAGGAGAAACCTAAGTATGTAGTACACCACTCTGGGCTCCTTGGAGGAAGAGTGGGATATAAAATGGAAAAATAAATAAATAAATAAATTTTTTGAAGTCCATTACCAAGTCTCTTACCAAGAGGCATCTACTGTCCAGAAGCAAATGCATGTCAGAATATAATGTATGTGCTTGGTTCAGAAATAGAAATTACTTATGTTTTTAATTAATTAAAAATTAATTTAATCTATTAATATACATTTTAATTTGTAACAAATAATGGGTTTTTAGAAGTGTACACACACACACACACACACACACACACACACACACACACACACACACAGACCCCCCCACAAGTAAGATTCCTCACTGACCAAATTGTTTGTGGCAACTTTGACCCACTGGCCAATCAGATATCCATCCAGTCGCTGTCCAGTAATTTCCAAATGCTGTACCAGGGCATCCTCAATAAATAAATTAAAGTGTCCTGCATGTTATCACCCAAACTGCATTGCGTTCATGGGAACAGATATGAACCTCGATGTCCATGGTGTACCTGCATCCACTTCTGCCAAGCCAGTCCACTAAATATAGCTGGAAAGGGTTAGAACCCATCACTCCAGTTGTCTTGGCAACTGGGATGTGTTCCCTCATCTGCACAAAATCCACTTCCTTATAAAGAGATTTGCACCCATCCACAAAGCAGTGAAAAATAACCAAGGGAAGGTTTAGTGGCAGCATGTTTCACTGAGGGCAAAAGAGTTCATGAAATGTACGTCCTCATTTCTGCTTAGCAATAGTTTCACCCTTTGAGATTTAAATCACTTGGATTAACAATGTAAAGGCCTGTTAGGCAATCAGTTTCATCACATCATTTTATGCATCAAGTGAACCATTATATTTTGGAAATGAAGAACCACATCCAAAGCTAGGATAACTAGGAAATGCATAAACAAATAAAAGGCTGGAAACACAGGCTTTGGAATTGCAGCCAACACCTTACTCTGCTGGTGCTCTGAATAGTCTGGTGTGTGATAATTTTTTAGCATGTGATTTTATGTGATACTGTCTTTCTGTAAAATATTTATACAGTATAATAATAGAAGAGGCCAGCTAACTATTCATCACAATAGCATATTTTACTGACCCATTGACAGAAAGACTATTAAACGGAGATGATTTTTTTTGTGCTTGGTCCCATTCAGTTCCCTCTAATTCTTTTTATCTGTGTGCAGAATGAGTTTTGTTCTGGCAGCAGTATCAAGGCAGTGTGTGCACACGTGCATTCAGAATGGGGCCTTCCTGATTCAGCCTGAGCAGGATCTAAAATTAACTCAGCGGACATCAAAAAACATGAGTGCATGCCTTAGAGGGAACACTGGTCCCATGTGGGGTCTTATCAAGGATTACCTATTGGGTAATCCTTGGAAACCTGGGCTTGATGGACCATAGGTATTTGGAAGTAGTCCAATGTGTGTTTTGAAATGGTACAGACTGAATGGGAGAAAATAGAATATTGGTTCTTTAATAAGAGCTCATCAATTATTATTGTGTTCTGGAAAATATGTTTCCCTAGCCACTGGAATGCACAACATGGAAGGATATGTGAATGCTGTTCTGTTGCAGGCCTGTACAATGTTGGCCATCCAGTTGCTTTTGGACTACAATTCCCATCATTCCTGATGATTGGCCACTGTGGCTGGGAATGATGGGGAATGAAGTCTAAAACTAGCTGGAGGGCCAAAGTTGTGCAGTCCTGTTCTACGGCAATATTCCCAAATCTATAGTAGTTGAAAAATAACTTCCTTTTTCAACTGAAACACAAGGAAAAAATATTTATAAATGTATGTATGACAGTCTACTGCAACTGGCAGCATCATAGTTCATAGTTGGGCATTTTGCTCATTCTTGACATTGACTCTACATGCAAAGTACAGGCTCTACCACTGTTCAATGACACTTCCCACTTTTACTTGCATATAAGTTAGGAATAAAGTTCACCTGCCCTCAGAGAACTCCACACCTATATTTCTTCATATAACTGATCCAAACACAACTTTTGATTGAAAGAAGATTCTTTCAGAAAAGTGACTCATGGAGAGAAGCAATCAAATGCCTCTTCAGAGGGCAGTTAATTTTGCCACATCTCTGAACTCAGAGCTAGGGGTGTGCAAGCCAGATCAATTTGAATTAGGCTCAATGTTGAACCACTCTGGTTTGACCGGTCCGAGTTTGAACCGGATTGGCCTCATAAAATTTAGGCAGGTCCAAGTTTAATCTGAGTCAAGCCCGATTTGAAATCAATCTGGTTTGAATGAGCTTGAATCAACCATTTCACAGTGGCAATGGCCATTTTGTGACATTTCCGTCATGATGCCTGATTGGTTCACCTGTCACTGGCTTCTGATTGGCTAGCTGTGTCCTCTCCCCCAGTTGGCCTGCCATCCTTCTAGTCAGTGTGTTTTGGGGGCAACTGGGCCCCCATTGGCTGGCGGGGGAGGGACAGGGCTGCAGAAAGTAGGGATGTGCAAACAGGTTTGAGGTTGAACTGGTTTGGTCTGAAGGCTCAGGGTCGAGCTGAACCACCCTGGTTTGGCTCAACCCGGACCAAACACTCCCCAGTCAGTTTGGCAGGGGGGTTCACAAATGTTTTCTTTTTAATTATTTTTTAAAAAAACTTACCCCCTCCAAGGGGTTTCTCCAAGGTGGCGGCAGGGGGATCCATGGAGGTTCTCCCTCCCCCCGCTAGCCTTCCATCCTTCCAAATATGGCCCTTTCGGCCATTCTTCATGGCAGCCATGTTCTTCATGGCAGCCATGGCACCTATGGGTCCCTACCACCCAACCCATTTTGGTGTCCCTAGGCACTACTCTCGGAATATTATAGGCCAGTTTGAATTTCCATTATTCCCTATTACAGAACCTTTTAGAACCCAACTGAGCACGGTTTGAGCCCAAATCGTACCAGGGGACCCAGTTCAAGCTTGGTTCTAACTTGAACCAAACCACGAAACCTGGTTTTGTGCACACCCCTACTTAGAATGTGGAATGGTCCAATCAGAACTGATATAAGGATACAACAGATTACTTGTTCTGCTTCAGCAAAGGCTTACTTAAAAGAAGTAAAGCCAAAACAAAGACAGAGTGGACAGCCTCTCCTGCAGCTACTTGGTGCTTACAAGAACATTTAATCACTTAATTGATGTATTTTTCATGGCATACTAGTGGTCTCTCATGATATACTAATGTCACACAATGTGGGAATTACTGTACTGACCATAAAGTTCATTGTGGGACACCGAGTCCTATTGCTATGGGAAATCAGAAGAAAATCCCTCTGTCAATGTTTCCAAACCATGTATATTTTTATAAATGTCTGTTATGTCCCTAACTTAGTCATTAAACAACCACCACCAACAACTAAAAGCTCTAAATGCTTTAGCCTTTCCTCATAAGGAAAGTGTGTGAACTTCGGGATCACTGGTTGCTCTTTTCTTCACTTTTTCCAACTCTATGATATCCTTTTTTAGATGAGACAACTAGAATAAATGTAAGTAAAATGAAGTGTCGACTCCTGGCGACCCCAGAGCCCTGTGGTTGTCTTTAATACAGGAGGGGTTTACCATTGCCTCCTCCTGTGCAGTATGAGATGATGCCTTTCAGCATCTTCCTCTATCACTGCCGCCTGATATAGGTGTTTCCCATGGTCTGGGAAACATCCCAGCAGGGATTCGAACCGGCAACCTCTGGCTTGGAAGTCAAGCCATTTCCTTGCTGTGTAGTCACATCATATTCGGATAAAAACACTGTGACAATGGCCATTTTCTTTTCATCCTTTTCCTAATACACCCTAGCATTGAATTTGTCTTTTTTGTCTTAAAAAAGAAATGTGTCTTAAAAAAAACAACTGCTGCTACAAACTGGAATGATGTTTTACTCAGCTATCCAGCATAGCTCCAAGATCTCATTCCAGGTTAGTCACCATGAAAGACCAGTTCAGACCCCACCATTTATATATATTTAAAAGGTCTACCAAATCATTCCTATCCTATCCCTCTGCAGAAGCCATGCTGATTTGTTGTTGCAAGGTTTGTCCTTCAATAAGTCCACTAATTCTAGTTTTAATCATACTTTACACATATTTACCTGGGACAGGTTTTGGGCTTAGAAGCCTGGAATTTCTCTGGAATCCCTCTTCTTAAAAAAGGTGCTGATTTGGCTACCTGTGGATCCTAAAGGAAGGAGACTGATTTTTAGCGATGAGTCGCATATCATTTGAATTCAGCAATTTTATGCGAGCTTTTAAGTTGAATTGTGACTTTTTATTTCTAATTTGTGAATTAGCTAAGAACTTCATATTTGGCCAACTCTATTTGACTATTTTGTGAGAATTTGCACTTAACTCAAATTCAGGATTCTTGTACAAATATTGTTTCCATCAAAGCTTGAAGCCACAAAACTCTGCTCCCACACAAGACCCAGTAAAATTATCAGAAACTGTTTGGGAGCTTGGTGGACTGAACCAAGGTGATATATGCATTTTTAAAAAGTAGCCTCACTTTTAAAAAGACCACACGGCAAGTCATTTGATAGTGGTAGTAGCCATGGAATAAATGGCAAAATGATTATCAATGTATGTAGCTTATCTGTCTCCAGATTGGTGCAAGTGATTTGGTAACAATACCAAAGGATGAATTAGGTGGCGTGCAGGGGTGGGGTGGAGAGAGGTTGGTACTGATCTGGAACTAGTCAGAATTTGGATCATCTTATGGTGAATCCTATGAAATACTACCTGAATATTGTGGCTAATGAAATGAGTTTCTAAAATATCTGGTTGATTGGGACATGTGATGGGTTTTTGGAGTTCTCTTAGCAGCTCATCAGCTCCAATGACGAGTTTTGTCTTCTGTCTCCTTTGTTTCTTTTGAGCTATGCAAAAGCGTGTGAATCTAGTAGAAGACATCTCATTCAAATTCAATTATCCAAAATTCTGTGTTACCCAAATGCATGTATGTCCCAATGTCATTCCATATCCATTCATCTCTATATAAACAGAATGTACAATTGTCTCTTTATGTGGATGAACCTGGGGCATTCAGATGGCTGCAATTTGTTTTCATATATGATTTTGGGTAAGTTTACCTTTGCTTTTCAGATACACATCAGTGATTTGTTTGCCTTGGGCATCTTAATTAAATTTCTGCTGTCTCAAATTGTGCATCAACAGTCTGAATCTGCTGATAACTCCTAACAGCTATCCTAAGATGGGACCCTTTCCCCACTTTTTAACCCCAAAAGGAGTTAAAACACAGGACTATAAAGACCTCAGACTCAGTTGAGCATTAGCTTTTATGATAATGTCAACAAACCATGCTCTATGGTTTGACAACCCAGATGTACATTTTTGAAAATCCTTCCATCAGTCATGCTTCCTTCATTTTGTAGCCCACTCAAAAGCAACATTGTCGAAGCTCCAAATGTTGTGTTATCCTGCTTTTAACAGAAATGGCTTTATTTCAGACAACACCAGAACATTGCAGAGGTTTGGCATTTTGTTCTTTACTTGCTTCTTTTGTTTTCCTGTTACATATTTCTGAGAGCCCTTCAGGCCTGTTGTGACTGAAATCAATAGCAACACATTAACTTTAATGACCAGAGGATTTGGAGGTCTTCATACTAGTTATGGAAGAAGAGACACCTTGGAAGCTTAAGTCAGTTTATACAGTGCACATTTCTCAGTTTGTAACTTGTTTGCTAATAATTTCTCAGGCTGTGTTTACACTATTTAAAAAAACCCATTCCAGGTTACGTGAGAGCCCCAGAATTGCCCAAAATCTGTAACATGGTTCTTTCTGCGTGGTGGAGAGTTTTTGTTGTTTTTAGAAGAGGTGCCTCAAAGCCAAACAGGCATTTTTCTTGTCTTCCTAGAAGCAAATTCAGGGTAAAATCCCTCTACCATACCGCAGATGGAAAGGACCTTTTACAGTATATGCTTCTAATCTCTTCTTGGGGAAGAGAGATGGTTTTAGGGTTACAAGCATGAATTGTCCCCTTTGCTATGCAGCATCCACCATGGTTTGCATCTAAATGGGAGATGACATTTGCACGTAACATGGAACCACAGTTGAATAGGCCTGCAGTTCTGTGGATGTTACGCCTGAAGGAAGGGTGCAGTGAGGAAAAAGTGGGTTCAGGATTGGAACTCCAATCTGAACCCTCAGATTTTAGTGAGTTTCATCCCTACAGTCTTTGGTTCTAGGCAGTCTGTGGTATGTCCAGATTTGGAAATGCAGGTTGCTGGCCCAGGAAGCCCCTCCAGGGAAGCTCCTCCCTCAGCTGTGGTGTGATTAGCTGTATGGGCTTCATCCCGTAGAGACAGCTTCCCCTTCTCTCTGCAATCTCGCTGACTGCAGAGACAGCTTTCCTGAACGTCTGAATTTGGATGTGAGAGTGAGGGCAGGGGGAGTGCGGAACTGCAGGTCCATTGGACCTACAGCTCCACATTACATGAGAATGCGGCCTACATGTCAGCACTGTAAGATATTCCCCTTAGAGGATGGGGCCGCTCTAGGAAGAGCATCTTCATGCTTACATTCAGAAGGTTCCAACTTCTTTCCATGGCATCTCCAGATAGGGCTGAGACTCCTGTCTACAACCTTCGTGAGCCACTGCCAGTCTGTATAGACAATACTGAGCTAGACGGACCAATGGTAGAAATCAGCTTCTTATGTTCCTAATAAAACTGACATGCTTCATAGATAATAATGCAGAAGCAACCCTAGATATGCAGCTAAGCTTTGGGCAATTAATTAATACATGGATAACTATTTAACACATACACAGTTGAATATCAGAGCCAAATCGTGGACATAATGGAGGTCATGGAGAAAGCAATGGGGGAGGGGGTGCATCAGGCTGGCTGCCCATAATACCACTACTACTACTACTACTACTACTACATTATTTTTAAAAATAGCACTTTAAAGTACCAACTGGAGTCTTGCAACTTCATTGAAGGAGACATCCATCACAATAGTTTAGAGAAAGAAAGAAATAGGATTCCATATGGAACATTTTCAAATAAAGTACAAAATACAACACTTTAGCATATCAAATGTTTTTGGGTTTTGAAAGCTCTATTTAAACATTAGTGACTTTTCCCCTAGTACATATATTCTATGAATAATGTAACAATACTCTGCAGGAAGTACAGTGAATTTAAAATATTTATTGCAATGGAATTTTGATGTGATTTGTTTTTTAACGGCAATAATTTTGTATAAAACTTGTGCATTTCTTAGTAGGAACAGAGGAAGGAGCATGGGAAACACACACACGCACACACTTTTTCTCCATTACTTTAAACTTTTTAAAAATGGATGTTTTCCTCATGGGAATATTCCTATGTTTGCTTTTCTCATGCAAAAGACACACTCTTTTTTTTAGAGTACTCAATTATCCCTAACTTATATTCTCATTGTTGGTAATAACAGGTCCTCAGCAGGAGTAAGTGGAAGATGTTGGGGTTTAGGTGATTTAGATAGCAATGCTGCATATAGAGGATATGTTTTCATGTGAATGTGGTATCCACACACACTGAGTGGAGGCTGAATGTTCATGTAGATGGAAGACACTTTTGATATCACATTTTCATTCCAACACAGCAACAGAGATGCTCCAGTGGGTATCTTTGTCTCACTTGATGTTTGTCAGGGCAGCTGTGGTTGACTGGGATTCCAGTGGGAGATCAGTCTTGTTGGCCTATTGTATTGTGCTTCCCGCCAGCATCCCATTCTTCGGCAGTCTGGCTTCCCTTCCTCTCACCCTGTGCACAGAAATATCATACTATGGCAGCAAAGTCAGAAAATCTCTCAGTAGAAAACACCTTGACACCTGTTTAGTGATTTATAAACACTGTTAGGCAGAAATCACTAAGAAAGACCAGTGAAAATTTTAATACAGTCGAGGCAGCAATCTAGGATATAATTTTTAGAGTGCAAAATATGTTAAGGTCATCTGGGGAGGTCCGTCTCCAGTTACCACTGATTCGTTTGGTGGCGACTCAGAGGCGGGCCTTCTCTGTAGCTGCTCCTGGGCTGTGAAATGCAATCCCAGCAGAAATTCGTAATCTTAATTCTTTACTGTCCTTCAAGAGAGCCCGTAAAACCCATCTGTTTGGCCTGGCCTTTCAGGGTTTGTAATTAGTTTTAATTGTTTTAATGTTAAACTGGTTTTCAGGGTTTTAATTGTTTTGATAGTTTAATTGTTTTTTAGATGTTTTTAAATTGGTGTTTATATTTGTATTTCTGTTTTAATTGTTTTTAATGATTTCTGGTTTTTAATTGTAAACCGCCCTGAGCCAGCTTGGAAGGGCAGTATAAAAATCGAATAAACAAACAAACAAACAATAAATAAATAAAATCTGTAGAAACTCTGGGCCCTATTCAGACGTTATGTATTCAAATGTCTGTATACATGTATATGTTCTAATGTGAAAGACAGTACATGTGTTCACTTTAAGAATGATGTTACCATGAGGGTAGCATTGAACAGAAATGCAAACAAAATACAACTACAATGTGCTATAAAATAATTCAAAAAGAGAGAGCTTTAAGTAAAAAAGGGGGGTTTGGGCATTATTTTATAGTACTTATTGTAGTTGTATTTGACTGTACTTTCAAAGTGAACCTGGGGACAGTGCCAGGTACATGGTCGCAAATGAGGATACAGATAGGAAGTGTACTTCTATATGTGCGTTGTTCACACATCAAACATCATGTGTGAAACGGGTCTCTGATAAAATAGAATCAGCAAGTCCAAAAAATATTTTTGGAACCTGTGTTAATAATAACATATGCTTAGGAGCCCTAATCATAGCCATATACTCTAATCCATCTGTGCTTGTACAAAAGCCCTGCATGGCGATTCCTTTGCAGAGTAGATATGGCACATACCAAAAGATGCTGCACCAGAAAAGAAAAGTTGCTGCATCCAGAAATGGGGTCTGTATGCATAATGCTATTTACTGGACAGATCTATGTATACACCAGGCAAACAGATGATCATTGCTATTAACTTCAACAATGCTTATCAGCTGTTTAAAAGGAGTGGGACTCATTCCAGGCACCCCTTTACCAGTATTCTTCCCAATGGTGATCAGCAGCACTGTCAAAGCTGACACTAGGCATCTGTTTGCTTGGGGATCCTTGCAGGCAAACTGCCAACTAGACATGTAGATATCTGTATAGATATATCTCTAAAATTTGGACTGTCAAAATGAAATATTCTTGTCTCTGTACATTTAAATTTTGAATCCTACCCAACTATAAAGCCCCAGCTGGGATGTCATCATCATGGCCTACCGTCAGCATGACTGCAATGCATTCCTGCCAGAGGATGCACCTGCCAACACGCAACAAGGTCTCCTAGTTTCTCACCTTGTCCTGTGTCGCACAGCTTGCGACCAAACTCAAGCAAATGACAACACATCAGGACTCCAGACAAAATTATTTCAAGGATGACATTTATAAGTCAGTATTAAATCAGAGCCATGGTGTGCAGCAATAGTCAGAGTAATGATGGTGACCATGGTTTTGAGGCACATAAACAATCAATTTTCACTCTTGGACATTTCTGTTTTGAAAAACAAGTAACAGTAGCAGAATGACTTGGAGGCTGCTGTGGTCTTACTTCTCCCTTTATTGTATGTAGAATTTTAGTATAGAGGGTCCTAATCGAATATAAATAGATCTGATTTAACCAACAGACCTGCATAATGAATGTCTACATGCCTGTATGGAACTTGTGAGTATATAGCATATGTGAGTATTTTTATATTTGTATCACAAACCTTCCTATCAGGATTCATTGTTCATATTCAGTTGTTTTCATTGCTCTGCAAAGTATTAATGAGTTATTAAAGCATCAGATCACCTCTTTTCAAGTGTGGTTTTTAATGCTGACTGTGCACAACTCACCTAGGACACTAATCCCAGAATGCTAATGCTGCATGACTATGGGAGATGATCTAATTTAAATTGGATGCATGGAATACCTCAAGAGGGAGTTCTTTGTGCACTTTCAGTGTCAGACTGAAACCAGGCCTTAGTCATTGTTGGATTCTTGGGTCCTTAACAGGGCTGTGCAAAGCTTCAGGCTTCAGACTGCTTCAATCTGCTTCAGCTCCCTTCTGCTCAAGGGAAGTGCCATCTGATGGGGCTGAAACAGGGTTTAAGCAAAGCAAAACTTTGGTCCCTTGAAGCTTTGCTTTGGTCAACCCTAGAAGTATTTACCAGGACTGGAAAGGAAGAGAAAAAAAGGGCTCAAGTTTTTCTCTTCACTCCCCACTGTGAGAGGCGAGCAGCCACATTCCACATTCCTCCCCCCACCTCACGGAGTCCCAGGAAATTCCATGGTTGATCCTGGGATTATTAGTCTTTTTGAGACTGCAGCTATTGCTGCAGGCCAAAGAGTTTATCTTGAAGTAAAATGGACCCCTTAAAGCAGGGCCAAAGGGCAGGGGGAAAGCAAATTTGGGACCCTTTGGAATTCGACACCCTTAATGTCCTCAGCTCAACTTCTTTCATTCTGTACCATATTTCCAATCCTACACTTCATAAACTCCTCATAATCTTCTAGTCTTACTAAAAAAACAAACCCTCATCCCTACATCATCATCATCACCACCACTATCACTGCTTTATTTTATTTTATTTTATTTTATTTTCCCACATGCACAAGCAATGCTGGTATTGCTGATTGGCCAGTTCACAAAGCACACGCACAATGCAATGGTGGCACTGCTGATTGGCCTGTGCTGCTGCACACATTACAGGCAGTCATGGCAGTATTGTGCAAGAGAACAGTTGTGCAACTATTTTAAACAGTGCACCTGCACTATCAGAAACAATGGAAGTTGTGTTGCACAACTGTGAGCATGCTGTTTTAAGTAGTTGCACAACTGCCCTCCTGTATAACACAGGCGAGGCTGCTTTCAAGGTGTGCAGCAGCAGCATCTGATCAGCAATGTTGGTGTTGCGCTGTGCATCAAATGGGCCACTAAGTACAGCTCCATCAGCCAAACTACTGGACCATGCAGACCCTTGAGTGACTGTACATATTCGAGGCATACATTTTCTACTGCCATACTTTTAATTTAGGATAAAATGTTATTTTGATCTGAAGTCAATGGTTCAACCAATCCAAGATGCTTTCAACATAATGGCCAATCAGTTGAGGGGCCAAAAATTTCTACTTGGCCTCCAAAAGGACAACCAGCAAAGCCCTCTCTGCCCCGAGGGATGGGAGGGAGGGAAAGCCAAAGAAAAAGCAACTGAAGAGGGCAGACAAGGGACAGCCTCTAAGGCATGCAAGCCCCACCTCCCCTCCAGCCTTGTCCAATCAAGGTACTCCCTGTGGCTGTCTCCTTGGGGGTGGCGCGATGGGGTGGAACAAAGACCCATCCCCCAGCACAAGGCTGCAGGATGGGCATTTTTAGTCACAGTTACTCAAAGGTATATATCTCAATGTTTGTTTTTAAAAACCATACATTCACTTGTCAACATCATCATTCTTTACCTAGGAATCAGCCAGTTCTTATGGAGTTGTACTTGTTGAAGAAATAAAGTTGCACTCATTTCTATTTTGGGACAGCCTAGTCAATATAGATGCTGGCTCTTTGCAACTCTATAGCAAGTCCTGAAAATACCTTTTACTTGTGCTTTGACTTGCAGGTTTTCCAAACCACTAGTTTTGCTCAAAGTGAATGCAGTCATTATTAGTTTCTTGATTCTACTTTCTTAAGAAGGAGATAGAATGGTGTGCAGCTAAGTAAAAATATTGATTTTTAAAAAAATGTAAAACAAGAAAGGAGAGAGGAGATGGAGAGAGAGAGAAAGAAGTAGGAAAGCCATTTGAGATGAATACTTCTTTTCACAGTTCACACACATGATTGAACTTGGCACTGAAACTAATCTTAATTCAATCCATCTGCACACTGCCCACCGTGTTTGTCCATGCCAGCATTCAGAGAGAACAGAATAGAAACTGTACCTTGAATTTGCAAGAAAAGCAAGGGCCTCAGATTCATTACTAAGTGAAATATTGGCTCTGTACTGGGTTAATACTTCAAGACCTGAGCATTTCAGATGTCTCATATACATACATATCCTTTTCAGTATACAGTAGCTGTGTGGATACCATAATGTCAAAACATCATTATAACATCATAACTTTCCGTCAGTAATGAAATAAAAAATAGTACCTACTTCATGCTAAATTTACTCCAATATCAACCTCGCTTAGTATAGCCTGTATACTAGTTAGGCACTGGATATGACATTTTGTAGCTAGAGTCAAAGGCAAAACTTAAAGTTTGCTATGCCAGCAGTTTTCTGTTCTTTCCACAGACTTCTTGTGCAATCCTGGCTCTCTTTTGTTGTCTAAAGATGATTGGTTTAAGCTAATAGTTTCCAAGCACTTCAGAGCCCATGTTTAATCCCAAGCTGCCACAATACCTGTCATATCCATCTTTGCCTTATCTTTCTTTATCTCTTTGGCACCTTTTCTCTATCTCTCTCCACCAGTCCTTGTTTCTTTCTTCTTTTCTCTCTCATTCAATATATAATCTTCTCTTAAAATGTGAATGTGGCTGACATCCTGTGCAATGTTCCATAAGGTCACTCACATGAATGAAAACGATCTCCCACCTGCCTCCCTGCACATGATCCAATTTCCTTTGAATGCTCTGCCATTTGCATGGCACATGAGCCATGCTGCAGAGAGTGGCAGAGCAAGGAGCTAGAGGAGGAAGTCCTCTGGCATCCCTCAATGCACCACACCAGAAGTGCGGTGCATTGGGAGATTTCCTCAGAGCCAGGCGCTCTAGCCGGGCTTGTGTGTGCTTGGGCTGTAGGCAGCCTAAGCACACATATGACCAAAGACTCAGGAAGAAGGGTGTGATTGTAGCCTTCTACTTGGGTAAAAGTCTGTGGGGGGAAACCTTGGGCTACCCGGCAGGTCATGGCACTTCACACAAGCAGCCCTACCACAGTAGAAGCCTGAGTAGGGCAAGTGAACAGCCTTCATGTGTGTTTTAATGAAACAGGTGAGCAGTTGCGCAAGAGTGCTATTGTGAAAATGCATGGAATTGTGAAATGGATGGTCAATGGGGAAAAAAGACTGTCCATTGTGCAACTGCATTTGCACAATCTTTGCATTTGTGCAAGAATGCTCTTATTCAAATGCATGCATATTCTGTTCAAACACACATGAAGCATTGTGCTGTATGTCAGCCAGTGGGGCTGCTGCTATCTTTTAGTACCACCTACCTCACTTCATAGCAAGCTGAAGAATTATGTTTAAAGTATGTAAAGGCTGTAGAAAGAAATTGGTATGTGTCAGAAGAATGGCAGATGTATTTACCTGCCAATCTAACAAGTGTTATAGGAAAAGAGGTGTAATTAGGTAATTCCTTGTTAGAATATATACTAAGCAGGGAGGGAGTCAAACACAATTCATGGGATGAGAGTAAAATGACCCAATAAAGACTGGATTTAGAATTTTGGGTTCTGGGACCTAAATTAAAAATTGGATTTGGAATTAATTTGTTCCCATCATTTCAACAATTTATGAAAGTTAATTAGTTAGCTTAGGTCTAAACTATTTTTACTTAAATTTTCTGCTGTCCAATTTTAATGCAAGGATTTCAAATATTGTGGCCAAGAACTGTTACATTATGTGCAAATCTCATACTGTTTGTGTGTGATGTATACATTATTATTATCTTCTGGTCAATGACCAAAATAAAGTACTACTACTACTACTACGGTTTAAATATTTCCCTTAACTATCAAGTTGTATAGTTCATGCACCAAAAGAAATACACATAAGCAAAGTTTTTAGGAGAAGGGAACACAGCCCTGCCCCATGGGATTCCCAGAGGATTGGAGGATGATGCAACCTCTCATTTTGGATGGTCCCAGTGTTCCCTCTAACAGGGATTAACAGGATGTTGTTGACTAATACTCTCAGAATCCCCAGCCAAAGGCCACTGCAGATGGGGATGCTGGGTGTTGTAGTGAACAACATCTGTAATCACTGTTAGAAGGAACAGTGGATGGTACACTCAGAAAGGTTAGAAAGAGCAAAGGTGAAACTTGCATTCCCTTTCATTTTCCTAGGTGCCCCCAGATGAAGGAAGAATGCTGCTATGTTAATGAGGATCTCTCACCAAATCTTGAGTATTCAAGACTATCACAGGAAACATAAGAGAGGTTTATGCTGCTTCTGATTTTTTCTGGAAGAGAAACCATTGCTAAAGCATCCTCTTGCATATTGTACAGATTCTTGCGGGCAGGGTGGGGGCGGGGGAATAAGAATAACTCATTTTGCATTAAGTGGTCAGAACATTCAAAAACATAATGAGTTTCTCTTGCATTGCCTCTGAACCTTCCTGGATATTCCAGCATAGTGAGAATGGTGATACATATTGGCATGATGGGCATGTTGGCAATTTCTCTGCTCTACTACTGTGAGCACAGTGACTGCTGATGTTGGCAGTGACTATGAATGCTATGGATTTTGATGGGAAAGTAAAATGCATACTTAACTCTCCCTTATTTAAATCAATGGAATTAAAGATGTACTTTATCTTGGCTAAATGATGTCCCAGAACAGTTTCCAGTCACAGATCCGAAGGCCTTCATGTCTTCTCCTCCCAGAACATTCAGATGAACTTACTCAACATTAGCAACATGTGTGCCATATGTAAAACACGGTGTCATATCATACCTATACACTTCCCATCACGTTCTATAAATCAAGATTTTATTCTTTTTCTTAACCATTTGTGCAGGGTGGCAGGATTGATAAATGCTTTTAGGATGGAATAATCTCATGTTTTGACCTTCATTTTAAAAATCCTAACCTGCTATCCATTATATTTAGGGCATGTATTTTTTTCAACACCATTAGCTTCCTACATCATAAATAAATGCATGAGGTAGTTTCAGAAACATTAATATTATATAAGAACACTCAATACTGAGAACAATCCAAGAACAAAATTATCTGTGTTAAGAGTCTACAAGGTCAAGTGCCAAGCGTCATTTTAATTTCTCAAGTGCTGCTGAATAATAAATAATACCTAGTGATCAACATCTGAATTCCTTCACACTTTAAAAAAACCTTCAATTATGTAGGAAGCAGGAAGTCAAAATTACTTTAAAATACATCCCTCAGATGATGTCTTCTAGATAACACTTTCTAACTGCTATTGGTATGATAGCAAGCATATTTGTTGTGAGACTTCCTAGTCTCAGATAATGACTAGGATGCCAAGTTGTGCTAGTTTTACTTTTTATTGTGCACAGTCACTTATATCCTCTCTTTATTACACAAAACTAGAATCAACAATGAACATAACAACATGAGCTAAAAGCACTGGGCATATTCCAATTAAGCAGCACGAAAACCAATGACACAAGAACTTAACTTAACCTAACTAAAGTTCCATTAATTTTAATGGGACTTAATTGTGACTACCAGGCTATGGCCACCTTTGGATGTCATGGGAAACCTGAGGCAAACCCACCTCAGGTTGGCCATCCGTGACGTCCAAATCATTGGAACCATGGTGCCCAGACCCAACTGCAGTTCCGATTCCTCCCCCAAACCTCCAACGGAACCCTCTGTTGTAAGTAAGATACATTTACAAAACCAAAGATCCAATGTGTCATCCGGATTAAGCAACTCACCCAAACCAGAGTTAAGTGTGGAA
Source organism: Hemicordylus capensis (assembly GCF_027244095.1). Taxonomy (NCBI): domain Eukaryota; kingdom Metazoa; phylum Chordata; class Lepidosauria; order Squamata; family Cordylidae; genus Hemicordylus; species Hemicordylus capensis. Next base: position 182,745,022 of record NC_069661.1, on the reverse strand, counting down.
GCTCCTCCCATCACTTAAATTCAATTGGCTGGGGTGCCTTTCCTTCCAGGGTCAGAGAAAGCCTGTACGGCCAGATCCTCCCCACTTTGAGTCTCCCAAACTGTAGATCCTGATCATCTAGGAGCACACCGGGGGACTGGGAGGCAAATTGCAAGTCTCTCTGTTGGCAGTTAAAGGTACATCCGAAGGCGGACTGTGTGTTGCCCACTCAGAACAAATGCAGCAGTCACTGAAATACAAGAAATAAGCAAAAATCTAAACAGAAAAATCCAAATAAAACCATTCTGTAATCAGGTCAAAAACCTGGTGAGACAAACCTGTTTCCACTGGCCAACAAAATGTCATCAAGGAGAAGGAGGCCAAATAAATGCCCTGGGGCAGGAGTTACCAAAGATGGAATTTCCCTATATAGAGGATCATCTCTCATGTTCTCACCATTGAACTCAGATGGGCATTGAACACACATGGGAAACTTTCAAGCTAACCTCAATTGATGGGCAAGACTGTATGAGAAATAACTTTTCTCAGTTCTAAACATCTGTCCAGCAGATGAACAGTGAGATCAGGGCCTACTTGTGCAGAAATGTATATTTGTGACTCTGGTGGCACTAGGAAAAAACCTCTAAATAGTAAATAGAAGAGAGCTGGTCTTCTGGTAGCAAGCATGACTTCTCCACTTACGCTAAGCAAGGTCCGCCCTGGTTGCATATGAAAGGGAGACTAGAAGTGTGAGCACTGTAAGATATTCCCCTTAGGGGATGGAGCCACTCTGGGAAGAGCATTTAGGCTCCAAGCTCTTTCCTTGGCATCTCCAAGATAGGGCTGAGAGAGATTCCTGCCTGCAACGTTGGAGAAGCCGCTGCCAATCTGTGTAGATAATACTGAGCGAGATGGACCTATGGTCTGAGTCAGTATATGGCAGCTTCCTATGTTCCTATTTGAGCCAGATCTAGAGGTGCAGTTCATATGAAAAAATAAACCATGCAGTTAGGTGCTAGATGGGGGCAAGATTTGCATGCCCAAACTCTTTCCCAAGACACTAAGAACATAACAATAGCCCTGCTGGATCAGTCCAGCATCCTGTATCACACAATGGCCCACCAGATGCCTCTGGGGAGCCCACAGGCAAGAGGTTTGTACATGCTGTTGTCCTGCTGTTACTCAATGCAACATACAGTATGTTGCATACTGTATGGGCCTGTATGGCATCTTGTGAAGCAAGCAGATTTACAGTTGGTTTATTAGAAGGTTTCCCCAGTTTTCACCAGGAATTTGAAAACTATCTAGTATGTACTGCTAGTTGTTGTCTGTCTCCTTTATTATTGGCTACAGGGGGGGAAATGCAACACAAACTTTTTACAGTACTCATTATCTTGTATCATTATTTCTTCTGTAGCCACAGGCCTCTTAAATAAATGTTCGGTACATTGGGCTATTTATTCTATTGTCAGTGATTAATGTCCCTGCTTGATTTAATTTGGTATGCATTTTGTATTAGCCATTGTATGTCTTCAGACTTATTTAGTAAGTTCTCTGTCTCTTTCTCTCTCTCCCTCCACCCCTCCAACCTGTAAGTATATCTTTTTTTAAAATCTAATTAAAAATGTTCATGCTTTTTGTCGAGTAAAGAATTTATTAATACAAATTATGTGTGATCAGCGGTTTTGTTGCCTGGTTTCATGCTATTTTCTCATTGTGCTGCCAGGGGAAGACATCAAAATATTGGGTCAGATAATCTGTTACAAGACATACAGGAAATATGGGAGGCTCTGATCAGTTGATTTTCCACTTCTTTGCATAAACATCTTTTCTCCTTGCTGCATGGATATTGACAGAGAGTGACATCAATCCAGAGAACTCTGAATACTGCAACCGTATTCTACATACTACATACCCGGAATTCTGCAAAAGTATTCTCAACTTCTGTAGTGTTCATGTATCCTCTACCGCACCTAGGAAATGATACATGTTACTCAGTCTAACAATGTTGATCACACAATAGGTGAGCAGGAGGGGTTTAAATGTGGGGTGCTGTGAGCTTCCTTCTTATCCTTATTTTCCATGTAACAGGCAATCAGGACTGTAAGAACTGACCGCACTGTTATCAGCTTAGAAAGCACATGTGCAAATCTGGCTGCTGGATGCAGAATTTTCTTACCCCAAAGCTGCAGGTTTCAGTGGCATTGGACCCGGATTCTCTGGATTGGTGCAGCTGGCCCTGGAGAGAGTGATGGTAATAAGGGATACTGAACTGTAAGCTAAACAGTCCCTAGTTCAAATCTCAGTAGGTGGCCTTAAGCAAACTACTCTCAATCTTAGCTTCTCATTAGTAGAATGGAGATAACACAGCAAGCCCCCAGTAGGACTTGTTTTGTGTACTTTGGCCAAATGACAGCACTACTTTGCAGATTTCAGTTTCAACTGATGGGAATTTTAATAGCTGCCTGTGATGCCAGGATTGTTACTCCTGCTATAGATAGAAGTCCTGCTGTGCTGGTATATATCCTCCTTGTGCTCTCCTGGATAAGGGCCTCCAGTTGAAACTGTTCTTCTGGAGACACAAGACCTATTAGATGGATTGACCTAAGAGCCACAATTGTATTAACTTACACCAACTGGTCTTTGATGTATTTAACAGTCAAACCTCTTCTAATCAGAGTATGCACCTGCTAATTTCTCTGTGTAAACCACCCTGAGCCATTTTGGGAAGGGCAGTATAGAAATCGAATTATTATTATTATTATTATTATTATTATTATTATTATTATTATTATTAAATGAGGTGAAAGCTCAGGACAGTGTCCCTGTTGCCAGCCTTGTTTGGGTGACCCTCCACAATATGAATCTCCCACATAATGTGTGGTTTGCTGTCAGGTAATAGGAAGAGAATCTCTTCTGTAATGCTTGATGAAGCTCAAAGGATGGACCAACCATATAGGACAGAGGTGGCTTACCTGAAGCTCTTGCAAATAGAGTGGTGAATATGTCTAATCTGATGGCGAGTTTTCAGGGTCATAGCAAAGTTTAAGTGGTCCCTGGGGCAAGAAGTGAAGAAGCACCCCCTACCTTCTTTCTCCACCCCAATATCTCTTGTTGCTATCCAAATAATATCCTCCCCACACTCAGATCAGGGACCAACAGCTTACTAATGAGTCAGGAGGGCAAGAAAGGAGAGTGAAGAGTGGGCAGTTTCCCAGCCAGTGGAGGTCCCCTCTCTCATGGGCTTAGGGACATTGATCCCTCCTTGCTCCATTATAGCTATGCCCCTGGGAGTTCTGACATTTTACCAGGCAGAAGGTTTGCCTGCCGTGTGAAGCTTCCCACTGACTCCCACACATATCAGTGTCCTCGGGCTGATTCTTTCTCAGCCAAGCTCATCCAATGGGAAGCACATGTTCCTGGAGATCATATCACAAACTTGCACAAGTCCAGTTTCCGAGCCGTCCACCCAACATTCTACTGACTTTGTCTGCCAAACTTCAAATCTGGGTTGCACGTCCACCAGGAGCATGCACTCCCTCTTTCCAACATTCTATTGGGCAGGAGGTTTGCTGGTGTTTGTGTGAAGCTGACAACATGCTCTTTGGATGCACCAAAATGAGGCAGGTGGCAGCTCAGATTTTCCAGATGGCAATGACTTCTTGTATGCTAAAAATCAAGAAGAAAATAACTGGGGAGAAAGGCAATAATCTCTCTGTCTCTCTCTCTGTCTCTCTCTCTCTCTTTCTATCATCTATCTATCTATCTATCTATCTATCTATCTATCTATCTATCTATCTATCTCCTGCAGCATTCCCAGACAGTAGGCTTTACCATGAGTTTTCTGTGAGGCTTTACTGAGATTTCAAAGTTGCCAACCCCGCCCCCCCCCCAAAAAAACCCTATGCAAAAAGTGGATTTTTTAAAATTCCAAATATAAATTGGGCTACAGTCTACTGCACAGTTGTTGTTTTAAAAACCAAATTATGTGTGAAATGCTCCCTGATAGGTCGCAGAGACTTTGGGGTAAATTTGGCCGAGCTGTGAATGCACACCTCCATTCTGGAGGAGATGTGAACTAAAATCCGGCTGTGAAAAACTTCCTGGCTGAGAGGAATGGATGAGAAAGTATTAGAAAGAACAAAATTGTGAAGCTATTCATTCACATATGTTTCTGATGTCTGGATGTAGGGAAACATTTAATGCATTAAACTGAAGGATGCATTTGAAAAGCTCTGATGGAAACCTGGAGAAACATTTTCTCATGAGATGTTCAGTACTTCCTACATCAACTGCAAGAACAGATTCTCTCACAGAATGTTGGCACTTTCATGATGTAACCGTGGAGTGTTGGAACATCAAAAAGACTGGGATTAAATTCAAAGTCTGAAGAAACATTTGGACCAAGTTTCCTTTTGTTAGAGGTGGTTTTTCCATCTACAAGCAGATGTTCTTGTAAAACAATGGACTACTTTTTTGATCACTGATGTAATAGCTGTTTAAGCCATCTCTCCCTGATTGTGCATCGCTGGTTTTGCGCCAAACTGTTGTTGCAGATCCATTCCCTTTTGGCATTTCCCAAGGATCTTTCCTGCCATTGAATATCTGTGTTTATGACTATTTTTCCCTAGGTGACTTTCGTTGAATTTCTGTCCAAGTTAAATGTATTTTAAATATTTCCTGTTCACATAACTATATCCATTACAGGTCCCAGAGCATTACAGCTAGAAGTTGTCAAAAAGAAAAAGAAAAAGAAAGACAGTGAGACTAGCCACAAACACCAATAAAAAGGAATTGGCATACAAGGAACTAATAAAATAATTAAGTAGAAATAGAAACACAATATATCCTGTACAATATCTATGTTGGCAGTTGTAGATATTTGTATATATTGAGCATTCCAAGAGTGCTGAGTGAATATCTACCTTCCTGCTCCACAAACATCATCCCAAGAACTGAGCTTTGGCCCTGTCCAGCCAGCTCTGGCCCTGTCCAGCCCAGCCAACTCAGCACCTTTTCCAACAGTCACCACTGGTTCTTGGTACTAACTCTGGAGGAGCTGTGATTAACATCTATTTACCTCCTAATCAGAGCTATGCAGAAGCCACCACAACACTACCATCCCCACCACAACACTTGGTTTGTAGTTTGGCTCTCTGGTAGTTGCTCTGAACCAATTCATGAGAATGACTTTGTACTGTATCTCTGTTCCTAGATGGTTGCTAAAAACATCAACTTATGGTGATATTTGAATGAATCGACTCAATTAAGAGACAGGTTCACCACAGGAGAGAAACTAGAAATGTCACTTTCAACCTCTGCCATTTTCCCACCTGAAATATTTACTGCACATCATCTTTTTGGGGGAAACCAGCCACTTCTGGTGGCTACATTTCTGTAAGAGAAAGTGATGCAGAAAATATAAATTTCCCTCAAACCATGATCCCAATCTACATCAAGCTCCTCCATGGCTCCTTTTTCACAACAAAGAGATGGCCAGTTCAGACATAGCACGGAACTGCGGGTTCAATGGAGAGAGCCGCACAACCCCTCCCCCGATTTCCTTCCCGTGTTCGGACGACAGGGAGACCTGCCTTTCTGCAGTCAGCAAGACTGTGGAGAGGTAGGGGAGCTGGCTGTGTGGGCTTCCTTTTTGACAGAAGGACATCCCATACAGCTAATCAGGCGAGAGTGAGGAAAGACCTTCCTCCCTCAACTTCAGCTCTGTGGGCCCCTAACTGCGGTTCCAGCATCCATACATAATGCTGGCACCACAAAACCAGAGTTAAGGGCACTAAAACTCCACTCTGACTGAAGATTCAGAGTGGAGTTTGGCAAGGGAAACCGCAGGTCCATTTTTGCCCTTAACTCCAGTTTTCTGAGTTTGGATGACCAACTTCGGAAACTAGAGGTGAAGAAATCTCCGGTTTCCTATGTCATCTGAACTCTGCCGATAGTTACCATCAAGATGTTCCTTCCATACTTGGAGGAATATTGCTGGCAGAGAAGTCAGTAGAAATTAGGTTTGGGAGGTGGGACTGGAAACCACTGCTCTCTTCCACAACATACTATATGTTATGGCAACGCGTTGAGAAGAGAAGGCAGCAAGCACATGACAGTCAACATTGCCAGTGAGCATTTAAAGGCAGAGATAGGAAGGCTGAAAGGAATGTAGATAAACAGTGGATGGCTCCAGCTCTGACCTGAAGAACCAAGCTGGATGAGACTACCAATGATGGATGAAGGGAAAGCTGGGGGAGGTGACCCCTTTGTTCCCTTCTCCCATTTCTGAGGCCAAAGGGAGGTAGTTAGGACTAAGGGCTGGTGAAGGAATGAGGTGCAACAGTTACATCTATTGACTATATGAAATGGGTCCAAAAGTTCTTCCACACATTGGCAGTATGTTTTTGAAATACAGTTTAAAATTACAAATAACTTATCTGGAAAGGGACACTATACCACTACCTACCAAGAACATATCCCAGCTGAGAAGAGCTAACATTAGCTCTAAATATTAAAAAGCAGAGCTTATTAATTATACAATAAGGTGTTTCACATGACTAAGAAGTCAGTAAACCTAGCTTTTTCTACCTGTGAGAACCCACAGGATGCCTGTCTACTCAATCTGTTCAAATGTGGAAAGCTCAACTACTTTATTTTAATTTTTAAGTGAGGTGGGATGAAAATAGCAACTGTCCAACTCAGTCTGCTGATCATGTGTATTTAAGAAGTCCGCAGCAGTCAGCAGCCATGTTTGTCAGTGAGTAAAGGGAATGGAATGGAATGGAATCTTTCTTTCAGTCATTGGCCAGACAAAAATACAACACAAGGTTAGTAGAGGGGCCAGCTAGAGGGACCACTTAGAGGAGAGCTGATGGTGCAGCCCCCTGAGGGCTGCCTCTCTACTCTATGCATTGTGGTATACCTCCCTCAATCCTTGGAGGAACCAGCTCCCGGATTCTAAAACGGAGATCCCAGGTGCATTACTCGTGTGTGCACCTGGGTTTGCAGAGCCAAACAGAGGCTCTGTTTATAAATAAATAAATAAATGTTACTTTGCCATAATGACCTACATTTGTTTTTAAAGCTGGAAAAGGACTATTTTCTGTCCTTTTCCAACTACAGAAAGCAGCTGGCTGTGTAATTAGGACTATACTATGCAATTCTTAAACTCTATTGGGCCTCCCCTGTTCCACTACACAATGGATGTTTTAAAGCAGTATGGACCAGAGAGCCGTTCATCTAACAACCGATTTCAGAATCTGATATATATCATGCAAAAATGCTTTTACATTTGCCAGCTCGACATGAATGTTTCCCCCCCCCCTCCTGGTGATAGAAGGGAAGGGTGAAAGTATCTCTGCTTTGTGACAAGACTTTTCATTTTGTACTATGTGTGCTTAGCTGGACATTTATGTCAACATGTCATAACATGTCAGCACATCTGAACACATCTCCTGTAAGCTCTCATAAAGTGTCAAAATCGAAATTGTAACACTTTTTTATTCCCCGAGGAAAATGTATGAAGCGGCAAAAAACAACCATAACCTAGAAGGCAGGTCTGATTTTGTATTGTCCATAAAGCACGGTTATGTGTATTTTTCCTTTAGGCATTCATCTTAAAATATTAAAAAGAAAAAATGCAGATATCAATTTTTATACTGAACTGTGTTACCATTTTGTTGCACCTTGTTTCAAAGGAGACCTTGGCAATAGGCAAGCAAGACGGAAAGCAGACATAGGGCCTGATTGCAGAATATGAAGGACAAGATGGGTACAAGATTGTAGCCCTCTTCAGATGTTGTTTTAGAAGCCCGCTGTAAGCGTGAATGGCAGGCAAAGGTGATCGCAAATCCTGTTTTGGGGCTCAGCTTGCTGATCATGGAAATGACAGCAATCCCACTGAGGGTTTCACAGTGTACACACGCACAGTTCTGTACATGCTTACAGTGATTCAGACATTATGTTCAGGGTATGTACAGTACTATATTTCATAGCTGTACTCTGCATTTGAGGGGGCCTGTACCCAGGTTCGCTTTAAAGTGAATGCATGTACAGTAATTCTCTCAAAAATATGTACATATGTGCAGACACTTGTATGCATGCACAACATAACCTATAAAAAAGGCACTGATATGTTTAGAACAGTTAATTATTTAATTGCATTACGTACTAATAAAGTACAATTTAATTTTACAGAATTTGTTAAAATTAAGGGCCTACTGCTTATCAGATATACTAGTGCCTTTGTACTCACTGGTCAGGAGCAAATTTACTTCAAATGAGCAGCTGGGTTTAAATACTCCTTGCACATGTTTGCATATAATTTCACAAGCAAAAGAGTAAGAAATTTACTCTAAAATGATAAGAAAGCTGAAGATTCATGGAGGAATCCCATGGGCTCTTACAGGCCTTGTGAGGCTGCAGGCCTGTACAGTGGAAGTGGGCGGGGGGGGGGGCACAGGGGGAAAGTACATTTCTGGGTGGGGTGGCCTATGTCCCATATGTTAGACTTCTGAAACAGATATGGGGGACAGGGGGTGTCTGAAGGGGTGCTTGCCTGCCCCCACCCCCTGGAGCCACTCTTGGCCCTGTACTCCAACTCCACATCTGCATTCCAATCATTATTCATGAACAATATTACCAGTAATTAGGGATGTGCACAAAGCCGGTTTGCCCAGTTCAGTTTGAATTCAAACCGGGTTCGAACTAGGAGGGGATGGTTCGGATTTGGTTTTGCTCGAACCATCCCTTAGTTTGGTTTGAATTTGAACTGTTTTGAACCATTTTGAACTGGTTCAAACCTCCAAAATGTGGGTGGGGTGGTAGCTGGCACCCATGGGTACCTGCTACCCAAACCCCAAAGCAATCGGACACTCGTACACTTTTTTATGAATTTTTGAAATTTATTTTTATTTTTTTCTCATATGGTATAATGGGAATCAAACTAGCTCATTATTCCCTATTGTGGAGCACCCATGGGTGCCAACAACCACGCAAACCCCGAAGCAATCGGACACCCCTAAGATTTTGTAATGAATATTTGAAATATTTTTAATTATTTTTCTCATAGGGTATAATGGGACCTGAACTAGCCCATTATCCCCTATTGTGGAGCACCTAGGGGCACAAACGTAGTGTGGGTGGTAGGCACCCAGGGGTGCCTACCACTCAAGAAATCCCAAGGCAATCGGACATCCCTCTGATTATTGGTGAATTTTAAAAGTATTTTGAATTCTTCATGGGGAATAATGAGGATTGCAGCAAATGTATCACTTCACGTTGGGGGGAAAGGGGTGTCCTAGAGTGGAGTGTGTTGGGTGGTACTTCCCAAGATGGGCAAGGAAGCTATCAGAATTATTTGAAAGGAACTGGGCAAAGGGCTGATTTCTAATTGATTTTAGAAGTTTAAGCGTCTTTAAGGTTTTTCTCCATAAAGAAGTATGGAGGTGTCAGCAAATGTATAGCTTCACGTCGGGAGCAAAAGGGTGGCCTAGAGCAGACCACCCTGTGGGGGGTGCTAGTGCCAAGGGGGGCAAGGAAGCCATCAGAATTATTTGAAAGGAATTGGGCAAAGGGCTGATTTTTAAGTGATTTTTGAAGTTTATGTGTCTTTAAGGTTAGTAATGAGAGTGGATTCATGGTTTGTCATTGGAAATCTTATATGCTACCAAAGAATCTACACTCAGAACCCCTTAGAAACAACAAAACCTAGTACCTCATGGGTTGGCATCCCATGAGGGTGGTTAGAACCCTTGCTCTGGACCACTCCAGCACCCCCCCAAGTGCAGTTATGGGGCTGCTGAAACCTCCATTCTTCCCTGTGGAGAAAAACCTTAAAGCCACTTGTGGGGTGCGGGGTGGCCCAGAGTGAGTGGTGATGTAGTGCACAGATGGTGCCAACCACCCCCATGGGATGCTAACCCATGGGGTACTGGGTTTTGTTGTTTCTAAGGTGGTCTGAGTGTTGATTCTTTGGTAGCATATAAGATTTTCAATGACAAACCAAGAATCCACTCTCTCATTTGCTAACCTTAAAGACACAAAAACTTCAAAAATCACTTAAAAATCAGCCCTTTGCCCAATTCCTTTCAAATAATTCTGATAGCTTCCTTAACCCCCTTGGGCACTACCACCCACCACACTCCACTCTAGGACACCCCTTTTCCCCCGACGTGAAGTGATACATTTGCTGCAATCCTCATTATTCCCTATGAGGAATTCAAAAATACTTTTAAAATTCACGAATAATCGGAGGGGTGTCTGATTGCCTTTTGGTTTTTTGGGTGGTAGGCACCCCTAAGTGCTCCACAATAGGGGATAATGGGCTGGTTCAGGTCTCATTATACCCTATGAGAAAAATAATTAAAAATATTTCAAATATTCATAAAAAATCTTAGTGGTGTCCGATTGCTTCGGGGTTTTGGTGGTTGTTGGTACCCATGGGTGATCCACAATAGGGAATAATGGGCTGGTTCGAGTCCCATTATACCCTATGAATTTCCCCCCCAAAAAATTCATAAAGAGCGTACGAGTGTCCGATTGCTTTGGGGTTTGGGTGGTAGGTACCCATGGGTGCCAGCTACCACCCCACCCACTTTTGGAGGATCAAACCAGTTCAAATCCAACCACCCCCTGATTGGTTCGAATTCGAACCTGCAGCTCGAACCTGATGGCTGGTTTGGTTTGAATTTGAACCATCGAACCACCCCGGTTTGAATTCGAACCATTTCAAATTTGAACCGGTTCACACATCCCTACCAGTAATTACATGGCTTGCCAGAAATACATTGATGGGTGGGTTTTCCCCCCCGAACTCTGAAAATATTTTACTGAAATGCCATTCTTCTTTATTTCTGTTCTATTTTATGAGTAGGCATTACAAGCTTTCATAGTAAGTGAGGAAGTGGCTCTGACTTGGAGGGCCAAACTGGATGGTATATGGGAGTTCCATGATTGGAACGCCCGACTCTTTTTTCTTTCTGAAAAAACTGTTGTGGAGGTG